>NW_027526422.1:26778493-27295188 GCF_048455015.1 Haemaphysalis longicornis
TATGTGCCTTAAGTAGCTCAAAATTTGGCGTCTGAATTAAGCGTAAAAATCGGTATCAAGCAGGGACAGTCAGCACAAACATGAAAGAACGTACGAAGGTCGATTCCCACACTTAGGGAAACCACACCGTCATTCTTAGCTTTTATGTTACTGTAGACCTGCTGTCATATTTCAACACTGATGCTCAGTGAAAAGCCGCTGGTGCGCTGGTGCTAGCGTAGTCCATGTACGCAAGCCATAAGGGGGTATTGCAGAACAGCGGAGAGCTTCAACGCCCCGACACTACAGAAAAGAATGAAAACCGCAAAACTGCAGACCAATTAACTGGCCAAAGCAGTAGTGGGAACAGCAAACAGTGTACAAATGAAACACAAGCAAGTACAAGTAACGCGCAAGTTAAGAAAGAAGGCGGGAACGTCACACTATGTGGAAATCGGTGTTCAAACGAAACACAAATGAATGCTTTTGCTGATTGTCCCTCTGTTGACGCCGATTCGGACGCCAAATATTGATGTCGTTGTGAGCTGGGCGCAATACGACAATAGTGACACCCGATTGAAAGCCGAGCCGTTTCCACGCACTGCAAAACCAAAGCGAACTCGAACAGTTCCGCGAAGTGTGGGTTTGAACCGCAAGCGGTACAGCCTGTCTCGGCTGCTGCCTCACCGGCGCCCCGTATCGACGTTGCACAACCTTCGAATTTACGACCCAGTACGCAGCACTCGCGTTCAAATCCATCCTTTCACTGTGTGTTATAGGCGCGGTTCCGCTGAGCGTTTAACGAGCCAAGTTAACGTGCTCGAGTTTTCGAACGTCATTCCGCCTTCTCTCCGTTTGTCGATTCTTCCCAGAAGTGGCCAACCCAAATAGGCATAAAACAGTGCAACTAATATAAGAGGGCTACAGGCATCCCAGCTAGACGACGTCTTCTCTCCTAGAGAAAGACCGAAGAACCACCAGCGCGAAAATTGCTGTGGATATGCATATCGACAACATGTCCTATGGGAATGTCCCCACAATTATTCAAGCACGCTTGAGTTGTGGACACCCACGCAGCTGTCGCTGACCGAACCTGGCCGACTCACGCTTCCGCCTTCCAAGAACAGGGTAGTCTGAGGTTGATCCACTGTGGGTGCTACATAAATCTCTCTCTCTCTCTCTCTCTCTCTCTCTCTCTCTCTCTCTCTCTCTCTCTCTCTCTCTCTCTCTCTCTCTCTCTCTCTCTCTCTCTCTCTCTCTCTCTCTCTCTCTCTCTCTCTCTCTCTCTCTCTCGTTATCTTGCAAAATTCGCCCCCTCCTCGCTCTTTTGGTCGTGCTTATTGAGGCCGCTGTGATAGCGTGGTGTCCACATGCACAGCATAAATGCGTTCAGAATCAAATGGCCACACTGGGTCCACAGGGCTACCCCTGCACGGTCTAGACCTTCCTCCATGGTCTAGACCGCTGTGGCTGAACCCCCTACTTTAAAATGTGGCGGTCAGCAAGGACACAAAGAAGGGTAGGATGAGATAAAAGTTCGGTTAGGCCTGAGTTGTACAGCATACACATAGGATAGGAACTACGGTAACCTTAAAAAAGTGTTGCTATGAGGCACGAGAGGCCGCTTTTGTTCTCTGTACCGCACAAGATCTCCCACCTCTACACGTGTAATGATTGTGATTAGAACAATAAGTGCGCACTCTAAGCCCGTGCTAGGAGGAAAGGTGCAAAATAAGGCCCAGTAGCGTTCCTTAAATATGTGCGAGAGCATCAGCGGTACTCATACTAAACTATGAATAATGGTTTCTGGAGGGAGGAAAGTGGGCATGCTTGGAATACGGGGCGAGTGGATATTAGGAGGACCGTGGTCTGGAACGCGGGCGCAGGCTGGCTTGTAAGACCGAAGCGAACATCGCCGATAGAACACGGTAAAAGGTGGTTTTGAACGCGTGCGCGCTGTGGGTCGTAAATGCAAAGGTTGTGCAAGGTCGACACTTGGCGCCGGTGAACAGCAGCAGAATCAGACTGTACCGTCTGCGGGTACACATGCACCTGTACTTCGCGAAACAGCTCTAGAATGAGTTCCGTTTCGTTCGCAGAGTGCGCGATGGGCCGTGCTTTAAAGCGAAAGCTTTCTTAGTGATACCGGTGGCGTTCTGTCAATAAACTAATGCATTTCCCGATAGACGGGTTGGTCGAACGAAAGCTCTGGACACACGGCGCGTGCGTTAAACCGGGATTCCATTTTGTCAAGACGGTTACATAAAAATCGCGAAAATGGAATATGTCTAGGTAAGACAATACACGCATCGACCGCGAAGGAAGAGTACAATAGACTAACTTTCTTCCTATATTTTGATTTGAAATATTAAAGGTAAACTGGAACGGTTCTGAATAAGACAATACACGCATCGACCACGAAGGAGTAGAATAGCATACCTTTATTGCATAAACCACGTATCGCTATACATTTAGATCGTTCGCCGATGCGTTTACTTAGTGCGCGAAAAATCGTCGCATGGCTTCGTTCTTTGGTTGCGATTTGGGTCTTAGACGGTTTGACGATCGATTGCACGCACTTTCAGAGAAGGTTGGAAGCGCTTTTAGCTTTCGCGTTTCTCACAGCCTTTTTTTAGGGAAGGGACGGTAAAGTTTTGGTGGGATGTCACTAATGTCCTATTGCACCAAGCTCGGAACGACTCCAAAATTCAGCCTCAAAATAGCGACAACTAGCGCAAGCATGGATGACAGCTTCGCTTCGACGACGATTCCCACGAATCCACGAATCCACACATTCGTAACGCTATGCCACTGTGTCATTATTATAATTTGTACGCTGAAGTTTGATGTACCTACTCCTGCTTGGGCCAGCGCGTTAGACCGCAGTGGTCTGAGAAAAAGAAAGTTGTCTTTTCTGTTTTTGGACGCGGAAGACCTGCCACTTCTCGCGGCACTACAGCTTTGGCTCGCTCACATAAACTTCGCGTCCGCAAGCGCACCCGCGGCTCCTTAACGAGCGCCGAAGGAGACGCAGACGCGGAGAACGCACTCTAAGGACCCCTGTCACGTTTAGAAACAATAGAATCGAGTGAAGACCGTCATGACCTCAATGTTTTCTTCGGGCAAGACGATAGGAATTTTCCGCCGGCTGAAGTGACGATAACGGAAGAAAAGAAACGGATGCTGCAGAAAAGTGAAACTAAAAAAGAAGTACGACCCGGCATTCACGGTTCCGTCGACAGGAAAGAAGAGGTAAAGGTAACGAAAGAAAACAGCAAAGACTGCGAGCGGCATGAGAAACGAAAGAGTGAACGAACCGGTAGCCTCCGCTCCCATCTTCTGTGCACTGGTCAACCACCCCAGCTTACACTGAGTGCAAGTGCTTCGAACCACTCCAAAACGGACTTCAATGATGAAGACATCATACGTGCTTGGTTCATTCTAAAAATTTCAATTTCCGGGTAACCTTCCCCCGTGTTCTGACGCAAACCTAAAAATTGTTCATAAATTAAACAGATGAAGGCGAAGTGGCCCCTGTGACGACACAGAGACAATTTCGTGCGAATGGTGGCTGCTAGAACCACTAGGCCGGGCTTCAGAGTACCGGCACTCTTTATCAGTGTTCTATGCCGCCGACGTCGGCCATTGGTAGAACCGCGTCACGCGACATTTGTTTACCCCGGAAGACCCACTGGCGCTGACATTTTGGTGGCTTTATGTTCCCGCGTGCGGGCGTTCAATAAATCGCGGTTTTCGGAGCGCTGGGTGGCTGTGTGACACGTTAAGAGTTCGTTTTTGAGGCCGGCGTAGCTTATTTAGTGTCTCTAGGTTACGCTAGAGCCATTAAAAAAGCTACGCTAGCGTAATCGAGCCTGACCCTGTCGCATCCACGCGGTGTCTCTAAATCCTCGAAAAGTAAGCACAGCCATCATGGTCGCTAAGCTCCGCCCGTCAGTATCAGCCGACACAGGGCGCATAAAGCTGGCTACCCTAGTCACTCAGGCCCCAAAATGGCTGTCGCCGTGCGCCAGTGTCGTTACCATTAAGGATAGCTTATTTAGTGGTTGTAGTGGCTGCCGACAATGCTACCGCCCATAAACATGATTGCACGATTGTAGCGGTGCCTCTGCTTCAGTTTCATCTCCCCGCTTGAATTCTTCAATACCTCCCCAATGAAGTCACTGCTGACGTTTCGTAGCGGGGTCCTGACATTGTGAATAGTTGCCAACTCCTTTTTGTTAAAAGCGATGTCATTCAGGGGCAGTATAAAGCTTATGTGTTATCAAATGCTTGATGTCGAAAATAAAACAAGGATATGAGCTGTTTTCATGCTCACTTCAAACGAAGGCTCTTCACTGGCCCGAAGCAAAGGTTGGCATCAGTCTTCGAACCCATTACGCATTGAGGCGGGAACATGCAGGCACAAATATTAAAAACGGGCGTTCTTTGTGATGTAACCAATACGGAAACAGGGAAGTACTTAGAGAAGAGTGTAAGAGTATCGACTAGTTGGTGTTCCAGGATGCTAACCACGCAAAAAACGGACCACGGGCAGGAGAAGGGCAACGAGCGCTCACTTCAAATTACCCTAATGAAAAAAAAAAATGCCCACTTAAGTATTTATTCCAACCATCATGCCATGGCAGGTCTATAGACCAAAGGCGACAAGACGGCAGACCATTAAGAAATATTAAAATGAAAAGAAAAACACCCATAAGGTCGGCGTCACAGCAAAGAGAACCCACAGTATCCGCGCACTTGTGATTTTCAACTGCTGTATTAACACGTTTTGACAACAAAATGAAAGAGACCCGGATGTGCATCCCCCCTTCCCTCCTTATCTCAGCTGCCTCTATCACTTCGCGCGTCGATATACGTCCGCATGACTGCTAACAACGGCGCACTTTTTCAAACAACGGCTTCCCTTTCCACACAACGGTTGGCAACCTACATGGTGTAGAAACCACGCTGCACATTGTTGTGGTGGTGTCCCGTTTACCCGACGACATGACAAGGGAAGTGTCGCGTTATGTGAAAGGAGCAAGTGATTTCGGAAGTGTTCCACGCAACGAGAAGCAGCCCTAACGCGCTTCCACACCGAGTGTGACACTCGAGTTCATTCAACGCCAGGGTTTAGGAACAGGGGAAGCGCTGAATAAAGAAAGCAAAAGGGAGGAAGAGGGTGGAGGGTGAACTTCCTGAAGGGTTTTTAAAGGAGTACTGACACCAAATTTTGACGCCTAGAAAATGATATAATTAGCTTCAGGAGTTTGTACAGATGCCTCACAGAAATTTTTGCAGCGATCCGAGGCCGGAATCACATCTAAAATCGATTTTGATTGTCCCGGCCGCGAGCTTCCACGAATCGGCAGCACTAGCGAAATCGCTTTCGGCGTGATGAAACATTGGCCTGCGTGTCTGGCCGGTTCAGGGTGACGTCATATAGTCGTTTTCGGAACCGGAAACTATATCCTACGCTGCGCACTGCTGTTGTGGGTGGTATTCGTTTGGGCAGAAGACGTACGGGTGTAGCTGAATGAGCAATGCTTGTAAACTTTGCGCACTTTGCGTGTTCGACGTCTTTGCTCTTCAGTTCGTGGCCGGCGCATGGTGTTCCCTTGCACCGGTGCTGAAAACTGCGCGGTGCCGGCACCGCGCGGTGCGCGATGTCGACGCCCACGTTGCGCGTCGCCGAGCTCGACCAAGTTGTGCTATGGCAAGCTCGCGGAATGCGAAGTACTGCTCGTGGAAACCTGTCCGAGCAAATCGACGACGACGCCAAGATGCATGATTTTCCACGCGACGACATGCAGCGCTAAAAGTGGACTGAGTTCGTGCGCGGCGGCGGCCGCTAGAATTGTCGCCCAAGGCAGCGGGCTCGGCGTTGCTCGCGTCAGCTTGGGTGTTGGGAACTTCAGGCTTAGTATCGTGGCGAATATTTGATCGCCGGTATCTGTACAACTGCGAATGACCATCCCTTACACAACTTTTCATCACACTATCATCCCCTTTTTCGCATACTGAGCTTTGTTTTGGCGATAATTTCCGTTTCAGCGATCGGTGACCAAGACATCTGCCGTGGCCTGTTTTGATTCTAGCGCGCAGGTGGCGCCATCTTTCGGCCGCTCGCCGCACCGCGGTGCCGGCAGTGCTGGGTCGGAGCGCCGAACCTCCGCTCCGGTCAGCGTAGGCTTACCATCGCGGCAAATATCTGAACGCCGTTTTTAAATTCAGCGCTGATAACAACACCTAGCACAATTTTTCAACACACTAACATCTACTTTCTCGCATATGGAACTTCTTTTTCGCGATCAGATTGATTAGAAGAGTGGCGACAAGCTGTTGCTGTCACGGTCTGCGCCGGTTCGAGCCGCAGTGATATTAAAAAACGGACGATGACGAAGACATCGCCGGCCTAATCGCCTGACCGAATAAAGTTGTTCTGTCTGTCGGGTGGCAGCGACTTATCCGAGTCTGACGATTCAGACGACATGTGGACTGCGCGGGCGAGTGCGGACCATGTGCAATCGTAGCAGACGATGCGGCGAACGTCCCTGACGTCACGGGTGAGACCGTGACGTAATGCTGGCCCGCTTGCAGGCTGGATTTCGAACGGCCATTTTCCCGCGCGGCGACCAAATTTGAAACTGGTTGCAATAAACGTGCTATAATTAATTCTGTGTTGGCGGCTGACGGCTTTCTGTTCGATTTTCGTAATTACTGGACCAATAGGTATTCTTTACAGCATAAATACTGAAAGCGAGAAATTTCGTGTCAGTACTCCTTTAAACAAATCTGTAAACACGCACAAAGGGGTAGGGGGCATTCTGAAGGAAAGGCTCTCTCTCTCTCTCTCTCTCTCTCTCTCTCTCTCTCTCTCTCTCTCTCTCTCTCTCTCTCTCTCTCTCCCCCTTGAAGGACGGCTATCTTCGATGCCGTGAAAGGGCGGAAGCAGAGGGACGGACGAAGCGAGAAGGAGGCCTATGGTGCTCTGTCTTCATTCGGAGGGTATCGCTCTGTCTTTACTTCGGGGCTCGGTTGAGCTCGAGGTCAGAACCCCTGTAATAGTTCAGGCAAACTGAGTGCAAAAAAGAAGCAAGTAGAGGCCCGGGAGGTGAAGGCGATAGCAAATGGAAGCTTCGTTATGATGTACTGAACAAACAGTTATGCAAATGCTACATGCGTGCTTGCAAGCAGGGGAGCAGAACGATTTTCATGTCCACATGAAGTGGTGGAAGTTGAGTTCTTAAAACAGTGAAATTAGTCCGCAGCCACATAGCATGGCTTGGACCAACCCAATAACTGCTATCTCTGTTGAAAGCGTTCCCTTCCGTCGTACTGGCGGACACACGCTTGTTCACTAACCCTTCGTTACACGTCTACCTTCATAACCACTGCTGCTTAGGTGCTTTCATGGCCCAACTTACATAAAAATGTTGACATGTGCGGGCAAGTGGACAAGTACGGTTGTCTTCATCTGTAACTTGATGAAGGCTAATTTATTTTTCGACACGTTGGCGCATGGGCTCACGCTCTTGTTTGTTCTCTTTTTTGCATGTATACAAGTTTATTGTTCGGGGGCCACCTTCGCCGCAGTTGCTTCACTTGGTAATCCCGGAATGTGGTGTGTGTGCCTAGATCCCAGATGAGCAATCCATGCGCGCGTACGTACGTACGTACGTCATGGCTCATCATCAACCTCATCATCGTTAGCATGATCAGCAACGTCATCAAGATATTGCTGCGCATTGGAGATTGTGGCGGGCCATCCCTCTGTTCTCTGGCTTGTCTGAATTGGGATGGAACGCGGAGTGGAATTAGGTCACTCTCGAAATACTAATTCATTCTCAAATACTGGTTCCGTCTATTCTTCACTAATACAAGAAATGTAATCAGCAGGATTAATTGAGCTGCAGTCATTAGGCGATACAGATATTGTGTGCGCGCGGGTGTGTGCGTGCGTGTTTCAGGCGCTTGTGTTTGCGCGTACGTGTGCGTCATGCTTACAACTCTATTATAAATGAGGAAGCTCTTCCAGAGATATGTGTGGTAACGAGGCCGATGATATAACATCAAAAACCCGCTGCTACCCGCACCAACCAAATAGGCTTCAGTTCTCGACGCCGATTATGCACCATGCTCTGTAACACGCGGCCGAACTCTTACGAAATTTCTTTGTAAACCAAAATCCATGAGGACATCGTGGAGCGCGGCTAAGAATATGGAAGAACAACAATGTGCGTAAGAGGTCTTGCCTAAATCAAAACTAGATAGAAGTATTGCTAAGTTAATCTCCACGGGAACTCCCTCCAAGCACTGTGGCCACCCCTCACTATTAAGGAAGCATCAATCAATGCATACAGTTCTAATTAAAAGGCAACATAGGAACGTGTAGCGAAGAAAAATACAGCCCATAGGGTACAAAGAGGCGAAGTATAAATACAGTAGCAGATACAAAGACACTGCGAAAACTAAACGTCGAACGGACAAGGAAATGAACACTGCGCAAATTACCAGGACAAATAAAAGAGGGAGGCAGGACGAGCGCTCGTTCTGTCCTCCACCTTGCCTTCGGTCTCGTCTTTCGCGCAGTATTCATTTCTTTGTCTGCCATGAACCAATTAGCCTGCAACCAAGTCTTAACTAAACGTTGCCATACGCGACGAGGTATTTCGTTCACGTCTCGCGTTACTAACATCCCCGCCCCACCCCTCCTTTCCTCATTAGGCCAACGTCGGCATTTTAATGCACCACAAGGGGCAGCTACGGGCAACGCTGAGAGTAGCGGACCTGTAAACGGTTACATCGCCGCCACTGTGGACCAGTTCCCCTCGCACAGCCTCGGAGCGTCCTCTGAAGCAGACATTGAAAGTCGGTGTATGCGGACAATAACCCAGTGTCTGTGCGAGGGAAAAGAACGAAACGCCTTGGAAGCAAGGTTGGCCAGTGCTTCAGAAAGAGCGTGGTTCTGCTAGGACGAGGCCAGAGCACGAAGTGTTGACTACTTCTGCGTGAAACAAGATGCCCGTGGAATGACACGCTAGCTCCACTCGCTTGAAGAATCCATGGCTGTTAGCAAGGTTATAAACCGCTCGCCCTGTGATACACTGGCCTCCTCCGTCGTAGGCTCAACATAGTGGGCTATTGGGTGAGCTAAAAACAACTAAGCATTCACCACAGAGGGAAATAAAACAGGCAGTTCTGCTCTGACGTGTTAAAGGACGAAGGTCCGTGTATGCATTAAAGGACGTCAATCACGATGTGGCGTAGCATTGAGAGAGACTAACCTTTCACGGTGCGAGTTTAGACTGTTAAGTGTTTTTATATATATGTTGTTCGCTGAACTCCGCGCACATGTGGCCGTTTTTCTGGACGGCTCCTCTGCTTTAACATGCTTACGTGCTTAGTAAACGACAGCAACGATCAGAGTGATTGTAATTATCGTTGTATAGGGCAGTATGACAGAGCCAAAGCATACTGCATCCGTATTTCAAACAGCGTTCGTAGAAACACACACGCTCCACTTTCGTGTTAAAGCTACCATTCATCAATATTTTACAGAAAGGATGAAACTGTGCATTCAGTTCTTGTCATTTGAAACGCGGTGTGTAGTATTTGCGCCCCTTATCTTTACCTGTACCCCTACTTGGAGTCAGAATTTTTGTGCTGAGTAAAACCGCTAGCGCCATCTATGTGCCTTCTGTGATAGCGAGAATGAAGATGAAGTAGTACATGTATATGTGCAGGCAAATCATTTCTAAGCGACCACAGCTGGTAGCACGGCTCATACTACTTCACAATATTGACTTGCGCACATGTAGCTTTAGACAGAATGAAGGCAAAACACAAGTACATAGCCAAGCTACACAGTGTTCTTTTAATTTCAAATGCGCATTGAATTGGTCGTTACGAAAAAAAAAAAAAAGAAGGCGGGAAAAGGGGTATTGGAAAAAGACAACTTGACGAAAGAAAGAGAAAAAACACGTCATTGCCGTACGTCAGGAGAGGCCCCGAAACAACAAAACAATACAAAGATTATCATCTCCATGTGCGCACGAGTCTCTCATGTATTCGCAGAACGGAAGTGCACCAGTGTCGTGTGCAGAAAATATATACTGCACCTGCGCCTTTCGACCGTTCAGCTGGAGCTCTACAGCGCAGTAGCAAAGAACAACCTGAAAGCAAAACGCGAAGATGGCGATTCAAGTATGAACATTACGCCCTATGTGACACTGCGAAACATGCGACACATGCGGCTGCGAGCCGGTGTTTGAAGGTTGCCGCGTGATCGACAGAAACGTGAACACGCTAAATGCTAGAGGCCGCTGAGATTGAACTCCTGGGTGAGAATTTCGTCAGTATATATAGCCTCCATTGCACTTACGAAGAGGGACATATACGATCATAACAGGACACGTGCCGATAATGGTTAGCTGTGCGGTTGGATCTTTTTTTTTTTTCATGCCGGTTTTTCATGTGTATTTTTATGTTTTGTTTTCTTCAATTTCGTTTACATTTGGCGCCATTGGAGAAAATAAAGACCAGTTGTAAGTCAGCGCTTCGTGTGTCCACTTGCTATCGTCCTCTGTCTCGTCGTTTGCGCTGTGGTTACATTACGATGCATCAGGTGGCGGTTGTACAGCCGGTGGATTTTACTTTATCACGGCGTAGGGCACTGACGTTGGCGAGAATAAGCCCGTGTGCAGAACGGCGACAACATCCGCCAGCTGTTCTCACATCCTCTTCCAGCGCAGTGGTAGTTTTATCGCCGGGGTTGTAACTGGGCTAGTAACAGTTCTCTATTATTCGCAACGGTCAACATATGCTCCAAAGAATTCGCAACGGACCTGTGCACGCTAACGTGACCATCCCCAACATAATTCTCGTTGCAACAGCTAATGCACTGGGCCACCACAAACGCAGTTATCACCCAAAAATGGTTTGCAACGGTGCAGCCGGAAAGCTTGGTCTTTGTCCAGGAAAATGATGTCGTTGCTTAGAAAAGTAGTGCCGTTAAAAAAACGACGTTCTAAGAACTCTCGCTACAACACTGCAGTGAGAACTCGATTTAGCGAAACCCGGTTTTACAAATTTCTCGATCAAACGAACAAATTAAGATTCCCCCTCAGGTGCCTGTACGGCTCAATGCTTTTATGAACTCGAACTAACGAAGCACATTCAGCGCCATTCCCGCCTTCACGAAGTATTTCGAGAAGCGGACACATTTAAAACGATCAATTTCGAAAGTATTTCGTCAGAACGCCACGAAGATTGTTTCACTATATCAGGCAAAAAAAAAAAAAAACGAGGCAGAAAAACAATGATAGACGCAGAAAAAAAAAAACCGTGTGGGGGAGGGGAAGGCGAAGTGGCGCGAGGGAGTCGCGCTGGGTCGGTGAAGGTGTCACTTCTCCGCTTCTTAATAGATAAACCGCGCCCCGTGGAACACCAGCCACTGCCTGTTGATCAATAAAAGCGCAAAATAATAGGTGTCCCAAAATGAACCAAAAGCGATGACGGAGAACGTGCGATTCCCCACCTATCTGCCCCAGATCACCTAATAATTTCTTGTTTGACGCAGGGCCCCACATGGAGAGATCGCAAGAACCCTCCCCTAACTACTCCTCTTTCAGGGCAGTTCATCCTCATTGTCAATAAAGAGGGTCTACTGCGTGCTATTATTGTCATTCGCTCACTTTCATAAAGGAAAACCACAGCGGCCGGGATCGAAAGCAAAGTTCTTCACGCTGCGTCTGCTAGTGTGGGCGGCAGCTAGGCTACTGCTGCTACAAAATCCAAAAAAATACCTGATAGCATATTCATCCTTTAGAACTCGAATAAGTGGCCAGCGAAAGGTTTTTGCTAGTGGCTAACACAGCTAACAACGCCCGGCAGTCTGGCCAACTTACGCGGGCACGAAAGATGTTACGTTTTAACAAGAAATGACAAGGCAGAACTAAGACGCTATAAGATGTTTTCACTGAAGCAGCTGAAACTTGTTATCACACTCGGATCAATTTTACTACCTCCAAAACAAACTGCAAATAGCCACGCACTTAAAGTCTCATGAACATATGTGGCTAAGTGAATGCGAGCCGGCATTGATAACGTAACAATTGAGGAGAACGACATACGCTTGTCCATATGATTGTGCCAATACAGTACGTCGTGAAACATGCGAGGACTTGTATAGTTGGCAAAATATTCGCGCACGAAGGCTAGGCAAATGGCACGAATCAATGCCGGAGAGTTGCACCTTTGTTCTTGGACCTGTTCCGACAGCCCTCGAAATATGCACTCCTGTGTAGTCCCACCCCTGCTGCCGATCAGCTATCTAATATCGGGTTTTTGCAGGTACCTGGGCTTTGGTAGTAACCGCCGGTATCGCCGTAGACAGGTTGGAGTTGGCTTCACTTCGTGCCCCCCGTTGCTATCACTGGTAGCAACCGATAAGGTGCTCGGTACCAGTTGAGATTGTGCGCCGAGTCCTGTGTAGCGCGTCTGTTAACAAGGGTGGGGCTCCTATCCTTTTCTGAAGCTAAAACGCAAACAGCCACTTCCCCTTCGACGAAAAGGAAAAATAACAGGCATGTTGATCAACCCCACCACCTGCTCAGAGCTGCTGCACGTGCTCATTTAAAAAAAGTGGTTGACATTGCCACTGGAAACGCCGCCAGCAGAAAAAGCGAAAGAGAAGCCTGAAGCCTTGCACAGGTGCGCTGCAAAGGGGCCACTGGGCGTTGTGGAACTATCCGCAGCTTGAAACTCGCAGCTTGTTAACCATATTTTCAGTTCTCCATTTTTGTTCGGGGTGCCATGACAGAGTCGAGGCCCACAAGTCGTAAATCGTCTGGATTTGCTTGTATTTAAAAGTGACCCGAAATAGCGTCCGCAGTGGAGGGCCTTACATAGCGACGGTAGGGGTAGAGCATTCCGGCATCAGCGTTGAAGTTGAGAGCCATAATTGGTGAACAGGAGCGGAAATTTAGCCGGAATTAAGCAGTGCGTGATCGCCAATGGGCGGCGCCATGTGGAAACGTTTTTCTCAAAGCCTCCACACGATCTAGTGCCGGCATTGCCGAATGTATCAAATCGACTTGGCGCTGTGCTTGTCATGCGCCGTGCTGTGGAGCTGGGGTCTACCACTTCCCCACTGAGCGGAACGTTCTTGGCTCTCGTATAATCCTTGAACCACCCACGCACGGCTTCCTCCAACTTCTCGTGCGGGGTGGTCTTGAGGTTCCTTTTCTTCAACGCAATTCCAGGCGAAGTGGTATGAATGATGGTGCCCTTTCCCTTAAAGATTGTGGGAAGCGTGCTGGCCGGGATGAAGTCGTGGCCTGCAGCCACGCGGGACTGTGGAATTTATTTCGTAGAGCTCCCTAAGAACGAAACTTGTAGTTGCCTCGTGTTTTTTTTTTTTTTTTTTTCTGACATGCGAAATAATCTTTGTGACGTCCTGACGAAGCACAATCACAATTTCTGCTTCTTTAAAATGTGTCTGTTTCTCGAAATACTTCGTTAAATCGGCAATGGCGCTGAACATATTTCGTTAGTTCGAGTTCATAACAGCATTGAACCGTATAGGCACTTGCGGGCGAATCCGAATTTGTTCGTAAGATCGGGTTTCGGCTGTGTAGTCATTCAAAAGAACTTCTAAACGGACGTGTCTGTGATTTGGTCGGTCCGTCCGTCAGTCACGTAAACCACCCGAGAAAAAAATTTACAACCAGAAAAAAATGAGGTGCGACTGGAAATCGACCCCACCTATTATATATGCGGAAAACGGGAACATCATCATTATAGCTACGCCCGCAGGTGACTGTAAGGCGTTCAGATGAATGGCAAACAACGCCATCGAGTACCGTTAAACTGTTCTGAGTACCCAGTATAGCACAGAGTACGATTAAATCAAGAACTTGTGTGTTAACCCTGCATCGCAGAAAAAAAAAAAAAGATACATGTACCGCACACAGCTGAAAACTTTGCCATGCCAGTCCTGCAGCAGAGTAAGGTGGGCGTTGCACTGTGGTAACACTGGGGCACTCTGCAACTACCAGTTGCCATCAAGTGCCAAAGCCAGGGATACCCCGCGAAACACGAAACAGTCAACACATGCGTCAACTGTCAACAGAAACTGTCAGCGGTCAAGCTGTCAGCACGTTTCTCCTGGCCTCCAAGTTGGTTTGGTATCATTTCGAGGAGACGCTTTGATGACTCACTGATGCCGTCGATGTCCGAGAAAAACGCGCTGCAGGAAAGCCAACACACACAAAAGGTTCCACAAAGGCACATCAAGCGCGTCAAGGAAAAATAGGAAAAATGGCCGCGTATCTGCTCCTTTCATTGCAAATGTCTAGGAAAGACGATAGTCGACTGGCGCCCCTGCCAAGAAAACGCTTCCCTTCTCTTTCCCGCTCACTGCTGCTCCTCTGCCGTCTCGTTCCTCCCAAGATAACACACTAGAGGTACGCTCAAGTCAATTTAAATTAACCGCGTTCCGCAGCTCCAAGTCGGGTGCCTCGATGCCAGCGCTGCGGTACGGCGGAGACGCGCGTGAATCGAGGCACCCTACTACAACGTAAATAGAACCACGTTCCCTTATCCTACGAGCGTTCCAAGTGGAACGTGGAACCTATCCAGTGGAATGTTTCGTTGCTGTTGCCGTTTTATTTCTTAAATGCCGCCAGGAGCCATTGTTGCGCGGGCAACAGCAGGCGGCGGTTTTCTGCAGTAGATGTAGTATTTCATTTGCTATAGCAAAAACCACGCATTCATGAACTTTTCAATAAAGGAACACTGAAAATATCACTTACGTATTGATTTCCTCACTTATATTTGCGTAATATCTTGTTCTTGTTCAACAATGTTGACAAGTAAGAACATTTACACCGGACTTAGACGTTTAGATTTGGCTATGGGTATACAAGACTGCTGCGCAGCTTTTGTTTCACTTTGGCCGGGTGGCTGAATCGAGTCACGGACAGACAGACAGACAGGCATAAATACCGATCAAAATTTCTGCGCTTAGGTAGCCTAAGAAAGACTATCGTCTTCAAAAAACGCTTCCCGTAGTCGCAATCGAACCTGGGTTGCTCGCGTTAAGAAGCCGGCGTCTATCCGATTGCACCATTCCGCCTCCGTCGAAGCAGTTCGGATTTAGGACTAACTTTCAGTCAGGTTTCATAGAAAAAAGCTTCGCGTTTTAACCACCTTTCTCGAAAGAAAGGGGCTCTAATCTTTATTTTTATTTTCGCGAACTCAGTGCAACATCGCGTGGCAAAAAAAAAAAAAATTAGGCAAGCGTTGTATAAACAAGGTCACGGTATCGAATAAAAGTGTTCAGAGGAAGAAACAAATCTTGCTTCGAAGGTAAAAGGCAAAAACAAGCGAGTTCGGTGTGCGTCCACAAAAGCTTGTAGGCTCGCACACTTATTTTTCATTTCGTTCTCATACGTGTTTAAAAGGAAATTTATCAAGGCAAGCGCAATAACAGCAGCGCCGTGGATTCTTCGCGTCGTTCCTCCGCGTTTACATCACCAGGCAAATTGTCCATTAGATTTGTCTTCTGTCCTTGCAGGAGAAAACCAATTTCCTCGGACATAGAAGCAAACGCCGGGTTTCGGCCTACCATCACATATCTCGGAGTTCGCTTACATGAGCCGTAGCGAAAAGTCTCATTTCGTCTCTGCGACACCTGATACCGTGGCCTCTGTTGTTGCCAGGTGCTCGGCGATTCTTGCGTTTTGGAGCGAAAAACGGCTTTTGCCGGCTGGGAGAAGCAAGGAGCCGCGCCTGTGCAATGTCGCTTTGGCCCAACAGCAGCTGGGCATGCTTTCTCTGCGACAGCCACAGAGAGAAGAGTATGTGCGCGTGCGTGCACATGTGCCTGTCCACGTATGCATGCATGCGTGCTTGCATGCGTGGTGTGTAAGAGAGAGTGACAGACTCTTTTCTGAAGTCCTGAATTTTTATTTTCAAGCTGAAAACAAACTAACTGCTTCGCCTATGCCCTACTTTGGGCCCTACTTTGGACTACTGGCGTTGCATTGTGTTTCCAGGCAAATGTACACCCTCATTCCAAATTGTACTAATCTCGATATATAGCGATGCCTAGGCTCTGTCAGCTTTGGCACCTCCGGTAGTATAACACGGTTACCCGCCTGTCGACTGCTCCAAGCGTCTATACGGTCGAAATACGGCCCGGGGTTTAAATAGAAGATTCCCTCCAGCTCGTGTTATCGGACCTACGCTGGCCTGTCACCTGTAAGCGTAGGATACGCTTTTATACGCAGGGCCGGCCCTACCTCATTCGGCGCCCTATGCGAACTGCTGCCAAGCTCCAACCCCCCCCCCCCCCCCCCTTGCAATAAGGAGAGAAAGCCCTGTTTTGAAACCACACTCATTTAACTCAATTCGCACGCAGGAAGGCGGCCGACAGATTTGAGCTGCATTAATGATTGAAATCGTGAGCACGGCATCACCGCTTGCGAGATACCTGTTCTAAATATTCTTGAACAACACTTTCTATACATTAGTAGATTCATACGGTGGGTGGGCCTTAATTTCGCCGTGTTAAAAAAATGTATGTATGTATGTATTTATTGCACAAAAACAAGAAAGGAAGGTCCACCAACAGGCGTTAATTGTCTCGCCTAGGGGCGGACACCGGAACGCCTGCTGGTGTGGGGGAGGTGGGATAGGGAGGAAAGAGTACATAGGCATAGGGGGATAGGGTAGAGGGCTAACATAAATATATAAAACATGGGCAAGAATAACCTATATACAACGTTAGGTGAAAGAGTAAAAAAAAACACACAAAAAAACACACAAAGAAAAACCGAAACACCAGACAAATAAATATCAAAATACAGGACACGAAGGAGTAGGACACCTGCACACTTACACACACCCACTCACACACCCACACACACACACACACAGGAATTCTACCCTAACAGCTACACTCCACTGCGACCCGGGCAGTTACGTAGAGTTGTAGCTTAGTGCATTGTGGAGCCCCGAGGACCCCAGGTATGCTCCCAGGGCCTCGAGCACTTTGTCCCGCTCCCTGGCATTTCCTGGGGGCCAAAGCAGTTCCTCGAGCGGCCGCACCCCTCGGAGCACGGCCAGAAGCTCCGCACGCCCTGCCGCAAACTTGGGGCACTCGTACAGTACATGCGGCAGGGACTGCACGGGCGCTCGGCAGTGCGTGCAGGCGGGACTGGCCACCCGCCCCAGTCGGTGCTTCCGCTCTGACGTCGGCTAAAATGAGTATTGCGGCCGGGAAAGACGTCCACACGTTGGCTCTCTATTTCAAAATCTTCCAGGCCTGCTTAACGGGTGGTCCTCATGAAGGACAAAGCTATCTTTTACCATCGTGCGTGCACTCTAATACAGGCACGTCGCTACATCATAGCCGTCTGCAGCGTAAAGACAGCCAACCTCACAGTTTTCACGGAAAGAAACAAACTCCGAGAACTTCGCAGTTACCCGAAACTGCTGCTCTCGAATTTCGCTTCAGTTTGGCCTTGCCAGCGCCCGTAGCAACCTAACACTCTGCGTACGTTAAAAAAAATTGACATCTCATGTTCGGTTACAGGGGGAGAACGGAAACGGCGAGATATTTTAGCCGTTAAGCTTGAAATATAGCACAAAAAAGCTCCGTATTTTTCCGAGTAGAGGTTGCAGGGGAAAAAAGATGTTGTAGGCTATGGTTTCTGCTCGCACCGGGCGACCCCGCTTCTACTAGCGTGATATCCGAGAACAGCTGCCATGTGGAGTCGCACAGGGTACAGTAAAGCAGCGGCTGCTGGCATGAAACGGGGCCCAGAATAGATAAATCGCCTGCCAAGCCGCGACTGTTGTTCGCAAAGCCCGAGTACGGGAGAGAAAAAAACTCAGCATCCCTTCCTAAAGAAAGTTGAGAGAAGTATGCGAAAGCTAAAAAGTGCGTCCAATAAATCGGCAAACCTTCAAAGACCCAAATCGCAAACGAAGAACAAAACCGGGCGACCATTTTTTGCGCACTAAGAAAAAGCATGTACGAACAATCTAAATGTATACCGATATGTGGTTTCTGAGAAACAGGTATACTACTGTACTCATTCTTCATGATCGATGCGTGTATTGTCTTATCTAGAACCGTTCCTTCTTCGCGATTTTCAAGTAACCGTTTTGACACAATTGAAGACCGGTTTCACGCATACGCCGTGTGTACAGAGCTGTTATCAAAGCTTTCCGGTCGACCAACCGGTCTACGGCTGAATGCATTGGTTTTTTGGCAGAACGCCAGCGGTCCCACTAAGAAAGCTTACGATTTCAAAAACAAGGTGGAAGCAATTTAAAAGAGTTGCCTATGGTTAGTACCTGCCTTTCTGTAGCAGGAACGAAAAATTCGTCGATATAAGCAGTTATAAAACAAGATATTTGCGAATGAAGGAGGTTACACAGTTATATCTCGAGTAGAGTTTATTCCCGAGCCAATGTAGATAGTCTATAATGGTAAATTTCATCAACTCATAAGTAAACTCACATGAAGCCGCGAAGGATTGTGGCAACGCCGCCTTTCGCATCAGCCGATAATGCCGATACAGCCACTTTACTGTTGCTCTATCCTGTCCGATTCCTGCCTCGGTGGTCTATCCGCGCGCTTTTGGGCCTGGGTGGATGGATGGAAAAACGTTTATTAGGGAGTAAAAGAAGGAGGTGGAGGTTTCAGCCGGATGGCGGCGCTTCACAAAAACTACACGCTATGACTTGCACAGTCCGTCCAGTCTTCGCAATGCGGCGGTCTTACATCTCCCGCAAATCTGTGGTGTGTCGCGCGACGGCAGCAATGCCTCAGCGTCCCTACTGCTCACGTTGGAAACCGAGCAACATGACAAGCAATGTTATAAAGGCAGCGTTGAATGCAGGCATGAGTTACTGTTGAAACTGTTGGCATCCTTGAGAGTGAGTATGAGTGAACCACTAGAAGTTGGATCTCGTGGTTCCACTTCGTACCGGAGGGGAAAAAATGGGACCAAAATTCCATATTTTGAAATTGTCACATAGTCCGCATGGTTCGTAGTAGAATCATCTTCGTCGAGCTTTCCTATGAGACTGTTCTTTCCTACTTCACTATAGGGCACCACCTAAACCCGCGCGAATAAAATTGGCAGTGAATAGTTTTTACGACTACACGTGGTGATCTATTCTACCAGCCCGTGAACGACTGCTGCGCACGTGGCGGATTTGGATTAAAAACGTTAATTCATTTTTTTTTCTTTTTTTCTTTTTCTCAGGCCGCACCTGACGTGCGGCGGTGATGCGCTTTCTTTTCATTTTTTTAGCTCCTGGCCTACTACCACCACCGCTATTCCCAGCCTGTTTTCGTCGCGAAAAATTCAATCCGCATTTGGGATTGAAACAACGCTTCGAGGCTCGGTTGTGTATTGTGTTCTGCCGTCAATGTGCCGAAGGCCCTCTGTGCACTTAGACTAGCAATGATGCTAAGTATCAACCGTGCCACCAGACGTAGCTGTTTGAAACGGTTTTTGCCTATAAACACTTCATCTTGAAGGTCGCTATCAAAGAAGGCACATAGGTGGCGCTAGCTGCAGTTGCAGCCTAGTGCATAACGTTTGCAGTACTGTGGAGTAGCGGACAGTAACCTTTTTATTAATGGAACTTAATGAAATTACTTTAATTATTTATCTATCTTGATAAGTACTTTCCTAATCATTAAATTGTCAATGAGGCACTTGTAGGTACCCACGAGAGGAATCTAACTACAGTATCGACATGGTAAAAAGCGCACTAGTCGGGGACATAAGAGACAGTGACACGGAACGAGCGCTAAACATCAACTAAACATCATACATCATACACATCATAAACATCAGCTAAACATCATACAGTTGATGTTTTTAACTGGAAGTAACTGCGTACTCAATTGTTTTGAATGATAAAAAAACCCCGCGAAATATGAAAAATACCATGTGATGGCGCTCCCTCCCGCCTCGCTAAGCAATATCCTCAAACAGGCTGGCTCTGAGTTAGCCTGAATGAAAAAAAATTGGCCGTGTATCTGCTCCTTTCGTTGCAAATGTCGTCAAAAGACGATAGCCTTTGTAGACATTTGCCAAGGAAATGCCACCCTTTGCTTACCTGCTCACCTCTCATGCTGTTCCTGTTCCGTCGCGCTCATCCCAAGGTAAACACACTAAAGGTTTGCTTGACGCGATTTGAAGTTACCGCGTTCCACTGCTACAGGCCGGGTTCCTCGATGCCAGCGCTGCAGTACGGCGGAGACGCGCGTGAATGTAGGCGGCCGACTAGAAGGTTTATAGAGCCGCGTGGCCGTGCTCCACGTGCGTTCAAAGCAGAACGTGGAACCTAGCTAGTGGAACCTTTCGTTGCTGTTGCCAAGTGATTTTTCATATGCCGCCAGGAGGCGGCGGTTTTCTGGAGTAGATGTAGAATATCATTTGCTGTCGAAAAACCAAGCATCCATGAATTTGTTAATAAATTAACACTGTAAATATCACTTCTGTATTAATTTGTTGTCTTATATTTGCGTAATGTCATGTTCTTGTTCAACAAAGTTGACAAGTATGAACATATAAACCGGGAGTAGACGTTTATATTTCGCTGTGAGTATATAAGAATATTGCGCAATTTCAATTTTACTTTGGCCGGGTGCCTGAATCGAGTCCCAGACAGACAGACAGGCAGACCAGACAGACATACACAGACAGACCAAAATTTCTGGGTTTAAGTAGCCCAAGAAAGACTATCGTCTTTAATAAAGAAAAGAAAGAAAGAAAGAAGAAATCACGAACGAGTTTGTGCCGTATCTGCCACGTACACGCTCCCCGCGGCACTTGCTGTTGCAGCTCCTTCTATGCCATTATCAAGGTAATGCGCTGTCTCTTCGCGTGGGTTACAGGCGAAGCAGTTGCTTTCAATCAGCTTATTTCAATCAGCGCCGTCAGGTCGCATTTTGAATATTTCGCGGGGTTTATAGCATAAAAGAGTACGAAATCAGCTCGTCGCTGAAAAGTCCTCACTTAGACGCCTCTCGTGGGAAACTACAAGTGCGTTATTGACACTTTCATGATTAGGACAATACTAATCAAGTAAGGTAATTAAAATTAATTCATTACTCTCATTAAAGAAAAAAAATTAGTCCTCTTCTCTACAGTACTGCTAACATCATGCGCTAGGATTTCTTCGAGTAGTGCCATTGCCCGTTTTTAAAATCGTGCTGCATTTTTAAGTGGACAGGTTTTTTAAAAATTAGGAGTTTAGATGTATGTGAAGACCACCTCTACAGTGCGGTTACGCCTCCAGGGGGACACAGAATTAGGAGGCAATTATTGATGTCGGTGGAATAATTAACTAAAGTTGAATAATTAACATTTAAGTGGCTGCAATAAGCAGGCATGTTTGTATTGAATGATGGACGCAATCTTGTTTCTACGCAGTTTCGTTTGGCAAATCCTTCTCGCGCATTGGTATCCTGAGATAACGAACTGCAAAGTGTAATTGCCGTTCGCATGATTACGAATGTTAGGCAGGGAAGACCGGCGCAAAGCTCCTCCCCTTTGTTCTGTGTTTCGATAGCGATTACGAGCACAGGAGGTTTCGATAACGCCAGCCAAGACTGAAAGGATGCCAGTTATCACTTTTACCTATGCCACCACTCCGTTGTCATACTAAACACCGCACACAGCAGGCACGTCACAAAGGGGAGGTGCTTTGCGCCGTTCCTCTCTCTCTAGCGTACGTAATCATGCGAACGGCAATTGAACTTCGCAGTTCCATATTTTGGAGTACGGGTTCGCTAGAAGAATTCTGCCAAATGATACTGGGTAGGAACACGACTGCGTCTAACTTTTCAATACAAACATGCCTGCTTGCTGCAGCCACTAAAGAGTAATTATGCAATTTTAGTAAGTAAGCCACCGACATCGAGCTCATTCTCTGTCCCCCTGGGTGCATAACATAACTATCGAGGTTATGGTCACGTAAATCTCAGTGCATAATTTTTAAAAATCCTGCCAACTTAAGTTTGGCCACCCTGCCCTGTACACACACACACACACACACACACACACACACACACATATATTATATATATATATATATATATATATATATACGATAGAGAAGTCAAACTGAGAAACATAACAACATTTATTCTAACGTTTCGACCGGGGGCCGGGTCTTTTTCAAAGACCGGCCCCCGGTCGAAAAAGACCGGCCCCCGGTCGAAACGTTAGAATAAATGTTGTTATGTTTTTCAGTTTGACTTCTCTATCGTACAGCTAACCTCATAGCCAGGAACTTTTTCTCTTAACTATATATATATATATATATATATATATATATATATATATATATATATATATATATATACAGGAAGAAATGCCGGCAGTCTGAAACACCAAAGAAGGCATAGGGGAATGGTTACACTGTTTTTTTTTACCATTAGTGACGTTACATTATTTTTTTTATTATTAATTACGTGAGAAAGAAAGAAAGAAAAACACGCGCCCAGAGTGGGGACCGAACCCACGCCGAACCCACGAAAGGCGTGGGTTCGGTCCCCACTCTGGGCGCGTGTTTTTCTTTCTTTCTTTCTCACGTAATTAATAATAAAAAAAATAATGTAACGTCACTAATGGTAAAAAAAACAGTGTAACCATTCCCCTATGCCTTCTTTGGTGTTTCAGACTGCCGGCATTTCTTTGTGTATTTCCTAACGAGCCCCTCATTTCTAAACCCTATTATCGTGCGAAAGCTTAGCGAGGGCCTCGGTTCTGGCAGCCTTGATGCCAAGGTAGCATAAGAGGGATTCCCGCCAGTTACCCGCTTATGACAGGCTGTAGACGTTCGCGTCACGCCCCGGGGGTTGAAAAGAAGGTCCCCTTCTCCCCGTGTAGTCTGAGTGGCGCTGGCTACCACCCTCAAGCGTCAGATACAGTTGTAGTAAATATAAATGCCCCAGAAAGTGAAGGAGAACACAGTCGCCCAGATAGCCGAATTGGTAAGGCATTCGAGATCTTATCGAAAGGCGTGGGTTCGGTCCCCACTCTGGGCGCGTGTTTTTTCTTTCTTTCTTTCTCACGTAATTAATAATAAAAAAAATAATGTAGCGTCACTAATGGTAAAAAAAACAGTGTAAACATTCCCCTATGCCTTCTTTGGTGTTTCAGACTGCCGGCATTTCTTCCTGTATTTCCTAACGAGCCCCTCATTTCTAAACCCTATATATATATATATATATATATATATATATATATATATATATATATATATATATATATATATATATATATATATATATATATATATATTTATATATACATAAGTAAAGAGTCGGATACACAGCGCAAGAACAATAACAAACAAGGTTTGCTTACGTAGCGGCAACGGGACTTGCCTTCATCAGAGTAAAGTTACATGATTTTGCAAAATCATGTAACTTTACTTTGATGAAGGCAAGTCCCGTTGCCGCTACGTAAGTAAACCTTGTTTGTTATTGTTCTTGCTGTGTATCCGACTCTTTACTTATACTATTTCTGCGCGCTTTGTGAGTTTATCTTTCTCTAGACTTATATATATATATATATATATATACACCTTACACAAGCCGTTGATTATGGTTTATGGTTTTGTGCAGTGACTCTTGGACATTAGCCCAACGTTGATGTCGAATGGAGATTCTCCTACACGGCGAAGTGCGCATAGAACTATAGGTTTAGGCAGAACAGGCCAGCTTTACTTGAAACACTACAAATAATCACTTAGTCACGACCAATACTTTGTACGCGATTCAGCCGATACACGATTTGCCTCCGTGGAACAAACTTGGAAGGGATATATTTAAATAGTTTCAATTGCCTGAAAGTTGGTTTCGGTTTCCTTTGACAAGTTTTGTGTTTACAAGAAAAGGTGAATGAATTACTTTCAGTCTGATCAGTTTGCTCGAGCGCAAACTGAATGCAACTTTGGCCAGATGTCTCGCTTTCGCTAGAAGCTAAATAAAAATCCCGGGCCATCTCCACTAACGTGAGACCTGGGGAGGGGCGAAGCATGCAGTGCATAACTGTATTCTTGACGCCTTGGCGTTTTTGCCAACGGAGATGAAACCATTGTGGGTTAGAGGTATACAGTTTTGCTGTAAAAGTCTCGTGTCTTTGAAACACGAAGCGTTCTGACGCGAGGCGTTCTAAACGAGTGTCCCAATATTTTAGTAGCGTGACTACATGAAACGACGACGACGACAGGAGACGCTGACAGCCCGAGTTCATAAAGGGCTTACCCGTGAAAGGGAAGTGAGCGTACTTATATTTCATCTTTTCTCTACGATCGCCATAAAATCACTGGGCTGTAATCCTGGCCAAATTGACTTCTCGTCACCGATGAAGGTTTTTGATGATGGATGAGTAGTGCTGAGAAGTTGTATGAAGAAATGGAAACGCAATTGAAAGAAGGTTCGGCTTTTTATGTCTTAGTGCAACCGAGGGATCCGATTCCAAGCTACCACCGCCATAATACCCTCATCTGGAGACAAGGGGTGCCTGGATACCACGCACTAACCTTCCCAGCGGGTATTTGAACCCTACCCACGCTAAGATCTTCTTATCCAGGAATATTGCCACTGCACTATTATAGAGTCCTGCTAACGGTAGGACATATACATGCTGTTCGTTGTTGTTGATCTAGATTCAAGTGGATGCCAGATCGGAAATACAAAAATGACCGTGTGTCCCGATGTCGGCACCCGTTAAAATCCCTAGTGCTCGAAATTAATTCGTAGCCTTCCACTAAAGCGTGCAGCTGTGGCTTCCCCGTAAAACCACCACAATTCGAAAACGCCAGACCCAAACTTACCCTAAAGCAGCGCTGCGGGACGTCTGTTTCAAAGACACGAGGGCAGCTGTTAGCAGCTACTATGACAGCGCAAAAGTGGAACAAGTTCAAATATACCCATGCGCAGCCGCCGCGCGTGCGTCCCGTTCGCTTCGACCTGTCCTCATAAATAAGAAAACGGAAGTTACTGACAAAGCCGCCTAAAAAAAATATCTTTTTAGGGCTGCCGGTAGAGCATGTTCTGTCACTGCCAGTTGATAAGGTGCTTTTTATTAGGAGCGGGGGTTAGGGGGCAAGAGCATATCCTTTTTAGTGAATAAATACTTTCTACGAAAACAAGAACTGCGAATGGATGTGTTGAGACTTTCAGCAACGTTATGAGGCTTGTATCAACATTACTAGAAAGTAAATTAAACTTTTTGAGGTCTTCACGCACACCGAAAATTTGTGGAACAGGCGTTTTTGATTACAGCCCCGGTGACCAATTCAGTTGTCGCTGCCGCGAAATAACTTCGTTCGAGTATGCGCATAGCCAGAACCTCGAAGTGCTTACATACTGGTCACGCCCAGTTCCGTTCCGTGAACCATAAAAATTTACGATGTTATGCTTGCAATGGCAGTGACCGTTATTGAACAGAAATTGAAACAGAACCGACGAGGAGAGTTCGGGTTCGCCGAATTTCTCGCGGAGATGTTTGCGAAAACTCAACCGCTCCTGATGCAAGAACCTACGGCTAAAACTAGATGCGTGTGTCTCATTCTCGGTGTGCTTTCTGCCTTACCTGCTCGTTTTATCTGTTTACATTTCCTTTAGACTTCATGACTTTATTTTTTCCTAATTTATTTTGTTTCTTTTCTTCCCCTCTTTCCTTTTCTTTCTTCTGATACACATTGACTTGTCAACACTGCCCCACACCCAACAGTCTTTACCATATGGTGTGGGAGTGCCTACAATCACCATGACTAACCCCCTAACCAAACCTCAGCCTGGAGTAGTGGGGGGACCAGCTGACCAGCTCACGCCCTCAAGAACAGCAACGACTTGTGGAGCCGGGCTGCCAAGGACCAAGGCTTCCGGACTAAGGAGGCCCCACACACAGGAACTCATACAGTTTAATAAATGTTTATTCCTCCTCCTTCTCCTCTGTTTGTTTCGTTTAAACCCCTGTCTACCCTTTTTCTACCCGTTATACTCAGGCGGTAGCGGTCACTTTACTCAATGCTCTTCCTACAAAAGAGAAATACCGACACTTTCATAGACAGGGAATCCCCAAACGCCAACGACGGATTTTGGAACGTGGAACGACTCTATGGAGATATTTCCTAGGGCGACGAAAGTGAATAGGGGTGCTTTGAAACGACCGTAAAGGCGCTACCTACAGCGTTGCCTTAAAAAAAGGCTTCGTTTTGTCTTACAACCGTGGGTATCTTGTTTGAGCACGAAAGTGAAAGTGCCTGTAAGAAATGGTTGCGAATATGCCACTTCCGATGCCGCCGCCTCTCCGAGCACTTATGTTTTCTCGTTAGCAACATTTGATTGATTGTAGGGTTTCACGCGGTGACGCAACGCAGGCGATGAGACGTGCCGTAGTGGAGAGCTCTGGATTAATTTTGACCACCTGAGGATCTTTAACGTGCGCCGAAATCTCGGTCACACGGGCGTTTTTGCTTTTCGCCTCCATCAGGAAAGCGGCCTCCGCAGCCGGGAATCGAACTCGCTCGCAAGAAACATGAACTAATGCATCCGCTCTCCGGTTCCACATGCAAGCACGCACATATACACACAATATCTGTACAAAATCAGAGAAATGTGTTGTCGTATTTCAGGGCCGGAGAGATAGCTGTGTCAACGCCCTTGAACACCTGTTTGCACTTTCTGGAATATTCCCGTTGCCCGGACGCGTTGTTCAGTGCTTTGACTTGTATGGGTAGCCCGTTTCGTTAACCACAGCGTTCACTAATGGAGCCTGTGAGTTGTGTCTCATCTCCGACTAGAACTTTTTTTGTGAGACGGTTGCGAACCCCTGCAGAAAACACAGTTTTTTATAATTCCATTGGACATGAGTTTTTCGTTTAAAGAACAATACTCTAGGCGCGGTTTAAAGGTCTTGGAGGCGACGAACATCCTAAAATTGGTTTTACGGCAGATGTTATGAACAGGAGACACAACCCCTTTCGATCGCAAACTACCTTGGAAAACCTCTCATTTTAAACGGCAAGCGCACAAGAAACTGCTAATTGCATTATAAATTACCCTTCATAATGGAGTGGGGATAGAAAGGCACAGGCCGACTTCCCCAAAGAATGCCAAGAAGAAAAGTCATGCGGCGGCAATTCGACCTGCAGTAGCCTGCGTCAGTGGACGGCTGCCCAGTTCGGAAGAGATGTCTCACGATGCCGCGGTATTAACATACAGCGCGGAAGCGCCCTTGAGCCCCAATCTGCTTGCGACACTAGTCTATTCCTGGAGGACGGGACGCTAAAAGGGAAGTCCCCGGCCACCACTGCTGCCGTGGAACATGCTGCCGCAACCTCCGGAAAAGAATGGAGTGGGAAGTCAGCGGAAAGGACACACCCTGACTTCTAAACAGGGAAGAAGTTCGTAGCGAAAAGGGGCGCGTGATCGTGAGATGCCTCATCACGTACGGTTCACCAGTCTCACGGCCATTCGCAAATGGTCTCGTCTGCGTGGCCAGACGAAGAGATCGGCGCTACTTCGAGATACGTCACCAAGGACATGGCGATCTAGGTCGAGCATCCTTCTTGTCGGACCGAGCATGTGGTTCGTCCGGGCTGAATTGATGGAGGTCGATTGGGTGGACCCTTGCACGGAAGCGAAGAGAAACACTCCGAATGATGGCCCGCTGGCGCAATCCTGTCGCGAACAAGACGTCCCAACAACTGAGGCAGAGAATCGACCTTGATGTGAACGCCGTTTCAGAATTAACGGTGCCTTGTACGCGTTTTCCTACAGTTTCCGCAGCAGAGGTGATGAGACCTTGAGGTTTGTAGGTGTGTGCACTGGCGGAGGAGATAAGGATTTGGGCCTTTAATAAAGTGGCGGAAGTTCATGGAAGGATATGCCGTGTTCGTTATACATCGTAAAAAGTTTCGCCAGGATTTAGTCATACACGACGCGAGCCATGCAGTTTAAATGGTTAGAACTATTGCAGATTGTTTTACCATCCGAGTTCCACCTTGGGGTTCCTCAAACACTTTACTTTGCCGCCGGTGAATGTTTTAATAGGTGAGTCTGCACACTGTCACTTTAAATAACTAACATTTATTCAAGGGCTCAGCTAAGAAACCAGCTTGTCCGCATGTGACACTTGATGTGTCGACCTTCCACCGCATGCGAAAGTGGCACCAATAAGAAGAGTTTTGGCCCTCATATTTTCCTAAAAGAGTGTTCACGTCCCAGCAATGCACTTGTGTACAGCAGTAAAGCCGACTTAAAAGTTTCTTGGTGCCCCGTTTTTTTTTTTAGGGATGCGTGGGATTTTATGGAGGTCTTTAATACAAGGCTCACAGGCTTTCGTATTTTCCCTTGTGACCGTTAATATATATATATATCGCTAAATATATCTGCCCAGCAAGGCACTTCTGTCTAGCAGTGCTGCCTACTCTCAAAGGCTAGGCATGTAGAGCCATGTAGAGTATATGGGGTACGTGTTATAGACATATTTATTTAAAAAGCCTCTCAGCCAACACACTAATATCAGACTTCAGATATGACCCTAACAATAACTTCCTACCAAAGCAGTTATGTCTAGTAATGAAGCCGACTTCAAGGAGGCTAGGTATACAGCATTCCATGGTGAATGGATACGTGTGGTCTTATGGGGTTTTAATAAAAGGCCATATGTCCTTCGTACTTCGGTATCAGACGGCTTATATGGCGCTTAAATAATGTGTTCCTAACAATTCACCTCTATATAGTAGTGAAGCCTACTTTATATGCGCTGGGTATATGGCAGAGTGGCTTCCGCATTTTCCCGACGATTACCCCTTGGAAGTTCCTATAATATTTAAAGCGAAACTTTCTATGCCTCACTGATGCCATCCAGTGTGACGGCAGAAACGCACTGCAGGAAAGCCAACATACACAACAGCTTTCCATAAAACCACATCAAATGCCTCAAAAAAAAAATACGTTACCCGTGGTCGGAATCGAACCTAGGTCTCCCGCCTTACGAAGCCGACGTCTATCTGATTGAGCCATTTCGACAGGGTTGAAGCGGTTTGGATTTTGGGCTTTGACTTTGACTCAGGTTGCAGCCAAAAAAGGGTCGCGTTTTATCCATATTTCCCTTAAGGAAGAGGCTTTAATTGTTTTTTTTAATTAGAAAACGTTTGTCCGGAACATCAGCGAAGATTGACGACATGCTTGTCTGAAGCTGATATGATCTTTGAACTTTAGCCTGACCAATCACGTTGCAGCTGGTCACATTACACCGGCGGGGAGGACTGAAGGAGAAGATGATGACGACGGGAAGGTGAAACAGCATATCATTAACCTAAATCAAAACGAGAACATTTTCACGCTTATCCTTTCAACTTGTACAGCAATTTTCTTTAAACGTTTTCTATGAGGAAGGTTTGCAGTCTTGGTTATTGTGTTGTATCACGATTCCTGTTCGCAAAAGGAACGCTACTTTCTAAATCGAGCCGCAAAGTTCTTCCGTAAAGACAAATGAGCCGTTCGATATATACAAAAACAGCGTTGCCGTGTAAGCGCTCGCACAATGAAAAAAAAATACGTCTTAAATACGCTCGCATAGCTAGGGGTTACCAACTCTTCAATGAAGTTGGAAAACGGGGGGGGGGGGGGGGGGGGGGGGGGCAGCGTACCCAAACACAGGAAGCCAACAAAATCAGTTTTTTTTATTGCTTTATCTTCCAGACGAATTCATAGTATTTTATTGTCGAGGCCTCTTGAAGTGCTACTTAATATGGTGACATGCTGCTCGTAACAATTGTTCTTGGTCGAGAGTATACTCGTAAAAGTTGTCGCACTTCAGGCGGACGTTCGGCTTTACCTGCTGCTCTGCCTGGACCGTAGAGTGACGCGCCTTGTTGAGCCTGCGCTGTACAGCAACACAATTTCTAACTGGTCGGTGCGCTACAAATCCGGGACATTTAGTTGCCCCTACAGGGATGGCGCGGGAGTCGGGACGTTCTGTTTTAAGTCGGGACAGTTTTGCGAAATCGGGGACGGTTGATCACCCTACGCATAGCTGACCAGGCGAACACGTGGCACCTGCAAGGCTGTGCACGGGGTAAGAAAGCGACAAAGTTGATCAGAGTCGTTGATTGGGCAGCCACTGTGTGGTGGTATTACCGCCACACTCTCATGGTTATGATTGGTCTCTGCACGTCATCATCTTGCGCCTTCCGCTCCACACTCATTCCATGCTGTAAATGTGCGGCGAAGAGAGGAGCTTGTTTTGAGGCCATATCGCGACATTATCGCGTTTTCCCCGCTATACAGACGGCGCACGCAAGGAGCACATGTGACAACCGCTTGTTTACCTGCTGATCTGCATGGGCACTCCGAGTATAAAGATAACGCCAAGGATTGTTACGAGCTACACTCACAGATGGCCAGGTGGCGCCACCTCGCTCGCTTCTATTGATTATAGGGTTTAACGCGCCGACGCAACGCAGGCGATGAGGCGCGCCGTAGTGGAGGACTCCGGATTAATTTTGACCGCCTGGGGATCTTTAACGTGCGCCGAAATCCAGAACACACGGGCGTTTTTGCTTTTCCCTCCATCAGAAAAGCGTCCGCCGCGGCCGGGAATCGAACCCGCGACCTCGGGCTCAGCAGCACAACGCCCTAGCCACTGAGCCACCGCGGCGGGTCACTTCAAAATTCTCTGCGTCCGCACGCACCTGAACCTTAGACATGACGCTACGCCCAGTATATACGATAACAGATTTACACGGACGCGTAAGGCTGATTTGATACTTAGGATACGAACGCCATATGGCTTCCCTTGGCAATACGTATCAAATACTTTACTTCTACGCAATATTTACTCTTTTTTTTAAGCGTAAGCTTTCTTAGTGGGACAGGTGGCATTCCGTCAGAAAAACTGTTGCCTTTCCCTGTATACGGGTTGGTCCACCGAAAAGCTCGGGTAAGACCTCTGGACACACCGCCACAAGTCCGTAAAACCGGGATACCATTGTGTCAAAACGGTTACTTGAAAATTGCGATAAAGAAACGGGTCTAGATAAGAAAACACACGCATCGATTATGAAGAAGGAGCACAATAGGATACGTTTATCTCATAAACCACGAATCGGTATACATTTAGATCGTTCGTAGATGCGTTCAAGTAGTGCGCGAAAATTGTCACATGGGTTAGTTCTTCCTTTACGATTTGGGTCTTCGAAGGTTCGACGATTGATTGGACGCACTTTCAGAGAAGGTTGGAAGTACAGGGGGATTAAAAGAAATACGAACAACGTAGCACACAGCCTCCGACGCGTGCCGCACTCTCCCGCTGCACTGTCAGTAAAGTGCGCGTATGCGGAGTTCTCTCAGGGCGTTTTAGATTGTGGCCTACTGTTGCGGGAAATGCTTGGCAAGGAAGCGACGCCTGTCATTTATTTTGAGGCGTTTTTTTTTATGCTCTGTCACCCCTGACCATCGTGTTATCTACTAAATTCGGGAGCCAAGCGCGCAGCAAACTGATTGCAGCTAGCATGATGCCCTCCGACGATCACCCTTCTCAATGGGGACACAACGGGAAAACGCGCTAAAAATAAACGACCGGCGTTGTTTCTTCATCAAGCACTTCCCATAAATGCAGGCCACACTCTCAAACGCCCTCGAAGAAGTGCGCATGCACGCAGTTTACTGACTTTGAAGCCAGATGGGGCAGCATGCGTCAGAGGCTATACGCTCCGTTGTTCGCTTTTCTTTTGATCCTTCCTGTACCTCTTGCTTTCGCGATTCTCCAAACTTTATTTAGGAAGGGATGACAAATCTTTATTTGCTTTCGCTTCTTCGTCTTTCGGCACTCATTACTTCGACGGGCAGGCTGGCGACACTTCAAGCCACAGTTTCCCAAGAATAAATGTTATCCGTGTATGGCGGGTACCCGTTTTACTCACGTGCCTTTACGTACACCTGTTACGCGGCGCGTACTAGGCTAACTCCTGTTCCGCCGCTGTGAACGTACGGGGCAGCACGGTGGTAAAGCACTCAGCTCCTATTCTGAAGACTCCTTTTTAATTTCCAGACTATCTAAAATCTGCCTCATTTACTCATTACATCGGCGGCCATTTTCTATGCGGGACAAACATGGCAGCACCGGCTTTTCGCACAATGGGGCACTTAAAGGGACACTGCAACAGTTCCGATAAATGCTTTCTCTCTCTCCTTCGCGTCTGGAAGCATTGTGAAAGCGATAGTTACCACCAGCACGGAGCAACACTGCATGATTTGCTCATCGCCGCAGACCCACGGTCCGTTCCTGCTTTGCTTTCGCGGCTTTGTTTTCGCGAATGGCCATCCTAAAGCGTTTATAGCTTCGACTGAAAAGAAGCCGGCCAATGACTCCTGCATTGGTGTATGACGTAGTTTAAGCGTTTGAAGGACGCCAGGAGCGGGAAAGGGAGAAAAATGCTTTGAGCAAGTTCTACATTACCTGATGGGCATAGAACAGAAATTCTTGGCTGAGAAACTTGTGACCCCCTATTTTAAGTGCTGGGTGTGTTTGTGTACTGCTTTCTGAAAGGATTTAGAATTGAGAAAGTGTTGCACGGTCCCTTTAAGCCTTTCGTCTTTAAAAGCACGCCCTTTAAAAGATGCCAAATGCGAGGACAAAAACTTCGTGTTACGCCCAAATTGAACACTGGTAGTGTCCGCTAGTTCAATACGCCGTTGAAATTTCCTACTTCGATCCTTCCTGTGTACAACCCTGTCAAAGAAACGAACCTTCAGATATAGAGAAGAACGGACCGGAACACGGCACCAGGCGCACCGACGACAAACAAATCCGGAGCGAATGTGCTCCCCCCAAAACCTCGTCGCCCGCTGGCACGGTATCCCCTAACCGGCACACTCCGCCCCAAGCACCAGACGTGGGGTGCACACAGACGCACAGTTCAACGACGGCGGCAGACAGAGCTAGCGGCAAGTTCAACGCCCTCAGCGCAGGCAGTCTACCTCAGCGGATACCACCTCAGAGTGCCAAGGCAAGGCAGCAAAAAGGGCCCCATCACCCAGGGCTATAAATACCGAGCCCGACACACGTCTAGATGCCCGCGCGGGCGTGCGAAAGCGCGTGTCTGCGGCACGCGTTCGTTGGCAATGCGACACTGCCCCCTCCGAGACGGCGGGAAAGCACCGGTCGTGCTCCTGGCGGCGGCAGCGCCGCTGCACGACAAGCGAAGAGGCGGCCGCGTTCGGGCGTGTCGCCGTCTGGCAGGGCTCACCTGCAAAAGATCCCGCCGGATGGTTGGATATCGAATGGCACGGGATCGAGATACTCAACACCGTGTGCAAACAGAACGTTGCTGGCATTTCCTCGGTCACTCCTCGACACCGCCAAGATGACGAGGCCTCGCGGTTTCTTTCTGTCCGCTGTTTCCGTTCGAGCCATAGGCTACCTCATACTTGAATTTCTAGCCTTCTTGAATAAATAATTACGTTTAGACCAAGTTTCCCTAGGACCCAGAGCAATGCCGGTTTTATACAAAAGGAGCATGCCTTTTTGCCCCTTTGTCGTGACTGCAGTGAACAATGGCCGGCAGAAGAAAGCGGGTCGCCGCCGTTTGTGGTGGCCGTCATTTCTTGATGCATCTCTGCCGCCGCGCCGTTGAGCACAGGTCTCTTGTGCTGGTCATGTGTCTGTTGTGTTTCGCAGACGTCGGGGAATTAGTACCGGTCTCTGTGTGCAAAGTTTCAGGCTGTGCATGCAAGAACGGAGATATGGGCCTGTTGTTGATTAGGCTTGAGGTGCACCTCCCCTGGACGGACATGAACAGAGGAGCCAACCTCACGGGATGAACACTGTTTGAGTTAGGTTAAATTCTGCAGGGCATTTATGAGAAAGCTTTAGACATGTTCAACATCTTTGTCCTGAAAAGAACCATTTTAGCCCTGGACTGCGCTGGCGCCTATTTAATTTACGCGGTCGACAGAATTACATTAATGCGCATGCGCAGCACAGTTCAGAACATGCCAAAATGGTATTGAGCTTAAGGAATAAAAGGTATATATATCCTCTTTACTCAAAAGGGTTCAGTGATGCCGCTCGCCTTTCTGGGCCGTTATCTGCGCGACAAATTGTCTGAGCGAGACACAACAGCGCGAAAGGTTGACGAAGACTTACAAACGCAGGACAAGCGCCGTCCACTCATAAGTCGCGAGAAATATTATTGGGAACGAAAACAGCCTACGGTGACCACAGAGGTCAGACTGGCGCTGTTATACCGGAAGGTTAGTCGATCGTAAAAGGGAAAGAAGGTGAAAGCTTGGATTCAAGACTTGCTGTCGCACTGCCTCCACTCCACACCAAACTGAGTAGAGCTCATCTCCAAGTGGAGTTGAGGACATTTATGTGTTTCCAAGCCGCCACTTACTTGACCAGTGGAGATTTCTCACTTAACATGTGTGCTTGTACAATGCGTGCTGCTTCCATCTGCGCTGACATTGTTTTTGGCCGCTTCACAGCCTTAAAATGATCAAATCACTCCCATTGGTACATGTCTCAAAAAGCGGGCTTCTATTGCACGCGTACGCTTTGTTTCTGAAATCCCGCTTATGGGTCAAGCGCGGTGTTAAAGAAGCTTGCGAAGTCCGGTAGCAACGTCTTCTGTCTACTACCGCACTGAACAGTGCGTGGTAGGCTTTGTACCGAACGCTTTGGTGCCGAACTGCATTTAGTGCTTTCGATGTCTAAAATACTGAAAAAGTAGGTCAGCCTAGACCTACTTCCTCAGCACTTCAGAGATCACCAAGGGCATCAAATGCAGTTCGGAATAGAAACACATAAATAAGGCTTCGTTCGCTGCTCCCGCGTTTGAGAAGCTTTACTCCTCGGCAATAAGCGCTATACTTCACTGAAGTGTCATCATTCTGTTGAACCGGCATACGCGCATTAAGAACCAGAAATTGAGGGCTTTGCTTTACAGTAATTTGCACGACAATCCTTGGCCGGCATACTTGGCCTATGGTTTTCGAAGTGTATCATCGCCATAAGGAATTTTTTTCACCAGAGCTCGTATTTCACGACATTCCCCTGTATGATGGGTTCAATAAATAGTGAACTCACCCCATAACTCTATACAGGTAAGTAATTTCACTACGCTTCTGGCGCTCTGAAAGTATTTACTGAGTGCCATTTGCGGCGGTTATTTCGTAAAAGAGAATAGTGTATGTCCGTGCACTTATAGGAACAGTATATGATTACATAAACCATAAACTGTGACGCCAGAATCCACAGAGCTCGTTGGAGCACTTTCAAAAAAAGAAAACCGTTCTTTACTTTATTTTTGTATGTAAATAAAAAATACAGGCATCTGGCGTTTTATTTGGACACGTGCATTTTTAAAGTGCGCGAACTCCAACTTAGCAACAATTATGATACAGGCAGCGTCAATGCCTCAGGCCGTACGCTTGGTTCCGATGTTGATTTCGTCCAGCTTTTCTTCTTTGGTGAAAAAGAGCAGTAGAAATACTTATACGGATTATAAAGGTAGATGTGAGTACAGCCACATCTTCTTACCGCTAGCGGGTATATGCACCGCAAACGGCAGATAATTAAAAGTTATTAGTGTTTTATCATAGCTGGTAGCGTATGCTGTGCTGGCGGAGATGGGTAGCGGGACACGACTGCGCATGCGCGCATTCCTCTTTCCGGAATGAATGCGGGCAATTGTTACGGCGATGGGCGGACCCCGCAGCGTTCCCGCACGCGCATGCGCTGTCGGGTCCCGCTACCCGCTGCCGCAAGAGTAGCATGCAGTACCCGCTATGCTGAAACACCGCTAGCGAAGCAATCAAGCCGGCCTTCGGCTTTACTGGTCGTACTTTCCGTCCATTCTCCTTGGTGGCGTCACCTCACGGCTTGATTAGTTGGTGGGTGGCGCTTGCTCTTCACGATTTTTGATGTTCCCTCGGCGCAATAAGAAAAAAAAAAAAACGGGAAGGAAAAGGGAGAGCTTTAATTGTTTATGTTTATGCTAATAGGACCCCATTTCTCGTCTAACAAAAGTTGAACGAGCTTCGAAAACGTACCTTTTAATTGAAACAAAAAAAGTCATTTAGCCCATTGTGTCACCACAAAGAAGTATTTTGCTTCATTATGAGCTTTTTTGGCTGTGCGAGCATTCAACTTACGAAAATAATATAGCGCCAGTAATATTCAAACGCGCTTCGCTTAATACACGAGTCGTGATAGGTATTGCTCACTGCGCCGCATTATTCTGATCCGTATTGTCAACCTTATAGAAAACCACATCAGGATCAACAAGTGTGCATATAACAGTGAACAGATCACTGTGCAGAGATTTTGTGCGACATATGGGATTAAAAGCAGAGCCAGCGATAGAGCCGCAAAATCGTTGAAGACTACGCGACAAAAAAAAAAAAAAAAATGCCGCTATCTACTTCGCACAAAAGTCTCTCGTCTCTCCCGCCCACCTCTCACTCTCGTGTCCTCCTCAGTCGCTCCTCCCACGAAAAACACGGTGGATGTTTGCTTAAGTCAATTCAATTTCACCGCGTTCCACTGCTCCATGTGCGTGCCACGCGCCATCCACTGGAGCCTTTCGTTACAGTTGGACTTGTTCAAAGGCTACCATAAGACTCATTGTCGCGCTGAGCGCTTTTTGTATTTTTGTTCGAAACATTTTTTTCAGGGCTTATTTTGTTATTTGCGCGAAAAATTAAGCAGCCATGCATTTTTAATTGAAGGAACACTGCAGATATCACAATGTTTTGATTTTTTGCCTCAAATATGCCTAATGTTTTCTTTTTGGTGTATAGTGTTGACAACTATGAACATTACCACCCGATTTAGTCATTTGTAAATATTTTGCCTATACAAACGCCTCGTTCAAGAATTATTTTACCTTTTGACCTGGCGGATGAATCGAGGGACAGACTGACAGACAGACAGACAGACAGACAGACAGACAGACAGACAGACAGACAGACAGACAGACAGACAGACAGACAGACAGACAGATAGACAGACAGACAGACAGACCAACATTTTCGCGTTTATGTAGGCCACGAAGGACTATCCTTTTTAAAACCAATCGGATAATGCATGGTATTGTAAAATTTTTTATGTCGTTTCCTCCTCGCACAAAGAAAATACTGTCGCTAGATCTCAGTATCCAAAAATAATACCTACGTTCAATTAAAAAATATGGCAACCTCCCCCAAATTCTGACCATTCTTCTTGGAGGGGCGCATTTCCTGCAGCAGAAAACGCCAGCGCAACGAATGCAGGTAAAAAGTAGGGCAAGGTCAGGACCGGAACTGATGGGAGGGAGGAAAAACACGAGCGTTTCCCGGCGTTGAAGAACGGTGTGCCGCATAGCCTGGTTTCCGTATACACGTGACACCATAGCTGACAGGAACACGCGGAGAAAATGAATGACTCGGTTGTTTGTCCCAACGAAGCTTCGTGTAAACGTAGGGCCAGCAGACGTTGCTCCTGCGAAAGCCATATTTCTTTGCGACCTAGAATCATGCGTTACACTCGCATGCAGAAGGCTCTGTGAGTGGAGGCTACGCTTTTTGCAACAACCCGCGCTTAATTTGTTTTTAATGCGAGAGCATTATATGCGCCATTAAGCGTGAATGCGGCGTCCGGCACCGGTGTGATTGAAGGATGGTTCTAAAATTGGCCGCCTGCCTTAACAGAATGAAGGCAAAGTGTGATATCCTGCCAAGTGACGTCCTGCGCTGACGTGCGGGACGTGCAGGCGAGCATGCGCCTTTCCTTCTTTCCTTCTCTTTTTGTGAGCACCGATAAGCATCGGCTTTGAACTATTTAAGCCACGCTATTCTTTTCCGCAGAATAAAACAATTAATTGCTGAATGCCAACAGAGTGGCCTGCAATACCAAATCCGATGGGTCCCTGGACATGAAGGGATTGAAGGCAATGAAGAGGCACACAGAATTGCCCGGGAGCAACTTCGTATTCACCCCGACTGTTCAGAACCCGCTGATTCAGATGCGGAGGCCGACATCGATACAAAGGACGGTGCTGCTTTGGCGAAGGCCGAGCGGAAGGCCGTTCTTCGAAACAAAATTCCGGAAGACCCCAACCCGTTGCCCCCCGGATTCAGCCGATGGGCAACAGTGCGGCTAAGGCGTATCAGAACGGGCACGGCTCTTATGCCTATAGTACAGCTCACTATTTCTTCGGGCGTGGAAACCCGTACAGCTCTCCGAACTGCCAAAAATGTGGTACCGGTGGCCTGTGTAGTGCGCGACACCTCCTGTGGGAATGTTCAGCACTCAGTGTTCCTAGAGAACGCTGCCTAAAGACCCTTGGCCCGCTACGACCGGCAGACTACGAACTTTGGGTCCATCCACTTGGAGCCCCACCTCACAGGAAGCACCTGCTGGACACTCTGCTAACTTTCATCAGAGAAGCCGGCATTGAGGACTGCTTCTAGCTGCCTTTCTTTCCCTGTTCTCCCCACTCCCTACTTCCCATCCCTTTTCCGCCTCTTGACAGAGGCCTCCGGTCATGTCAAGGAAACTTCTTTCCCTCTTTTTTTCCCCCAATAAACGTGTGTTCATTCATTCATTCAATAAACGTTCTTGTTGTAGGAGCAGCAGTCTCTGTCTGGGCACTAGACAAAGTAAAAGTAAAACATACAATGCCTTTATACTCTGCGAACAAGGATGACCAGCAAAGATGTGGTGCCGAGCCGGAACGTGAGCAATTGTTAACAATACGCTTTGACCGGGTCGTAGTTCAAGGTGGTGTACGAAGCACAAAACACCTTTGTTTGTAATTTGCGATTGAGCATACTTCCTGGTTCATTACCTGAATGAAATGTTGACGATCTAGAGCTTTATTCTGGTGGACAAACACGGTGATGTCAGTTTCTCTCCCGTAAAAGCCCATGTATTGACAGCAGACCAGAATCTTTCTGTAATGATACTCCCTCCGAAGGTGGACATGCTTCACTGTGCAACACGCAATGTGGAAAAGCCATCTTATAACAACCAAGCTTACAATTATGTTTAAAGTCGTCTTCGCATCTAAACAGAAATGCATTGCTAAAAAGACATTTTGTCAAATGAAATATAGGCCGTGATATGAAAATATGAAAGCTCTAGAACATTTCTTTTTTGGAGGGGGGGGGGGGAGAGGGAAGGGGGATTTTTATATACGCTGAAGGTGTCGCACACAGTTTTACGATCCCGGGAATTTGAGTGGGTGCCGCAACGGGGCGCTACGCTCGCGTGCGATTCTTGTCTACATCGCTCTGTTTTCGGAGAGGAACTGCTAGATCCTAGCCATATTAGACCGCTTTTCTCTAAAAAAAAATGACGCGTATCTGCTTAATTAACTGCAAATGTCCTTGAAAGACAATAGTATCGTGCCACCACTGCCACGTAAATGCATCAATTCTCTGCACCGCCCACCTGTCACACGCTTTTCCCTTCCCGTATCGCACCTCCCGCGATAGACACGGTGGAGGTGGGCTCCATCCAATGCAATTTTACCACATTCCACTGTTCGAGCGCCATACACTATAACCTTTCGTCACTGTGGGATTTCATGGAATGCCATCACCACGACGCACGGGTGCGAGTGCTTTTGGTATTTTTGGGTCAAAACATTGTTTTCAAAATATTCGTGTTTAAGTAGCCCTAGAAAGACTATCGTCTTGAATCTTTAATGAACTCGTTTCCGTAATTTGAACGAGGGTCCCACGGAAAGCGGGTACAGCACGCGCACGCATGCTGGGAAAGCACCCGATGCTATGACGACGCATGGATTCCTGTGAAGAGGGAACCACTTCTACCAGAACACCACAAATTATCACAATAGACCTCTCTCTCTCTCTCTCTCTCTCTCTCTCTCTCTCTCTCTCTCTCTCTCTCTCTCTCTCTCTCTCTCTCTCTCTCTCTCTCTCTCTCTCTCTCTCTCTCTCTCTCTCCTGAACTTTCGCTGAGCCTTGGATTTGGCTTTGAAATCGTGGACCTAAAGAATGCCTAAACGTTCTACTAGCTTTGGCATCGACTTAAAAACGTGTGTTAGAGACATGTACAAAGGCTTAGAGAGTAACTTGAGCGCACTAATTACCGAAGTAGCCAAGGTCGCTTACACTAGTAGTGAATGCGTGGGACTGGGCGGATTAGGGGCGGAGGAGGAGGGAAGAAAAGAGAAGGACACAATCCCTAACCGCGGGTAAGCGCTAGTACCCCAAAGGAAAAGAAGAGAAAAGCAAGCAAAGAGAAGAGAAACGAAGCAGTGGGAAAAGAATCATGACGATTGTGAGGACACAATATCACCACTGGAGGCATAATGTGTAATTTGAGATCAATTTTAGTGCGCTAATTGCGGAGGTAGCAAAGCACATTTACGCTTCTATTAGAAATAGAGGATCGCGTAGCTTCAAATAAAAATGTAATGCTTTTTGCAATCCCACAAGTAGCACTCCTAGCCGTATCCCGGATTTTTTCGTTTGTTGCTTTTTCGCTTGCTGACTTGTTTATTTTTTGCTTGCTCTTGCCGGTTTGCTTGTTTGCTTCTTTGTTTGCTCGTGTTTTGTTCGTGCGGTTGTTTATTTGCTTGCTTGCCCCTTTTCCTGAATTTTTTGTTCTCTGTTCGCTTGCTTATTTGTTTATTTGCTTGCTTACTTGTCGGTAGGCTTGCGTTTGCCTCTTTGTTTGTGTTGACTAATTGCTTGTTTTCTTGCTTATTTGCTTCTTTGCTTCTTTGTTTGTTTTCAAAACGCCCTTAAATTAGGAGGAATCAAAGAAAACAAGTTCGGATATCAGATGGGAAGCTTGTAACCTCATAACTTACGCTAGACAGATTTAAAGCAGAGATTCCGACATTATACATTCACTTTCACACTCCTGCCTTTGATGAAATTGACACTGGGCGCCTCAAACGCTCGAGAAACCAGCGCACCAGGCCAGTCTGCAAAAGGTTTAACCACCTACCCCTTTCCCGACGGAGGACACGCGACCCACTTTCAACATAGAGGAAGGGTTAAGCCTACCCTCTGTTGTTTCGGCACAGTTCCCAATCGTCGCCCAAGCTGCCCTGACGCTTCCAGGTAGACAATTCCGGGTTACTAAAGCTCTTCTCTAAGGACATTGTTTCTCTTTGTTTCTTCCTCACAGAACTCCCTCACATGTTACCCAACCCTCTACCCACACCCTAAGCCTTCCACATAACTTTCCCTCCACCCTCACCCCTAATTTCTCTTTGCTGCCACACATTTCTGGATGCACTCCAGACATAAAGGTGCCAACAGCCAGCCACAAATTATGGCGAAGTAAAGCTGCTCAACGCAGGCACACGAGGAGGATAGGGAGGCGCAGAGAAGAGAGCAAACGCTCTGTCTCCTCACGGGTTCAAGCGCGCCGCGGCTCCAACCACCTCTCGGTCTTGAAATGAAAGCGAAGAGAGGAGCTCCTGGCAGCGACCCAAGCGCACTTCGCGCTTCTTTAGGGAACAGAAGCAGAAGCAACAAATATGTCCCCCTCCGCGGGTCGGCCCATTGTAAACAGCCGATTTTAACCGAACTGGGCAGCCGACATGGAAGCAGCCAAGAAGGGCGCGGCTTCCGAAATAGAACTCGACCCGTCTTTTAGACTGCGCGCAATCCGACACCATCCTAGTTACTGCGCTACAAAACATAGCCTCCCCGCTTTAATACGGCGACGTGCAATGGGCGCGCAACGGGAGTTGTATATAGTATTCCCCTGTCATGTGGGCGAACGTAAATGTGGGCCAAACGGGCCGCTGCCTGAATGTACGTTTACGTGAGCGCCATCTATCAATGAAAGGTCCCGCCGGTTATGATTTGTAATGACACTATTAGATGTGGTTGCTCGCCGAATTTACAAGGCGCTGACATTTTGTTCAAATATTGACTGCAGGTCTCACGTGAAGTGGTAGAAGCTTCGCACATTGCGGAGAAGGAAGACACGGGCGTAAGCCAAGCGAGTGTGTTGCTTAATTCAAAAGAGATTGCATATCTGCGGGGGTCTTGAGTGGTTTTTACACGTGTATTAGTTCGCTTTCTCTCCGTGTTGCTCTTTTGAGCAGACCTCTGCGCAGTGCTTTTTTTTTTCTCGCAGTTTTTGCTTCATCGTTTGTTTGTGTTGTGGTTTCCTTAACATATTGACGTATATTTCTTTTCTACCCAATAAAATTTAGTTGTGAGACCAGCGGCTGTCCTGTGCGTTTCTTCTCTGGGTCTCCATGTCTTCGACACTGGTTCCGTTCACGATATCTTTCCAACTCGCCCAACTTACCACACTTCATACGGCGATTCGAAGGCCTGGCGTGAGCATGCCAGGCGGCCGGTCGAAGAGTCCTGACGCGCGCACCGCTTTTTGAGGGCAGAGGAGATCGGCTTCATGACTCGGTCACTGGAGCAGCGCGCGGGGGAACGGTCAACGATCGAAATCGCTGAGGTTCGGCCTGGAAAACTGCCTTACTGAGAAGACGGGCCGGATGTGAGGAAAATAGTAACGTGGGGGCCTTTGTTGTGAAAAGGTGCAAATGGCCGGTGGCGCTAGGGGACTTTGTCTACTTTCTTGCGATATTTATTTACGTTAAGCTGTAAAAAAATTGTGATTAGATGCGTGTGATAAAGAAAGGAAGGTGACCATATGTACTATGTGAAAAAAGCTCGCTATATGGAAAAGGTATACGAAACCCGAGCGATAGCGGCAGCTCCGTGCGATGTACTGTACAAAGGTAAGTTCGCTACCCCGGATAACAGACCACCGCTCTAGCTCTGACAACTCGAATTTATGTTCTGGTGATAGCTTTTGTGTAACATTGTTATCACTCGCAAATTCAGACATGTGAACTCAATGAAAGTAAATGGCATACAAGCTGAGGTGTTGAAATCAAGATAAGGGTGCAAAAATTGACCTCCAAGAACAAGGGTAAAGGTAATCCTTACGATTCTTTTGCAAATGCTTCGGTAATTCAGCAAGATGATTGCATTCTTGATATTTTTTTTCCTTCGAAGGCAGCATCACGCAAGAAAAAACACCTTCAATAGCTACTGAAGATTCTTATTCGCTTCTTTTCAATCTTCTGCATTAGTATCTGTATTTCGTAAATAATGTGTCGTTTTTAATTACCATACGTATTTATTTCACATAAAGCATGTTTTTAAACTGTATTCGTCTGTTTAAAAAATAAACGTACTTTTTGTGTGAGTGAAGAGGTGAAAGGGGAAGGTGGCATGTATCTAAAACAATTCTAATGTCATTGCGTAAACTAATTGATGTTCGTGATGGTATTTCAAAATCAGCTCCATAATCATTTATTTTAACTCTCACCGCAACAATTAGGTTGAGTTACCCAGTTGTACTTTAATTATGGGAACGTTGAAAATTTGCACTAGTAGGCTACCACAGCCTAACTGGGGCTGTTCAGCGGTCGTCCATGACGCCTGTTCCCAGAAAATATATGTAGGGCTGTTGCTCAATCAAATCAGGGTGGATGTACATCACGGCAACCGAGCAAACCGTCCACCCAAATCATTGAGAAATACGCCTTTACATAGGTTCGGTGTATCTGCGCAATGAAAAAATAATGAAAAAATGCATTTCTTGAGCATACTGTTTCTCCGTTCGCCCAGTAGGCAGGGTAGGGAATTTAGCGGTTAACCATTGGATGGAAGGAGAGGGCGACGTCCGCACGGATGTTGAGCGGGAAAGCGGCCCTCTGCCTCGCCAAGGTTGCGGCGCGCGTCCTCTATGCGCATCCCGATTACGTGCGCACTGACGTTCCCGCCCCAAACACGCACGCAAAAACAAAGGTCACTGGAACCGAACTGCTAGTAGATATATTACGAAGTTCCGTACGGAAGGTCCGGACCCGTGTTCATGCAGGAATCTAGTGGAACAAGGGCCATTCTTGAGTTCACCAAATTTGTTAGTCAGTTATAACGTGCTTGGCATGCGTCCGGTTTGTAGTTTGGAGGACACCAGTGAGGTGTACTTCTACTGTCAACATTTCCCATTTGACTACGTGATCTTCCACCCTCAGCCTCATCCCGTACCCATCATCTATGGGCTAACACAAGCGCGCCATTCATTCCTTCAACACGCTATATTATCTCTCATTAAGAATTCTCGGTATTATTTTTTTACACGTCGCGGAATACTTCCGAACACTGTGAAAATGGAAAACAAAATCACGTCTCACCTTCCTCCACCTCCTTCCAAAAACAGCGAAAGCAGTCCGCTTCGGAGATACCGTATTCTCTTGAATCGTCGCGTTCGCGGCCTGGGCACGCCGCACCACGCACTTGTTCGAAAGTCACCACCGGCTCTTGGAGATGACGCAGGCCCCTTCGATGCCAACAATGCCGGCCGCACGAGCCGCGGGCGGCGGCGGCGACAACAACAAACAACACGCGCCCGGCGGTGTTCCTGGCGTCTCCGAGGCTGGCGCGGTGCAGTCGCCGAATCCGTAACACTACAAGGCGGCCCCGCTGGGCTCTGAGTTCGCGCTAGCCCGACCGGTTTCGGGAACGCCGTTTCGACGAGACGGCCGGTGGTCGGCGACGCAGCAGACGTTCGAACCGCCGCGAGCAGACGATGTGTCTTCGAGCGGTAGCAGACGACCGTTCGGAGAGTCAACTCGCGGGCGCAGACCGAACCCAAACAACGCCAGCCGAACCCACGCGAAGCGAGACCGGTGGCGCGCTCAGCACACGCACCACGGCGTGCAGTATCGTCGCAGAGTCAGTGCACGGACTCACCCCCCCTCTCTCTCGTTTCCCTCCTCCCCAACTTCCTTCTCTAATTTTAGGTTGCGCTCAGAGTCGGGCGCGGGCGGGGAAAGAGGCGTCACCGGGAGAGGTGGTACGCACTGCCCCACGAACAAAAATGAAATGAAAGGAGGAAACCAACACACCGCTTTGTTACCGTTATGCCGCTATTTGCTTTCGTTTCTACTGAAGTAAATATTCACACGCGGAGATTGGCGAGGAAGTTGAGCAAAAGCTGTGTTTCGTACACATTCTAAAGCAAGTCTTTCCCTCTATAGAAACATCGTTGCAAATTGCGAAATGCATTGGCGGTAAGTTCGGCTTGTCAAAACGCACACGTTTGGCTCGCGCCAATGCGTAACGCACCGCCCTCGCCCTTCCTCCGTTTTCGCGGATACTCGCAAATACATAAAAAGTACAGAGAGCAGATAGAGAAGAGTCAACTTGATCGATTCGGCCATATTGGTTCTGGCTAAAATATCCCGAATATATGCTATCACAGACAACCATGTCAACTTTAGTTCAAAGGATTTAACAGGAGCAAAATGCTTTTTTTATTTTTGTATTTAGAAAACATTATTACTCACAATTTGAAGAGTGTGGCTTGTTGGAAATCATTGGATAAGCTAGGCTTAGTGCTCGTGGCGCTTTTGGGCATATGATGCGGCATCTCTCCCATGCGGCACCATGCGGCATATCCAAATCGACCACTAGATACCTCGCTTCACTACTTGCCTGTTTTAGAAGACCTCACGCCGTAGTTTTGACACGGTAAACATTGATAGGCTACTACAACGCTAGAAATTCATGTCTGGGGAACATGTCCGAGCTTGTCCAGTGCATTGCTGATTAGCAAATCCTTGGGTACAATCCCGCCAAATCCATGCGCGCAAGTACGCTCCGGTTGTCGTCGCGACGCCAAAGCGTAGCACTATCTATCCTGGTGGCAGTTCAGGCGTTATTTCTGGACCGTTACTCTTCTCGTATATACCTACTCCTCTCACCATTCTTTCAGCCTCTCCTTTTTCACCGGCGGCGATGCACTCCCCCGCCCTCTTCTCCATCCTCTTCCTTCTCCGAAACCCCCGCGCTCTCACGCTTCCTCCATCCTTTCCGCTGGGGACTTCCCTTTCCTGTCTCTCTTTGTCCGCCGCGCCTTCCTGCCTTGTTTTCGTTTCTTTCTCCCGGCCCACCGTGTCCCGGCCTCTAGCAGTGGCGGTGGTACTGCGGAAGCCAAAACGGAGGCGACGCAAAGCCTGGCGGCATCACCACCAAGACACGAAGCTCAGACACCTCGTCCTTTTTTTTTTCTTTCAAATAATCGGACGCTTTATGCTACTTAAGGGGACGTGACGCGTTCCTTAAGGTGATGGGAGTTCGCCAACAGTGTTTGTCCCTTAAATTGTGACTGTGAGCCATTTTTTTTTATTATGGGCACCACCCCGTACCTTGCACTCCGGTCAGGAGTGATGCCCTCAGTGGGGGAGCGGCAAACCGAATAGGGGCAAAAACGTGGCGGCACCCGACATAAGTTTCACAACAAAAAGGGCCGTTTCAGTGAAAACGTGTGAGCGCGTGTTTTGGTTAGTGCGTGTTTTGCTTGCGAGCGAACACAGAAGAGCTGAAGCTGTATGGAGGGGTGAAGGGCGTAGGGGAGAGGATGTTAATGGTTATGGGAGGCATTTTCTTTGAGAGTACCAGGGAATAACCAGCGGCGTCGTTACGGGAAGTCGTTTCAGGAGCCAGAACTGACTGCACAGTTCCTCCCGCTCCCTCGGACCCATGTTCCTTTATCTGCCAAAAATGTTCGTGGACTTGTTTCACTTTCTTCAGTTTGGTTTCCATTACTGCAACCTCCCACTAAATGAATGAATGAATTTATTGTCAAAGAAAAGGAAAGGAAAGTCCACTAGCAGGCGTAAATTGTCACACCTAGGGGTGGACACCGGAACGCCTGCTGGTGTGGGAGTTGGTGCAGAGGACGACAGATTCATAGAGAGGAGAGATAGAGGCGACATATTTACAGAAGACAGGGCGCCCACTACACCCCAATAGAATTTTTAGCATTACAAGCTTCTCCAAAGAAATGGCAGAATGACCATGCGTTTTCGACGCGTTCATGCGGCAACCAGCGGTTCACGGAGCCAGCATAGCTGGTGCTGTCGAAAGACTGACGCAGAGTCCACATACATTCATCAGCAAATGGCGCGGCGAATTACATGGAGAACAGGTATGGAGTTTTTGAAAGCCTACGTTTTATCCGTTAGGAAATTGGGAGCAATGTTTACCGCACACCCAGTGTTTTTATATGTATCATTAGAAAAAAACTGGCACCAGGCCAGATTAGGAACACGAAAAAAAAAAAATGCAGAAACCTGCAATGGCGAATCGTAGGATCACGCTTAATTAAGCCTTCACCGTTCTGCCATACACCAAACCCCCTCAAAATTGGCCTCACTGTTATACTCTGTTGCACTGCAGAGAAAGCAATCTTTATTCAGGAAACTATTTGCAGGCTGACATCTATAAAGCTTGGTGTTGGGCTAGTTGGTATCTAGACATCATGTTCTATGTTCTATGACGGCTGTTCTATGTTCTATGATGTCTGATATCTATGTACGACTCCCAAATGACAGAAACATTTTCGCTCAAACTACCTAAAAAAATGTCATACACAAGCAATTAGGGTACTAGTCTGCCAGGTTTAGGGGAAATCTCCTAGGTGGACCAAGTTTCTGAGAAGGCTTTGTAGCCGTGAACTGCATTGGGGTGGATTTCAAATTTTCCTTCGCACAAGCAATCATGGTTCTTCTTACACCGGAAAACTGCCAGGGCTGCAAGATGCTGTTCCGGTGAGGAAAGCTCGTAAATTTTACACAAAGCTTATTCGACATCGCTTGGACGAAACTTGTTCAACCCCAGATCGAAAGCTACATGGCGAGTGCAGAACATCCGCTTGCCGCATCCATTGAGGCCTTAGTAAGGTACAATTATTTCTTCTTTTTTCTTTCGTGCCCAGCGCCTTCTTGGGCCTTCTCTTCCTCCATCCCCAAACCTCAGCAGAGAAGCATGTAGGCGACTGTAACACCGGCAAACCTTTCTGCTTCTTCAATAAAAATACCTCTCTCTCTCAGCCAACGTAATTACAACCTCGTAATCAACGTATCAGGGTCCTAAATACTTTTACTAAGTACGTTTAAAGGTGCCACGTATTCGTATCAAACGCCACACAGCGAGTCCCTTTAAAGTGGGCTTCACTACTCAACACGAACGCACTGCCAGAAAGATTTTTTTTTCTCGGGAGGGGGGCGGGGAGGAGAGCGCGATACAGGTGGTCTTGTATGAAATATAAAGGCCTTAGGTCATTCTATCCCTACGGTTTCCTGATCATGTAGCGAAACTGACACATCAAGCGCTCTCATCCTCACCCTCGATCCACGCTCTTTCTTCCCCTCCCATAACACAGAATTGCTGGTCAGAGCTGGTATAACCAGGCCGACCTCTCTGTTTCTTCTTTCGAAAATTGCCTGCAGATTACGGTACTCCATAGTGCAAAATATGAGCGCAGCGCGAATTAGTCTTCTCGTTGGCGGCGCATAGCTGCTGCTTCGACCACGCGCACCTCTGGGTTCTGGTGTCTGCGGCGCTGGGCATCTGCTCGGGCAGGTCGTTTAGCTGCAGCGGCAGATGAGGCACTTGCTTCGTCTCAGGAAGTGATCGCGCCATCGGCGAACGCCCAACGGCGCGCGTTAACTCTGGCGTAATCTCGTAGCGGGTCGCCGCCGCAGATCATGTCTCGCCGGCACCCGCGGCATACCGCTACCTCCTCACATTTGTACTATACTCTCCTTTGCCTCGTTCCTTCTCGCTCTCTTTTCGGTGTCCTCCCTCTCTTTGGTGTCCGAGGGACGACGCGAAACCACATGAGCGGACGCTTAAGAGCTGCGCTCTAAAATATCTATCTATCTATCTATCTATCTATCTATCTATCTATCTATCTATCTATCTATCTATCTATCTGTCTGTCTGTCTGTCTGTCTGTCTGTCTGTCTATCTATCTATCTATAAAACTCTCTCTCTCTTTCTCTCTCTCTCTCTCTCTCTCTCTCTCTCTCTCTCTCTCTCTCTCTCTCTCTCTCTAAAGCGAAACAGATGGACAAACAGGTATCCTCATTGATTCCAAGAGCAACGTCTACGTACATATTTAAAAGGGTCAAATGGCTCCGCCAAGTTATTACTCCGCAGCCCTCATCATAATCTATTATTTATGTGGCGAACAGCCGTGCTATGTGGTAGTAGTAATGCCATTTAATTTGCGTAATTATGAACGTTGTGGTTGTGTCTGCAATGCATGTCTGTGAAGCGCTCCTGAATAATCCCTTGCGGCAGTGTTGCTTCCTTTTTTCCCGCTGCAGTCCGCATCCAATGTGCCTGCATTTAAGCCCTTGTTCGTTTGAAAGCTCCGCGGCGCGTTTCCGTCTTCCTTCAAGGATGACATGGGTTCCGCGAAAACCCGTCTTGCTCCAAAATTGCGGCCTGCTTCAGACAGTTTGCTCGGAAACATGTTGATCCAACGGTCGGCATTTCTCGCTGACGCCTCCGCGGCATCTTTCCGCTCCCTTGGGAGGGATGAAGTTAAAGTGAGGCGTATTTTAAAAGAAGAAAACTGTTTGGTAGGTTTCACTCGCTAACGCTGGCGATATACATGTTCATTTGGGACAAGGGCACAGCAAGGAAAAAGCAGTAATTTGTATCTCTACATCGGAATGCGCGTTATTTTACACTTTAATGAACAGCCTGGAGCAGGAAAACATGTGCACAAAAGTGAATTGAATCAATAAAGTAATTTTGCTTAATGACCGGATGACTCATTTGAAAGACTGAAGTGCGGGGTTCAACAACTGATTAAAACAAGTGGTTAAAGCTTCAACATTTGATCTCATCACTCCGAGAAGCTTGGAAATTGGAATGTTTAGGTCACTATTTTCCTGCTGACGTTTCAACTGTTGCTGTCTTTACGTGTGCAGTCTGCATATCAGTATAACACCCCAAACAGCCGCTGATTAAAGGCTGTCCAAAGAAGGTGATTTGAAGACCTGCTTGATAGGTTGGGCCACAGCAAACGATGTCGATTACACGGGGACGGCCCCAGCATTTTTTTACGACATCAGCTTTTATGACTTAGGGATGATAAGTTGCTTACACAACCCCAGAGACATTGCCTTCTTAGAACCTACACTCTCGTCGTCACGTTGTAACAGCTTATTCTTCATTGATTTAATAAACTAATAGACCAGTACTTAATTCACCTAATGCCTTGGAGTCATCGCGACAGCCTAATCTTGAACGGACGACCCATAAAGATACCGGGGGCCCAATTCTCTAAAACGATGGGCGTCGCTTTGAAACGACGGGGTAGCGTCATGCAAATGCATGTGTTCTGGGGTTGGGACCGTCGCTTTGAAGAAGCTGTGCACTCAGTATGAGCCGCAGAAAAGCACTGTGGTAAGGGCGCGAAGCGACACCCACTGCCCCCCCCCCCCCCCCACCCCTCCCCCCTGGTTTCACTTGTCAATTGGCCCCCTTGCCACAGTGCTTTTCTGCGGATCACACTGAGTGCACAGCTTCCTCAAAGCGACAGCCCCAACCCCAGAACACATGCATTTGCATGACGCTACCCCGTCGTTTCAAGGCGACACCGCGTCTTTTTAGAGAATTGGGCCCCGGGACACATGCGAATGGTGCGGTCTATCAGTCGCTTCGGACACACACATGGTTTGGCCCTGTCATCTCAAATCCCACCAACCACGGATTTCACATCAGTAATTCCGAGCAGCGCGAGGCCGTGATGCTCAGCTCTGTCTCCGAAGTACAAGTTGCGGTCGTCCAGCTGGCGGAAGACGCCGCCAAGGACCACGACGTCTTGGCCGTCGTTGGACGGAGCGCCCACCCGGAACCTCCCTATTGGGTGGTTACGTTCGGCGCTGATGACCAATAAAGTCAGCTGTCTGTCTGTCTGTCTGTCTGTCATTCTCTCTCTCTCTCTCTCTCTCTCTCTCTCTCTCTCTCTGCTGGTGGTTGGTGAACGCGGAGCGCTGAGAACTTTGTTTTGTTTTATTTCTTGTGTTTGGCCTCTCTTGTGACAGCACGAGGAAGAAAGGCTTATTGATTATCCTTTGTTCTTGTTCCGCTTTTATCTCGCTTTTCTGCGACGCCGTTTTCAATACATACAGCGTCTTTTCCTTTGTTTTGTATTGGTCGCGTTTGACGCCTCTCGTGACAGCGCGAGGCAAAGTATTTTTGCTTATCTTTTCTTTATTCCACCCCTATTAAAGGAGTACTGACACGAAATTTCAAAGCTGAGATAACTATGTAAAATCCTTACATTTTGTCAGGAGATGCCTCCCAGCAAGTTTCAACAGCAACCGTTCGGCGAAACATATTTTAAATCCATTTTAATGTTCGCCCGCTCGAGAAAGCCCAGAGCGGGCCGACATGACATCATCTGCAACTTGCCCCAAACTGCTGACGTCGGGGCTCCCGTGACGAAGCCGACGCGCGAGCTGTGGTTGGCGCGCGCTGCTCCGGCGTGTGTTTACGTCATGGTTTTGGGACTGAGGTCATGCTGCCCGGGCGCGTGGGGGCGGTGAAGGCATCGACTGGTCTGGGCGCGCGCGTCCTGAACGCCAGCGGTACGGCAAGAATGGTGACGTCACATGATACCTCTTGTCATGGCGGCCGCTCGGCGTTCGTTTTGTCGAAACCGAAACTGACATGGACAAACAACGCCATAAATGAATGTTTACACTGCGCTCGACCGCCTAATGTGTCATTTTATGATTAGTGGGCTGGTAGGCACGCATAGCAGCAAAAAAAAAAAGAAAAAAAACGTAACACGAAAATTTTGTGTCAGTACTTTTTTAAGCAGTGGGACACCGCACTGGCCAGGCCATTGCTGGAACACTCGGAGCACTGGTGACCAGAGCCCTGGATGCAACGCGGACTCCCGGCCGGCCATTTTCGGAGGAGAAGATTCTGTGCCACTAGCCTTCTCAGTCATCCGCTCAGAAGGCGACTAAGGAACTCTTACGTTTTCTACGGTCGACGAACTTGAACACTAGGCTATAGACTGAGAGCCTCCTAGTGTCAATCACTGTCAGTGGCTCAGTGCTGGGCACACGTGTCTGGTCCAACTTTTCCTCTTTTTTTCCTCTCTCTTTTTTGCCCATTTCCCCTTTCCCATGTGCAGGATAGCAAACTAGGCTCTAGCCAGGTTAACTTTCCTGCCTTTCTTCTACATTCTTCCTTCCATCCTTCCTTCTCGGCCTCTAAAATTGAGGCGGCTTTCCACATTCCCATATCCAGACCACATGATCAATAAATGTACGTTAATACTGCTACTTGCTCTTGGTTTGCGCATGTCTCGCCTTTCTTCGACGCAGTTTTTAACGCCCGCTTTTTGTTGTTTCCTAATAAAACCAGTAATACAGCAAAACATGAAAAAAGAACGCTGAACTTTGTTTATGCACTTGTGTTTAGTGCTGGCATCTGCGAAACTTGCGCTCAGTGCTAGTAGTGGGAAATAATTCATCTAGGAATACTTCGACATCACACTCGCTAATACGAAAGGCACACAGATGACGCTATTTGTTTTTCGCAGCACGAAAATCTTCTGCAGCACTAAAGACGCCGATCCCAATTTGGTCCTTATCACCCCCAGATCACAGGTTGCCAGCGAAAAAATTCTACGCGCTTAGTTAGTAACATATCATGAAAGTTAGCCGCAGTTACACCAGCGATGAGCTCAGCAAAGAAAATCTTTCTGCCTGACAACTTGACCTCATAAACGATAGCTACCTCGTGTGTGCAACCAAACTACCATGATAAAAAAATAATGTAAATTACTAATATCGTTGTTATTAATATTGTTCTTGACAGTTTTGTTCATGTTTTATTGTATTTAGTGTACACATTGTCTGATCGGCTTTCCCGCACGTGACTGACTGATTTATTCATTGATTAGTGTAACGGTCGATCGATTGATCAATTTATTCATTTACGTGATTACCTGTTAATTATTTTTCCACATAATTACCATTACTGAATTATTTTTGTAATTGTTCCTTGTTTTCAACTAACGTTTGTACATTCATTTATTCATTTATTTACTTATTTATATATTTATTCCTATCCATCCATCCATCCATCCATCCATCCATCCATCCATCCATTCATTCATTCATTCATTCATTCATTCATTCATTCATTCATTCATTCATTCATTCATCCATCCATCCATCCATCCATCCATCCATCCATCCATCCATCCATCCATCCATCCATCAAATCATTCATTCATTCATTCATTCATTCATTGATTCATTGCGAAAACACTTCACAAGTCAAAACCTAGCTAATTCTCGGATTTGTATGTTTGGAGATGACTAAGAAATCGGCAACTCATACAGTACTAAACTTTGCCAAAGTTACACCAAAACGCGGACCCCGCATCCGGAAAATCGGATGCAAGGCCCAGTCCCGGTGTGGCGGCAAGTGCACCGAAAAAACAAAAAAACAAACAAACAAACAAACAAAAACGTGCGTCCGACGCCCACAAGTGGACCCTTCGTGAACGTGATGCCACCAACGTCCGTTGCTCACGGTGTCCGTGACCCACGCGTGCGGCAGCGCTTTACGACGTTTTGTCTAGACGCTGGCGTCGCTGGCTGTTTGCGCGCACCACTCCGGCATTTCCCTTTCGCTCCCATTTATTTACAACACTCGATGCACCGCCCACGGGCACGCTAGCCACATGGTCGTCAAACCCGGTCTTCCCGCAACAAACAACAAACTCACGCGGCGCTTATCGCCGCTGTCGCGGGATCCTCCAGCTCAGGGTCGTAACAATGATTGCGACCGCCGGGACATTGACAACTGACGGAGCTGCCGCCGCGCGTCGTCCCACTCGAGCTGCGCTCTCAGTGGAGAATAAAAAAACGCGCGTCGAAACGAAAGCGACGCTCGTGACGCGTGCGCCACGCTCGGCTTTTGTCACCTTCGCGAAATCGCAGCTGATTAGCGCTGAGATAACGAGACCGTAATGAAGGCCTTGGTCGTCCTCATCCACCTCGCGACGCGATGGCAATGCCTGGGAGACGGCCCGTGAAGAGGCCACTGTGCTACGATAACAACAAGTTAGGCTGAGCTCAGGCTGTTGTCGCAACTGCCGTAATATCTTTTAATAATGACGTCGTTTGACGTCTCAGCCAACCGAACTGCGTAAGACGCCATTCTCATAGCGTCAGCTAGACTGGCCGAGGTTGAGCAGTTTCGCGTGGCTCCTGGAGAGCTGTGCCGTGCATGCGCGAGGAGCAGAAACGTCACACGGCGCACAGAACGTTGCTGGCTGCCCGGCGTTTCTCACGCACCCCACGCGCCCAGCGTCTTCGCCGACCTCCGTTCCGCACGTGGCGGCCCGGTCCACTTTATGATCATGCGAGGGATGGCCGGGTGGGGAACCGATGGCTCGTGCGTCGTAGCAACACCGGCGTGCGCCTGTGGAACCAGCTTAGCTCTGGGGCGATTGGTGACGCTGCACCGGAGCCGCTTGATAAATATACATGTGTCACATAATTCGTATACCGTGTGTGTGTCATTGAAGCAGCAGTAAGCATGATAATCAAGCTAATCCTAGACAACGAGGAAAGCTAACAATAACCAGCTGAACCTTAGCTTACGCTACGTATATCCTGCTATGGTGTAGCCGAGCTAAGCCAGTGCTATTTTTTTTTTACGTCCATTGCGCACGATACGGCTGTGACGTTGGTAGTGCGAACATAGCCTTAGGCTATATTCAGACTACCTAATTTGCATCAAAGACTGTAGTGCCCAAAATGGAGCTAGAGAGTGCGCCTTCCCACTCCTATCCCTTCCTCTTCTCCAGCCCTCTCTTTTACCTCCTGAACCCCATTCCCCAACTTTAGGGTAGCAAACCGGGCTCTGCACCTGGTCAACCTCGCGGCCTTTCCGTCCTTCGACAACAAAAGCTATATCGTGATCTATCGACGGAAAAAAAAAAGAAAAAAGAACGGCCTGTCACGCAGTGCGGTTGGCTCAGACACGAAATGACGACATTCTTATAAGTTATAACAACAGTTGCGGCAACAGCCTGAACCCGGCGTTACGCCCACGTAGCTGAAAGTAGGAAAATGCTGGGATGTTGCTATTGGGTCGAAGGTCCGATTCCAAGCCATGGTGAACGCGGTGTGATGTAAAAACTCGGCCGGCAGAAATTGTGTAGCGACATTTTTGCGCAATTGAACTAATCTCTGAAGTCCCCTGAATCGCCCACGTTACTCATAGATAGTGGAACGAAGCGCGCGCGATGGCGTTCCAGGTGCGGAGCGATAGGGCGGAAGCAAAGATACGTTGCGCGCGATAACTTCAATTAATCAAAGAGGGCTGTTAAATCAGCCTTATGAACTTCCGCCAACAGCACAGTCGGCGCAAACTCGGCGTTGCGACGTGTTTGGTTTCCGAAGATTTTGGTTACGTGTTCCTTTTGCCACTCTTGTGAATGCACACGTGTTAGTTTGAATAGGAGCCAAACCATTTTCTGTGATCAAACTTCGGACTTCCCTCCCAATCCCACCCCAACCTACAGGCAGTGTATGACTTGACATCCCAGCCCGGGCCCTAAGATCCAGCGAGGCCTGATAACGAAGGCCCGGACGGCCAGCCGCAGCCAGTGTATCCAAGTCTATACGATGGTACCCCACACCGGGCGGGTGCCCTAATATGGGCACCTGGTGCTCACAAATTAAAGACTAATCAATAATTTAAATGTACCCCATTTGAGCCCCGAGCGGAATTTTCAGACCAGCTTCTTTTTACCCCCTCCCCAATAGACGACAGTTACTCATAGCGCACATAATCATTCCTGAGTCAAATCAAAGAATAGGGGAGGGGGATTTCTCCACCCGCAGCCCTTACGCATGTGGCTGAGAAATTTAAAAAAGGAATATAAATCTATATGCCGCCAAAATTATAAATGCTTTGCTCTAAAAAATTGTCTGTATGAAGTTGTTTGATGGCTGACCAAGTACTTTTCCAGTCACTGAGTCACAAGTGAACTCCGGTGCGTCTCTACCTCGTCAGACCAACCGTAAAGGGCCTCCAAGAGCTTTGCGGGCGCCCCCACGCCCACACGAAAACGCAAAGTTTGTGTTTGTTGCGCCAAAGGACATCTGACGCAACACATTCATTCATTCATTCATTCATTCATTCATTCATTCATTCATTCATTCATATCAACGCGCGTAAGCATGTTATAGTTCCGTTATAATTACTCAATCTCTGCGACCCGCTTGAGGGATTGTACAAAGAATACTCGGTTTACCATTGACGCTTGGGTGGGACCCTGAATCGTAAGTCTACGAAAACTGTTCAGGCAATAGCAGGCTTCGATAAATCCGTTTAGGCGTTAAGGGGAGCTGTGCGCGTAAGGAACCAGAGATAAGCCCCTTGTCGCTGTGTTCTCTGCTTGGACTGCTTGGAACTTTTTCAACCGTACGATTGTGATTCTCGGAAACCATTAAATTTGAAGCGGCCAATGCAGGCAGGTCTGGAGGAGTTCCTGGAATAGAGAATTACTTCTCACAGAAGCGAGAGAAACGTTAATGGAGTAAGTACGGGCAAATCTTCTACGGCTGAGTGGAAGTAAATAGAGAAAGCGACAAAAAAAGTTTTTCCTGCTCAGCATGGCCGTGCAATATGCAGCCGCTCTAAATGAAGGCGAAAGTCGGTGCGACAGTAGCGAGTCCTTTTTCCTCGCAGCGGTGCGTACGTTTCCTCGAAGCGGACAGTCAGGTCTTTCAGAGAAAATTGCCAAACCCATCCCCCTTTTCACATTGTCAATTCAATTTCACCACAAAAGCCGCTAAGCGAAATACCGCCATAGACGCGACACGTCATTCGAAATAAGCGCCCCATCGACAGGACTTTGTAAGCAACATCGCAGCGGTGCCTGTTCGGAAGCACACCCACGAGCTAGCAGGCGGAGAGGGAGCCGTCTGGATACTTTCCAGCGAGGAAGAAGACGACAGGTGGAAAAGCGCACTTCGTTTTTTTATTTCTTCGCTGCCTAAGGGGAGATGTGTGCGGAAGAGCCGAAACTCCGGCGTCGACAAAAGCCAGCCGCAAACAGCGCTTCAAGACGGCGGGTGGTCGGGTCTCCTGGCGCGCTGGAGAAGAGGCTCACGCCGGGGGCGCCAGGGAAAGGGCTGAACAGTATAACTAGAGAAGTTGGAAAGGAAACGTTGATGGGTAAAGCGAGAGGTGACGAAGAGGAGAGAGACGTTACGTTGCGCGACAAAACGCAAGCCGGGCAGCCTCTCTTTGACCTTCTTTGGAGCCTTCGACGCCACTGGCATTGAAGAATCCATCACAGCCGCTCGCTAACCTGCTAACTGCTTACTCGGAACACTCTGAATACGGCGTCTTCTGTCGTGCGTGCGGAGGCTCCCAAGACAGGACTGACGAAAGCGACATCCGCTCTCTCCTTTTTTTTTTGGCGAACAATGAAACTCTCGTCATTGAAGGGAAATCCAGGCCGGTTTCGAAAGCGAGGCAGCCTACTGGCACTACTTACCGGCTGTTTAAAGCACAAAGAAAGCGAAGCGCCCTTGGAGTAGTGAGTGAAGAAAAAAAAAAAAAAAACGCGGAAGACGAAGACTGGCACCGGGAACAAATCGATGGGATCGCCAACCAGTGCAATTATGTTTTCGCCCTGGAGCTTGTTCAGTACCATGGCGTTAGAATTTCGTATTTTGGTCTTTAATCTGACCGGGCGTGCTAGAAAAAAAGAATAGTGGCAATAATATTACCACAATGTGGCTTAATGTTACTCTTCCCGTCTTTTCCTGGGAGTGGGAGGTAAGGGAGAGAGTGGGCTTATCCCAAGCAGAATTCATTCCGCTTCATCGGGCTGACCTTGAGACTTCTTTACATTACGTGTGCATCCTCAATAGAGAAAATGGCTAACTACAATATTGAACGTTTGAATAAATGAGAGCAATGTACTGCGCTACCAAGTAGAGAAAAGATGTTAATTCAACTAATTAATCCCATATCAGATAAACCCACCACTTCGATTCATGAAACGTTGCGTTTGGTCTTTGCGCGATTGCTGGTATAGGTCAGGCTCCAAACGAGCAATTATTCCTGTATCGAAAGGTTTATCTTTTAATATCTGCGCTTTCCTTTCGGAAGAGGTAGCTGATAATGGAGAACAAGAATTTCGACGTGGTAAACCGAAATTGAAGCGAACAAGAAACGGAAGTTTTAATCAGGTTCATTTCAGAACACCGTGCTAGCATGTTTGCGAGTGTATGTCACTGTATATAATCTCTGTTGCCACATTTCAAGTCGACACCCTCCGGTGAACCCCGACCCGATTCCCTACTTCCTCCTATGCGTATGCTGGGGCATCAAGAACCTATTTCAAAAGCAGATCAAGGGGCACGTTGTCATAACTTGGGCACGAAATAGACCAAACCGAATTTCCGAGATTGCGTGGGCGCGTTGAGTGCGTAGATCACATAATATATGAACTGTGTGCCATATGGCCAGACACGTACTGTAAGCCTACGGTTGCAAGAGCCTTATCTACTTTATCTATAACGGCGCCATAGGCGCCGTTTTCTCTCGTGAACGAGTCATTAAACCTCTGGCCCCACCACCAGGCAAACACGCGGAAACTGCCCCAAGAAAAAAAGGATACGGGAACCATTAACCGAGTTTCCCCCATGTATTCCTTCTAAATAAAATCTCAAGCTTTACGCTCATAAATATTAACCTGTTAATTTGGCAGGGCTCACTTGTGAAGTTAGAATTTCCAGTTATTTTTCCTCCTCCTGCTATAACATCTGACTCGAAGTAAATTTAGGGAAGCTTCTTCGAAGTGTGTCTCAATGCGACGCCAAGACGCGATGAACAAGTCACATGCCTGCTTTCTTAATTAATATCCTCTCCTCCCCAATGCGAGACCTTCTCGCTGTTCTTCTTCGTTAGTCACGCCATGCGCTTGCCGTGCGCTTCGTTCATTCCTCGTTCCAGCCCCTCTCATCAGCGTCGTCAGCTGCAATAACTGCCGGAAGATTGGAGATTCCGCCGGGGATTGAGTGGAGCACGTGTATCCGAGTTGTGCGCCGTTCATCATCCTCGGTTCAAAACAGCCGCCGCTGTTTCGACCTTGAGACTAACATAAACAAACGGGACTTGAGCAACACGGCGCAATAGCCTAATTGACTCGAGACTCGGGGGCGGCGATGAGCGTGGATGGCTCGACATTCCTTCGCAGCTTAGGATCACGGCCAACCGACTCTGCGAGTCACAGTTGCTCGACGCGGGCAATTCAATCATTGACGTAACAAGTTGCTTGACACAAGCTATGAGCGATCCCTACTTCAACAGATGAGATCGAGGGAAAGGAACCTTATCGAGGTCTAAGTGCCTCTTCCAGAACCGCTTGCTGCTTCGTCGGAGGAACTGTTGGCACGCTAAAGTCGGATAGTCCGTAAAAAGCTCCAAGTAGGCATGCCGAGGAGGCAGATTCCCCAAGCTCAGCTGCTGAATATACAAATGTTGGGAAGTTCAAGTAGTCAGGACACGACTAAGAGAGCGATGTTGTAGTTATGTCCAAGTTTAGGTCCGAATGGTGATAGCCCAAACAGAGGGATTAGGCTCTCCTCAATTGGGTACACAGCGCTCTCTTGCGTCGATTTGGACTCGATTCCAGTTGGCTACTATTGTAAGCCGTGGCCCTCCGCGGTGGCTCAGTGGCTGAGGCATTGTTCTGCTGAGCACGAGGACGCGGGTTCGATTCCCGGCCGCGGCGGCCGTTTTCTGATAGAGGCGAAAAGCAAAAACGCCCATGTGTACGAGATTTCGGCGCACGTTAGAGATACCCCGGTGGTCAAAATTAATCCGCACTACGGCGCGCCTCATTGCCTGCGTTGCGTCGGCGCGTTAAACACCGGAATCAATCAATCAATAAGCCGTGGCGTAACCCAAACGGGGCGTTCGAAAGGCTGCAAGCGTCGTTCTTCATAGTTCGTTCTGCCTGCAGCCTACGGGCTTCGTATTTGCTTTCTGTGTTCTGGAATCTTGGAATATCCGAATTACACGAAGTGGGCGCTTGAAAATGTCTGAAGCTTTAGAAACATTTTCTCTGTCTCTTAAGAAGGACGTTTGTGGCAGCGAATACATCGAATTGTAAAGTGTATGTTCAGACTCTATGTGCGCTAACAAAAACTGAATAATACTCGGTAAACAAAGGCGGAATAGATGGGTTCCGGATAATTAACGTCTTTCGAAAAATGCATAAAATCAAGCAACACCTTTCACATTTATCGGTGATTTTGTAAGAAGCTTGGTCCTTTGACTTATAGCACTGCAAACGCAGGGACAAACAGAACAGTAAACAAAACCGTTATTCTTAGTTTTTACTTTTGCCCCAGCCAGATTTTCCGCGCCGCATGTTTTAAAAATCAGAAGGCGCTAACCAGCTTAGCCTTTTTTTTTCCCCAATACATCTCCGTCTTGCCATGTTCATTATTCAAGAATTTAAGGGACACACGCCAGCCGACTTCACCGCTTCAGCAGCATTCATGCGCACAGAGATTGCGAAATGGTAGCACCCACAGCTTGGAGGGAGAGAGAGAGAGAGAGAGAGAGAGAGAGAGAGAGAGAGAGAGAGAGAGAGAGAGAGAGAGAGAGAGAGAGAGAGAGAGAGAGAGAGAGAGAGAGAGAGAGAGAGAGAGAGAGAGAGAGAGAGAGAGAGAGAGAGAGAGAGAGAGAAGGCTCTTTATTAGAAGAGAAAGCCGAGTTGTTTGCCGGACTTTCGACACCGACATGCTACTCGGCGGGGGAAGGGGGAGGGGGAAAGAAAAGGCCCCATAGATTACAGAGCAGAAGAAAGAGAAGAAATAAAAGAAGACGGAAAAATAACAGGAAAATGACACTCAGTTTGTGAGTAGTGGGATTACAAAGTCTGTCCTCTAAACTCTAAATCACTGCAGTGACGCCAATCTCGTCCAGATAGTCGAACAACGCTTCCAGTACTTTGCGTTGAGCTGGTGGAGATGGAACAAAGTAGTACTTAAGCCCGTATAGTACCTGTATAGAGCTTATAGTACTTAAGCCTGTTTTTCCAGAGCTAATATTGTATAATTTCTTGTTCTAGTGTTTGCATATTCCATTAGCGTGTTAGACTGACCCGAGCCTCGACTGCTTAAATATTTTTAATAATATTTTTCGCACTTATTAACAGGAAGTCCTCTCGACGGTTTTACTTTGGGACCTCTTTCTGTACTAATAATTATGTGGGGTGTGTATGTACCGAAGATATTTAACAAAATCCTTGAATCCTTGAAAGTGCTCCGAGTATACCTGCCATTTGCTCGCCCGCAATTTCTGGTTACTTTGCAGTGTGTCCGGGCTAGAAGACAGGAAACTCATTAGACAAAATGAAACTTCCGCCTATATCCCGCAGATAAGCCGCTGAGCAGGCCCGCGTCTTCCAGCGTAGCAGCTGAATGTCTCGCTTCTTATCAGTCGCATGCTCACGCTCGCCGGTGGGGCACCGAGACCTCTGAGGCGATGTGTCTTATCTAGACCCCACCACTGTGTAATTCTGTCAGATGGCATTGAAACAACCGCAGTGCAGTGATTAGGCTGCGTTAAACCGCTGATTTGCTGCGTGAACATGGCGGACGTCTCGCGAGGCGGCAGAGATAAAAGATACGATAAGAAAAAGCGTGTCGTCTTAAACCGCGTGTTCTTCTGTGAACTGAGCTGCTGTCACCGTAGCGTCTGAAGGGAAGATAGGGTGCGACTTGAGTGAAGGCGCGAAGGAAGATAACGGCTATGACATCTCGGCGCAGTCAATGAAAGGCGGAGGTCTTGCCACGGAGACTCCGCCGGGCAGCATATAGAGCGTTACGAGCAAACGCTACCTCAGGCTGATTGCTGAGCAAAAAACTGCCATACGAACACTGCAAAAAACAATGAACTTTTTAAAAGGTACCCGAACACATTACGGGCTATCTGCGCTGGTGGTTCCGAACAAATTTATTTCACTTAAACTTATAAGCGAGAGATTTTAGGTGTCGTGTGTTTCATTTTTTCCTTTTCTCACACGACTATTAGCTTGCAATATTATAATGTAAAAACAAAGTATCTATGGGACGGAGGTGGTGAAGCGGACGCGCTGTCTTGTATTTCTTATTTATCCCCGTTGTTTTCAATATATTACGATATTCCGCGAAGTATCTTGTTCGGTCATGCACCAATCCCAGCGTGGTCGTTCACTCCGCAAATATAGGAAGTGTGGGTTATGATTTTTACAAACCGGGAGTGTTTGTGAACAAATCATTTCGTCAGTTAGGTATTTATTACTTCACTCAGTCGTGGCGAAATACCGTCGGCGCCGGGTAGTTTGAAACCAATTATGATTATTTAGTAACACCTTCACAGGTTCGATTTAACATTTAATCGCAGTGATCTAGCTAGAGGCAAAATAAGTCTACGAGCTTCCATTCTAGAGAAGTGGTGGGAATTGAATACCCTATGCGTGTAAGGGTCAGCTCCAGATAAAGCCTTTCAAACCACGCCAAATTTTTAGCCTCAATCAGAATAGTTAGTTCCGCTTGCTTTAAACATCTGCAAAAATTGCGAAAACAAAACGTAAAAGTCCTCGCCCATTGGCAGCTCAGGCAAATCCACATTTTTTTGTTCATAAAGTACACATGTTGATTGTGAAAAAAAAAAAAGAAACATCGACGCTTCTTGACATTCAGGAATAACCAAAAAGTAAACAGGGCACTCACTGCAATGTCCACTGACGTTAAGGCTATTCATTGCAGTGGTCCGACTGCTAAGTAAAGGCGACGTACTCATGCAAATGAATAGTGTTAAAGACAGTTCTGTGCGTATGGCTGCTAACAGCTTTAACCGGTCATAAAGGTAGCTGAAGTGAATTTTGTTTCGTCAAAAGACGAGAGCGCTGAAACGCTCATCTCAGCGTGCCCGGCATCCAACAGAAGGATGATAATGAATTAGTTTGTTGAATAAGGCGAGGCAACAAACCCGGGATAGTGGCGGGTGGGGGGTGGTGAAGGGCCCTGTCGAGTTTCCCTACAGGAAGGAACAGGTAGCAATATCAACAGCCTCGCATGTCATCGGATGTCTTAAGTTACGCAATCTCAGCCATGAAATCAAACAAGGCGCATGTTTAGAGCGCTACTATTGTGCCTTATTTACCCCCCCCCCCCCCCGTTTATCTTCGCCCCGACGCGAAAGGCATTTTTGAATTCAGAAATGTAGACTGGCGTAGTGCTTCTTTCAGGTGATTAAAGAAATATTTGGAAAGTATTTTCTACGTCCTCCTCAAATGTTCAAATGAAGTTCACATCGCTACCATCAGGCTCTCAACTGCCAGGGAGAGCGAACTGCCCTTTCCTGCACTAGCCTGCCCCTTTCCCCATGCGATAGTAATACGTTTGAACGACTGTAGAAGGAACCGCGACGAATTGAGCGCTCGAAAAACAAATACACACAGTAGTACAATGCCTTATTCAAATTTGAAAATAGCTAGCTTATGAGACGATTTCGCCTTCAAGATCATAAATGAACCAACCTCAAACGTAAACTCCAATGTAAGTGTGCATCCTATTAGAAGGTATTGTTCTCTTCAATCTACTGAGATATACATTAGCTCAGGTATTTGAGAATAGCCCTGTAAGGTAGCGTGTTTCTGCTTTTACCCTTGGTAAGGAATTAGGCTACGTTCAGACTACAGTGGCTAGAATAGTTCAGACTACCGACGTAACAGCCATATCGTGCGCTATGGACGTAATAAAAACGGATTTTCCCGTTGGCTGAGACGTCAGATGACGTCATTATTTAAATATATTACAGCAGTTACGACAACAATCTAAACCCGGCCTAAGGCGCTGTGATGCAGAATGAATCCCCCAAAATTTTTAAGCCCTAGAGGAGCGCACAGCTGATAGCACTGCAGGCAATTTCTCAGTAATATTCCAAAACCATTCCTGTAAACACGAGGGTTACAGAAACGAGAAAACGTAAATGATAAGAGGGGCAGTAGACGTCTTTAGGCGTTATGGCGACTCACATGGCGACGTGGTCTGCGGCTCTCGTCCCCATTGGCGATCGTCGTTCCCTTGAGAAGGGCCCGAGTGACCTCGGTATCGGCTGCGCGCGGCCGTAGCGCGTTCTTCTCTGCAGCACTCATGGCGTCGTAGGATGGCGGTGCTTTCGAGACTGGCGTCGGTGCTACGGGGAGAAGCCAGCAGCACTCCAATGGGACTCCGGCTGATTAGTGGTCGCCCTTATATACGGCAGTTTGGCACAGCCCGAGGCCATTAAACGATCAACGTCGCAGATAACGCTCACGATTGCCATGCGAGCGGACCGCCGCGAGAAGGGCTACAGCGAAAAAGAGACACTTGCCGAGCTCAGGTCTTTTTCTCTCCACGAGCGAATCCCGTGCGACTCGGAGTCGATGTTGCACGTACACGGGATTTTCATTCATTTCGTACAACTCCCAATAGGTTTGTCTCTCATTCAATCGGGAGCATGGATAGGTGGTTTAACACTTTTGCGGATATATGAGGCTCTATACGGGACTGAAACAGCCAGGTGCCACGCCGCCTTGCTGCTGCAAAAGAGTGTCCTGATGGGTTTGAGCCGCACGAATGGATCTAAACCGGAAACGCGAGCTATGCGAACTAAATTACAGCTGCTTGCCATTAAGAAAAAAAAAGCAGACGTCAGTTTAAATTCATTGCCTTTTTTTGTCACATATTTCCGGTACTGTGGTTTATATTTCCGCAGACGCTGACGCTAGAAAAAACACGTACAGATTTTCAGTAACGTGCTGCGGTAAGTCAAGAGAAGGGGCAGGTGACCCGCCACCTTCGACGAATAAACTATAAAGCTTTTTGGTTAAACTGTGTGCTCGCTTTGCTTTGTAATAATGTTGTGTTGTATGAGTGGCTCTTGAGTTGACCCACAGAGTGAGCCCATGTGCTGCCTTCAAGAGCCGCACCTTGCGTCACGGTCAGGAATTCTTCCGGATACCATTGTGTTGCCCTACATGGTGCCGAGGTGAATTGTTGCGAATCCTAGGGAAGTTGTGAATCCCAGGGAATCCTAGGGAAGTTGTTGCAAGCTCTGGAAAGCAGAAGGCTGCTGCGAATGGGGATCAGGCTCCTAATAGTTGAAGAGAGTCAACCAGGCGATATTTATCGCATACTGCAGGCGGTACACAGTAAAATATGCGTGTGAGATAACAGATACTAAAATCGTTGCAAACGTTTCCGGAAGGGCGTGAAAACAAAATATCTTTCGCGGCAGGGCCAGGAAAATGTTTCTCTCTGCGGTGAGGAAATTCCCTTACCATTTTGTGACAACAAAGCAGCGTGTACGTGGATTCTAAATAGGACAAACCGCTATGACTACATGTAAGGAACTACACACGTTTTTGTATGCTGTGATTCCGCTGTTCTAGGGTCCTCGTCCGTGCACTCGGACCATTGGGCGGGATGCGTTAGGGCAGAAAAGGTGGCAGCTCCTGCAACATCCAGGTGACTAACTGTTTCGGACCCCCATGAAAAGTTTTTAAGGAACCACGATTCAGAGACCAAATGTTTACAGGAGCAACCACCGTCCTCTTCACCTCCGACAGCCTGCGCCGCCTTTCCAAACAGTTGGACGCGTCTGCGTGAGTTCTGTGCCTTCATGGAAAAACAGGGAACCTTGATTTCTCTATTTAGTCACTGCGTGCCTGCTGATTTACTTTGTTTGCCCGAATAAGGCACGCAAACGGCTGTCGTTTACTAACGCTTCGTACGTCAACCAGGAGCAGACATTGCACCTCCCCCGGTTATCCGTAGCAGCAGTGTACATAAATATCCAGACAGCCCGCATTGCCAGGTCTGCGGCGGCTATTCTGATAATGAACATGCGTACTGGCGATGCGTACGAGCCATCCTCTTTACCACATATCTTTACCCCAATTATTTCCCCCGGATATTCCATATTAAGTGCAGAGCACTTAAGGGGGCTTGCCTTGTCGTCGTAGTTTGCTCGCTGGACCCAAGTAGAGCCACACGGCGTTCCGTCGTATCGGCTGTCGTCGGTGCGTAACCCAGAAGCTTCGAAAGCCAAGCGGTTTATATAGTCATAAGCGTTCGAAACTCGTGAACCGCTGGCGCTTCTCATACATCTCCCCGTTGTTAAGCGCACAGAAAACTGTAGGTACATTTGAGGCAAAAGGTACGTAATCAACCGCCAGGGCCCGCGTTAATTTAGTTAGGAACGCTCGTTGAGTTGGTTTTTAGGATAGCAACAGGAAGAAAAGTGGCAGTGCTACGCCGGCACATGCGGGAGGAAAAGCAAGTACAAAGAGAACAGAACTCCCGCTGGCGCTATTTAAGGCATGGGGCGCGCGAGCACTGCGGAAGCGGGAAATTTGAATTGCATTGGGTGGTAGAAGCGAGCGGATAACAGCGCTACAGCCCATTATGGCGAATCACTGCTCTGCTCTTCCGGCAGCTTTCACATTGAGTGGAACGGCTTCAATTTTCTGTAACTAGGCTGGGCTGTTCCCCACTAGAGAAATCTGCCACGGTGGCCTGTATTGGCGGCCCAGATAGAATCATTTGTGGCCCCTCCCCTCCGCCTAATCCGCCACCTTTGGATGATCACCGGCCACCCCGCTGCTTTGCAGACTGGCAATAATGTTCCGGATCAAAGGAAAATTAAAGTAATGATATTAAACTTCTCTCCCTCACTCAGTCCATCATTGGCGTAACCCGTGACCCCTACTGAACTGTTCCATGTTCCGGAGACCATTAGGAATATTTCTCATGCGAGTACCCGAGCAGCGTACCCCTGTATGTGGTCTTGACAGGTTACACATAACCTTTGATGCAGCCGAAACCACCCCAACCGTGGAGGCATACGCAGGGAGGGAGTTGATACTAAGACTGGGTACATGGATGGCATTTACAAAAACAGTACAACTAGGATAATTCATAATATAGTGAGACGGCAAGATGCTTCAGAAGCAATACGCAGCCAGCATAAGAGGAATGATGGGGACAATTTAGGGAAATGAGTAAAATGGAATGTTTGAGCAATTTCAAATTAGCTGATGGTATCGTGTTGCTCAACTAGCTAGGGTAGTAGGATAGGACTTTAGAAAATGGTTTGGAATCCACAAACGGAAAGCTGAATCGTAGAGAAGCGACTTATGCAGCTTTCCCCTCTTCATCCACTTAAACGTCCTTTCCACCTCTTTCTTAGTTACTAATTGGACGTCGAGGAACAAGTTGGTAGGTTTATTACTGACCCCTAGAGTCACGTTGCTAGCATATAATGTTTCAAGTGCAAACTGATTTTCGCAATCTGAAATCTTTCATAATAATAATAATAATAATAATAATAATAATAATAATCATTATCATCATCGTCGTCGTAGTCATCAGGTTTTTTTGTTTTTTTTTTGGCCACGTTCCTATTGCACAGCTGTCCTAGGAAGCCAGGGGCTAACATCGCCAGCGACCCTGCAACACCTTTTTCAACTTTTTTAAAATCCTAAATACTTTCAGAACGTTGTCAACAAACATATCCAGGGACGGTATTCTCGTGTTTTGTCCCTTTTGTGTCCGTTTGAAGAGTGTCCGTTTTGAGCGAGTCCTGATTGGCCAAAAGCGAACAACCGGATGTGACGTCACGCATGCGCGGTGGAGCTAGTTCACGGCTTTTCGTAGCAGGCGATTTGAATTGGAAAAAGATGAAGGTCAATCATGAATTTTCGGGTTATCGCCTTGCTGTTGGCTGGCCGGTGGAACAGGTGGTCGAGGAGTAATGTAGACGCATTCGAAATGCCTACAGAAGCATTTCCGCCTCTCGAAGATCACTTTGCTTCGAGCTCTGGGACGAACTTGGCCGGCTGCAGCACGGGCTCAGTGTCGAGGACCAAGTGATATGCGCCCTTTGTTTCTTCGTTACCGGAGGCTTTCACTCAGCAATCGCTAGTGAGGAAACGATATCGCTGTCGCAGCTCCCTCCGCGAGAAGTATCCACGCCGTCGCGATCACGCAGGGAAATAAACGGTCGTCTGCGAGCTCGATAGTTGTCGAGCAGACGACCACGATTACACAAGCACCCGGCATAAAATGTACAACCGTTTATTGATACTTCACCATTACACATACTAGTTTAGCGTTCGTAGGCTTCACACGCAAAATGACATCGTCAAGAAATGAAAATCCTCACCACTTACACATTTTTTACTTGTAGAGCACAACAGAAATGTCAACGGCGTAACGAACCATTCGAGGTTCTTGGAAAAGATCACGTCAGCATGCCGGAAGTGCGTTGATGCCGAAATACGTAACGGGAGGGTTATTTTGATGCACGGTCATTGTCACCGGCCTTAAAGCGGGGACCAAGCGCAGAAAAAAAAAATGTTTACTGTCACAGGAAACAGCTGGCTGCAACTGCCGCCTTTGGACGTTCGTCCCCTTGCGGTTAAAACCTTCAACGCCGTTACAAAAAAATCTCATCGCGGTTAGATTTTCAAAACCAGTTCAAATAATTACATAAAAAATAGTTTTACATGGTTTCAGCTTTTTAAAATGCGTTTGCAGAAACAGTTACGTTATTATCAAAGGCCCCTCTGCTTAACCGGAAGTACGTCCCGATGTAAGGGACGCAGAACGGACGTTTTCGAGACGGGCAATTACGAGAATACCACCCCAGTATTTAGAATAGGGCGTGACAAAGTACCTCAACCAAAAAAATGCTGCTCTATGCCAATGTACAGTTCTATAGGGACCTGTACAGTAGCCGGGACATCCAGGATAATGCAGAACGAGAAAGTAGTTCAGAGGAGATAGATATCCCACCATTAACGACCGAAGAAGTAAGGAAGGCTTTGAAAGAAATGAAAGGGGGCAAAGCGCCTGGTGAGGATCAGATAACAGCAGACCTCGTGAAGGATGGCGGAGAAATTGTACTTGAAAAACTGGCAAACCTGTATACGCAATGCCTAATGACCGCAAGTGTACCAGAATCTTGGAAGAACGCGAACATCATCCTAATCCATAAGAAAGGCGACATGAAGCACTTGAAAAATTACAGGCCGATCAGCTTACTGTCAGTCGTCTACAAGGTACTTACCAAAGTAATCGCTAACAGAATTTCGGCAACCTTAGATTTCAGTCAACCTAAAGAACAAGAAGGGTTCCGTAAAGGTTATTCAACAATGGACCATATTCACACGATCAATCAAATGATACAGAAGTGCGCTGAGTATACTGAACCCCTATATATAGCCTTCGTAGATTATGAGAAAGCATTTGACTCGGTCGAAACCCTAGCAGTCATTCAGGCATTACGGAACCAGGGGGCAGAGGAGCATTATGTAAGAATACTAGAGGATATCTACAATGGGTCCACAGCTACCATCATCCTCCATAAGGAGAGCAGTAAAATACCTATAAGGAAATGTGTCAGACAAGGAGACACAATCTCTCCAATGTTATTCACAGCATGTTTACAAGAAGTATTCAGAACGTTGGACTGGGAACAGGTGGGAGTAAGGGTTAATGGAGAACACCTCAATAACCTCAGATTTGCTGATGACGTTGCCTTGCTAAGTAACTCGGGGGACGAATTGCAAAGCATGCTTTCCGCACTGGACGAACAGAGTAGAACCGTGGGCCTGAAAATTAATATGTAGAAAACTAAAATAATGATCAATAATCTCGGCACAGCACAGCGGTTTGAGATATGTGGTGAGGCAGTGGAAGTGGTAAGCGAATATATCTACTTAGGCCAAGTTATGACCCCAGATCCCAACCATGAGGCAGAGATAATTAGAAGGATAAGAACGGGGTGGGGTGCATATGGCAGAAATTCTCAGATAATGAATAGCAGCCTACCATTGTCGCTGTAGAAGAAAGTGTATGACAGCTGCATCTTACCGGTACTCACCTACGGGGCAGAAACCTGGAGGCTCACTAAGAGGGTTCAACTTAAATTGAGAACGACTCAGCGTGCCATGGAGCGGAAAATGATAGGTGTAACATTAAGGGACAAGAAGAGAGCGGAGTGGGTCAGGAAACAAACACGTGTTAAGGACATATTAGTAGGGATTAAGAAAAATAAATGGACATGGGCAGGGCATGTAATGCGAAGGCAAGATAACCGCTGGTCATTAAGGGTAACAGAGTAGATCCCTAGAGAAGGCAAGCGTTGCAGGGGGCGGCAGAAAGTTAGATGGGCAGATGAGATCAAGAAGTTTGCGGGGATAAATTATCACAGTTGGCACAGGACCGAGGTAATTGGAGAATAATGGGAGAGGCCTTTGCCCTGCAGTGGGTGTACATAGGCTGATGATGATGCCAATCAGATAACCTGAAAACAAGCTCAAAAGATTTTTCTTTCTTTCTCGAATCTTGGTGTTCCTTAAGCGCTAGAATTACGTCATTACAGCAATGTGATGGTACTGGCAGTTTCCTTTCTGTTTCAGCAATAAACGCATTTGATAGCCACTTTAGAAAGAACTGCAAAGCATCGCATAAACGGAAGGAAGATAGTTCTGCTGCGACGAGCAAATCACGCAGTGCCGCTTGCTCTGTGCTGGCGACAACCGTAGCTTTGGCCATGCTTCGGAACACGAAGGAAAGAGTGAAAGCGTTCATCGGAAGTGTTGCAGAGTTCTCTCCACCCCCCCCCCCCCTTCCCCCTTCGAACCGTGCAATGAAACGCATTCAGTTTGAGCGTCAAAGCAAAACAAGAGGCTTCTTCGCCGTCGCATCGCTCGCACTTGCTGATAAGACGCCGCAAAAACCGGTTCGAACCGGAGCTACTGTAGCGCGGAAGCAGTGCTCATCAGCGGGATGAGCGATAAGACTGCACGCAGCCACAAAACGCGATTAGCGCTTTCACAGCGAGACAATTTGACGGAATGCAAATGGTATCTGACGTGCTCGTCTCAAAGGTCGAAAGCGTCTTCCTTCGCGAGGTTGTTCAACCTGACACAAGCGGTGCCCTCATTGTGTGTGCCTTTTCGTTCAGCTGGGCCATCAAAAAAAAAAAAAAAAAACCGAAGCTGCACCTGGGCAACGAGGCAAGTAGTGCAGATTCAGCTTCGTCATCACTTAACCTTTTTTTTTGTTTTATGCAATGCTGTGCAGCGAGGGGGGGGGGGGGGTGGATTTACCATTGATTGATACGCATAGATAAAATAAATTAGTATCAATCCCATGACAGTCTTACAACACTATGAAAACTTAGGCGCCTCAAAACGTTTATTACGAGTGTAATAAAGGTTTAACGTTTACGAGTATAAAACGTGTAATGCGCATGCACTGCCCGTCTTGCGAAAGAGCGGTCTGCCTTCATTTGTACCCAACCGACCAAACCCCTACAGCTGACTGGCAAGACAGAATCATCGCTTATTATTCCCCCGTCTATACTAAATCCCAGCCATTGCAAGGCACAGTAATCAGTGCAAAAACTTCTTGTAGGAATGAACTCGTATTAGCCTCATCGCACCATACTTTTATCAAACGAGACAACCGATCACTCAGCTTCACGCGATTAAAGTATCTAATGTGTCTTCTCCCCTGGCTAAACCCGGAAAATTCCTTCCGTTTTGTATTCCTTTGTCATAATGTTCTTCCTCTAGCTGATCGTGCCGAAAAGTTATTGCTGCTTTCTATTTAGCTTTAATTTAAAGTACGACCGCTAAGCACCTTTTCCCGTTTTACCAGTAGTATTTAGCCGTGAAACCACAGAGCTGGTAAGAACAGCCACTTATTAAGAACGCCAACGCATTGATATTTGTGATATAGGATCCGGGGACTGTTAACACTAACTGAAGCAGCCACCACATATGCCGTTGTACAAGAGCGTCTAAAGGTTATGTGTCTGATTTCAGAGCATTTTCGGACGCCTGCTTGACGAGGTCAGCGAAGGAAAAAAGGACATAAACAAATACTGACCGTCAGCTGGTTGGCGTTATTGTCTTAGTTAACTTCAAGCTCAAATTAAGCTATTTTCAGTTCGTTTTGGCTGTTTTTCGACACTGGCTCATGACACAAAATCACCCCTTTATCTTTATGATTAGCCATAAGCAAATCAGTCTACAAGCATTAATGTATCACGTCCACTTTTCTTCATAGTTCCAGTGTAACTACTGAAGTCGGCTGAAGCAGCGCATCCCACGAGATTTTGCTTCCATGTTCACCTTGGGCTTCCACAAATTATAGGCGTAACGTTTTGGAGCCAACGTGAAAACGCGATGTTATTGGTAAGAAAAGCTCACTTAAACACCTTTTTTCTTTACTCGAACAAGAAACCACCGATTTTTTAGGGGCCCTGTAGGGCATTAACGCGTTTGAATATTTTCTTACACCCCAGATGACATATAATGTAAGCCCCAATGAAACATAAGCTCACCGATTGGTCGGCCACATGTCGCATTTTCATAAGCAGTCACTCGCTAAGATGAAACCAAGGTCCGGAGCAGGGCAAGACAACCGGTCGAGTAGCAGGAGAGCCAGAACAAGGCACTGGTTTAACTGCTCGGCAGCCGCTAGCCTCAAGGCTTAAACTTCCGCACAAATTAAGTTCTTTTGGCACAGGCTTGCTGGAGACTTCGCGCTGCTGTTGAACCGTCGCCACCAGAGGCGACAACTGCTAGGAGAAACAAGGCATATGAACGTCGATGGGAACCAAGCGATCGAGTACGGGCGACGGAACGAACTCGCCTGTGCACTCCTACTGTTCTAAAAGTGCGCATGCGCGTCTCATGGCAGTGCTCAAAGGTGGCTGGTGGCTGCATAACGGTGTGTTTCTTTTCCTTCCACAGAATCAGGCTACGCATCGGCCCGAACTATGTCTTCTTCATTTCGGTACGGTCGCACTGGAAAAACATTTTTTTTTTATAAATGAATGGCTCTACTGTGCCAGAAGTACAGATACTGACAGTCTCAGGACAGCAAGAGTAACGAAAATCGCGTGGTTCTACTCGCTCTCTGCACAACTCTGTAATATGAACAGTATGTTAGCCAGGGTGTCAAACCGAAAAAAAAAATACTGGTTCGGGTATGGTTCGAGTTCAGGTGAAATAATTTCGTTCCGATCCAGTTTCCGTTCGACCAAATTACACACCGAACCTGTTCGCGAACCTGTTTAGAGGATAAATTATAACGTTATAAATTATCAAGGGAAGAATAGGCAATGAACGAAATTATAACTAAGTGCGAGAAAAAACAAACATTTTAATTCAAAAGGACCATGACCTAAAATACATTTTTTTTATTCAATATATGGCTCTGTCCAAAGAGCAGGGATTTCAATCTCTGCAAACTTCAAACACGTAGGCTAGAGAAACGGAAATAAGGGGAATTCGTTGTCATTCACCAGGCACTTTCTTGTCCAGCCCTTATGACGCCACAGCGACGTATTTCCTCCTGACACCCGAGACATGACGTAGTAAAAACAGTTAATGTTCTAAAAATAATTGAATTTATCAGAGTACAGAGATAATTCTGATGTCGCTCTTTATTTTCTATGAAATTTCGTTGAAAAGCTATCAGATGTGCAATATATTGCACACTGGGACTAAGTTATCGAAAAGCAACCATACAACGTTATGTCAGAGTCCTTTGAAGGACTCTGGTTATGTCATAGACTGCGTGCGTGTGTATGTGTCTGTGTGTGCGGGCGTGTGCGTGTGTGCATGCGCGTGTGCGCGTTAAGCGTGTACGTGGGCGCATGCGTTTGCGTGGGTGTGCGTGCGCGTGCGTGTGTGTGAGTGTGTGTGCGTGTGTGCGTGCGTGTGTGTTCTCGTGCGTGCGAGTGCGTGTGTTTGTGCGTGCATGTATGTGCGTGCACGTGTGTGCTGTGTGTGTGTGTGCGTGTGTGCGTGCGTGCGTGTGTGCGTGTGTGTGCGCGCGTGCGTGCGTGCGTGTGTGTGTGTGTGTGTGTGTGTGTGTGTGTGTGCGTGCGTGCGCGCGCGCGCCACGCTGTTTTCGATGAAGATAAAGCAGTCAATCGGCTATGGAAAGTCCATCCTCTTCTTGACATCATTACATACAACAAATAATCAGTGCTGCTTGTTTTCATTTGCTGCAATCCTCTCAAGAATTTCAGGGAAAAGGCATAGGCGGCATCTAAAGAGATTTTTTGTTTTTTATTTGCAATAAATATACACCTAATTTTAATACAGATAACGAACAAATCAAAGTAATGGGTTCTGCTAAATGCAGCCCCAAAGAGTCAACATTGTCTTGACGTGCAAATTGTTGCGTATCGAATTTACGAGTGAAGTAAAGACGAAAACAGAAAAGTGAAGGCAGAAATAGCGGTGGTGAATGAGAGCTTAGTTTTTGATGAGGTCGCAAAAGGATATACGAGAGCATCACAGCCTTTTTAAATACATGAAAACGGTTTGCCTTGGCGGCGTTGATAGAAAACCTCCTCACTGAAAGACGCCATTTTCGTTTGTTAGCATGAGCTCCACCTCGCACCTACAGTTACATGAAACACCAATGCATGGCACCACCTGCCACTTGCAGAGACAGTTTCGGTTTCGCTTTCCGCCCATTTTGTTTACGGAGCGCTAAAATATGATTGCGCAATACGTTGCACGCAGAGTCTTTGGAGAATTTATGCGATTGGCAGCCATCTACCAAAGTCACGGTTAGCAATCAGGACTACGAGATTTTGTAGCGCCTCCAGTCTTGTTTGACCACACTACTTAATCTCTAAATTGCAGTTACCGCACGAACAAATTTCGTTTTTCCATGTTACAACATGAATATTTTCGAACACCTATTTTTTCTCGCGAGAAATAATGTCTTTTGTGGACGTAACAGAGCACAGGGAGTTACCAAATATTTATTTATTTCAAGTAAACCACAATAACAGTTTATGTTGTCTTTGTGGGCCCTTTGACGTCCCAAGCATAACAAGCGGCCGCAGCAACTAGTGGAATAGCGCGGATCACGAACTTTGCCACTTCTGCATGGAGCTGCCTTACACACCAAGGAAAAGTGAATTCTACCGGAATTTTTACCTCACCAACAATCCACAAGAAATGGCGAAAAATATTGAAATGTGTCTACTAATGCTTAAACATTCTCTACTACCGCTTTTCTTTACACCGAGCGTTTTTAGGGTCGACTTCATTTCTATGCACAAGTGCATTAATAGGACGAAATTTTACGACGGGTAATGTAAGCAGTTTTCTATCAAAGTATGAAAGCCCCATTTATCCCTCTGTATCCGTATGAATTATAGAATGCAACAAGTAGGGGTTTTTAGGGTGTGGGTCGCTATGTGCGTTGCAGCAATCACTTGGTCTGCTCTCTCTGGCAGATTTGTTTTCTTCAATGGCTCAATACATAAGACGCCATTGCACTTTCAACAAAGTATATGAGGGGTTTAAAAATGGGTCTTGAAATGTTGATTTTCTAGCTGTGTGAAAGCAAAATATTACACAAGGGAACGATCAAAAATCTCTTCTTTGTTATAAAAGGTTAATTTTGTGCTGATGTAAAGTGCTTGCATAATCTCTGCGAGACCTATTCCTAAAGAGCAAAATCGATATTTCTAGTCGCGTAGCACTCAGCCGAGAGTTTGATATTTCGTTTTCGCAGCATTACCTCTGCGCACGACTAGCAGCAACATATGATTCCGATAGTGATGCGCATTCCTTCCCTCAAATTATTACGACGAATAAGGTGTTGAAAATATTGTGATTGTTCTTGGGACAGGAGTCCGTGGATGATTCCAAAGTTGTTGGCAAGTAAAGGAAAGACAAAACGGAATAACACTGACCACGCATTATCAACAACGGTGCCCAAACCGTTCGGCGTGAACCGGTAACAGAGATTTATTTTTTCCGGTTTAGCTCAGGCTTGGGTTCAGGATGCTAAAGATAAAGGTTCGGGTCAGTTCCGGCAAAAACATCAATTCGATTTCTGTTTTCGGTTAGGTTCAGTTCCTGTTCGACACCCTGACTTTAACACGCCCACAATAAAAACTCTGTGAGTGATTGGAGGTCGGTGGGAGAGGCCTTCGTCCGGCAGTGGACCTAGTGCGCTGTTGTCGATGATGATGATGATGATGATTAATTAGGTAATTGAGGCAGGAATTACTAGCGAAGCGGATTTGGTTGTTTGATTAGTAATAAGCGCTTGCGGGACATGAAATGAATAAGCTTTTACATTTCTATCTGGACTCAACGTGGAGAACCGTCTGCTCGTCTGCAAAACTTGATGTGTCACAATTTCGCCGCATATAAAACTGCTGTTAACACAAGGTGCTTGGGCTTTCGTATTTGTATATTACCGCCTATACGACCTCAAAAATTTATTTCCAGCAATGCACTCCTGCTTAGTAGCGAAACCGACTCACAAGGCACTCTGTCTTTAGCGCTTTAGAAGGATACATGCGGGTGTTAAGAAGGCATTTACTTAGAAGACCTATAGATCCTTCATACTTCGATGACCGGCTGCTTAACTGCCCCAAAAATGTCTTCTGTGCAATGCAAACATGTCGAACAGCGAAGCTGACTTTAAAGAGGCTCAGTGTTTAGTACTTGTTATATACGGATACATGGGATAATCAGGAGGTATTTACGAAAACGCTATAGGGTCTTCATGCTTCCATTGCGAACGGTATCTATTGCGTTTCAAATGTATGTTATCAGCAATCTTTTCGTGCGTAGTGGAAACAGCGTTTTTGACGGGGCTCGTTGTATAGCAGGTGCAGTGTCTACTAACGCAGTATCCGCCACTTCGTGCTCAGAAGTCTCAAGCATTTTTGAAATACGGCTGTTTGGAAAGATTATTCGTTCCTCAAGTAGCTTATTGTACTTACGTAGCACCTCAGGAATCTCAATATTACTTGGCTTTCGTACAGCGGATACGAAAGAATACAGACATCTACAGTTCAGTTCCCCTCAGTTATTTTCACTTTTAGCCTACTTTAGCATTATGCCACTCCATTTTTGAAACACGAAGGAACCACTCGAAGTTAGACTGCGCGTAGTGATCCCTTTCATCCCAAGAAAACTAACTCCTCGCTGTCTTGCGCACGCCTTGCTAGGGTTTTAGAAGCCTACAACTCGCTTTTTTTTTTTTTGCAAGACCCTCGCGCACCATGCCAACCGTGCCTTCCTTTCTAACCTGTCTCTGCGGTCACGTTAGCTCGCTTTAGCAGCGGTAAGCTGACCGTCGCTGTTTTCGTTGTTTCTATATGGGAATTTCGTCGGTGTCATTCCCCATCCATCGTCTTTTGTGTCTACTCAGTTCTGCACCCGCTTTGCACGTTATTTTGCGCTGCGAAACGCTGTCGCTTCCTAGGCCAACAGCTGCGTGAAGGCAGCGCCACCGATGCCAACTCTGCTCGACGTCACCTCTCCTCGCACGCGCTGTGTCGTTCTCCTTTCTTCTTCCGCTCTCTGTCCACGAATGGAAGGCACAGATTTTGAAAAAGAAGGCTCATCCTTTACGCACGCCATAAAAGCCAGGTTATTTAAAAACTGATTTTAAAAAGCATAGTTTAATTTTATTGTGTATGTGCGTGTGTGAGTGCGTGTGTGAGTGCGTGCGTGTGCGTGCATGTGTGTGCGTGTGTGTGTATATGTGTGGTTGTACACATTAATCACGAAGCAATTTCACGGGCTGCCTCTGTCAACAAGCGATTCAATACCTGACCGAAAATTGTGAAAGTTTCGGATTGACACTCCGTCACAGCCTCTATCTCACGATGGTGCAACGGGGTTATTGCTTTCGTACAGACTGGTACCATGGGCGCATGTATGAAATAATTACACGTACAATATTCTACTTCCTCAAAGCAACTAATTGACGAGACGCAGCGGTAGCCCAGTGCCTAGCTCATTGCGCCACTGAGCCCGAAGTTACAGGTTTGATACCGGGGAACGGCAGCTATAGTAAAGTCAAAACAACACCAGTTGTTGGAGGCCTGAGGACAAGTTGTTTAGGCCCGGTATGGCTGGTTCTTCGGGAATTCTGAGATACGGCGTGCCCACTATGAGGCCGAAAAACCCATGAGCTGGCCCTCAATTACCACATAGCCGCTGAAGGAATCTGGCCAGTGACGATGACAACTGCCGTCAGAAGCGCATGGTCAATTCATCAATTCCCAATTGGCTGCAATGGCAAAATACCCATCCCCATCAAAGAGCGCATTGTTTCCGGCGTCAAGGAATTTTGTCAAGGAATTTGTTAGAGGTGCCCTGAACTGAGGGCACCAGTGAGCGGGCGGGCGGGTGTGAGGGCGGGTTCGCGCAACTGCTGTGTTGCGCTTACCCGCTAATAGCGCAATACAGCAGAGTGGATTCCGACCGATTATAATAGACAAAACTAAACCTCTTGGTTTTAGTGAAAAACTATTGCACCAAGATTTGTCAGGGTCTTCCTTCAATACAGGGCGTTTATGTGCAACACCCTAAACCATGGAGCAAAACTAGGCCTTACGTACCACCAAGATATTATAGGGCTCATTTGATTTTGTAGGGCAAATTTTGACAGAACTCTGTCGAACCCACCGCTGTTAACTTAAGCTTCATGAAAAACCCACAACCAAAATGCCTTGAATACAGCACTGAACCTTTGTGCTGTTGAAACTATCGTCTTGAGTAAACACGGAGGATAGATTGAATGGTGGATATTCGGGCCCGACTCGATCTTTCGTCTTCTTGGATCTTTTTCTCGATTGGATCTTTTGCAGTGGTGGATCTTTCGTTTATTGGGATACTCAGGCTCGATTAAGCATTTCATCTCCGTGGGTATTTTGTATGCTCTCTCTCTCTCTCTCTGTCTCTGTCTTGTAGTCTCTTCGCACTTCTGAGTGCCCGACTGTAGTCAGATATGATGAAAGGAGACATCATCATGAACTCAATCATTACCATGAAAGTAATGGGCGTTGCGATGAGGGGTCGTTGCGGACGATAATGAGCCGCCATGAGAAATGCCTTATTTTTTGCATTACAACGACCTAATTTTTGTTCCCCACGTAGCATTTGTCCGTGGTTAGATCAGCAGAATAACGATCTCGCTTGTCAGTACAACGCGGATACCATAGTCACGAACGGCTTATTCACCTGACGCGAGTGCGTGACTGGAGACTTAGGGGCTTAGGCGTGACTCCGCTCTGCCACGCAGTCTTGACTGCCTAAGGCCCAAACTAGGCCGCGTTAGGACGTGCTGCTTTCGTGTACATCCTTTTAAATATCGAATCTACCCATCCTTTCCCCATCCCTTTTCCCGCCCAGGAATATTAAGGCTGTTCCCCATTACAAATTTATGTTGATAGGTTATCGATAGGAAACTTCATAATTGTTAATAACAGCTTTTAGTTCCCCCTTGCAGATGTAGTTTGCAACCAGCAGCAAATAAAACACGAATAAAATATCAAAAGCAGATCACCAAATTAGAATTCTTCCATTCACTGAGGCAAGGTTAAGTCATCGTTACGACCTGTTGTCAGGACGTGGAATGACCTCGCTAAAAAAAGCGAGCAAGGAATTGGCAATAAACATTATTAGCGTGCATTCAAAAAGAATGAATTCCAGCAATTGATAATTCATTGCAAAAAAAAAAAAACGGGGAACTTGTACGTTCATGCTCCCATTTTCGCGTTCACGTTTGTTTTACTTGTTGCTGACTATAATCTGTCGGGTTACTGCAGGGGGACGAAATAGCGGCGTACCTGCCCTATGCCAGAAAGTTTCCCAATGACGAAGCTCACCACAAAAATTCATGAGGATAACAAAAAGAAAACAGATGGTTGAGTAATCCGTTTTAGCAATCCCTGAATAGTTGTTCTAATTCCTGGCGATAATGGTTTCACTAGCCCAGTTGGGTTGTGCTGCAACGGCCGATAACCTCTTTTTTTCATACCTGAATGTCACGCGCAACCGCTCTGTGCGTTTACTTTTTTTTTTCGTACCCATCCAATTCACCTGCCACGGCTGTAGGCATTTTACTACGCAATACATTGGCCTTATATTTTTAATCATGTGGTGCTGTCACCGTTTCGCAGGGAACTAGATTCTACCAAGTTAAACTTGACACCTAACTCAGCCATTCTCGAGCAGTGACTCACCACGCACACGTGCGAAGTTGGACCTTGTGGAATTTAGTTCGCTGCCGACTATAGTGACAGCACCAGACGACTGAAAAGAGAAATATTTTATGGTTTAGTAAAAGAAGAATATAAAACCGGCAGTCGTGGCAGGTGCGTTGCTGGGTAAAAAGGAAAGAAGGAAAAACAGAGAGCCGTTGGCCGTGACATCTGGGGTAGAAAAAAAAACGATTGGGAAGGCTGGTCACCCGTAATAGAGATTTTTCATGTTTCGCGCTGTCGCAATTCTGCAGGGAACTAAATTCCACAAAGTTCAAGTTCGCACCTACGTCAGCCATGCGCGAGCAGTGACTCACTACGTACGGCGCTTTTGCGCGGTAATTTGAAGACATGGGGGAATTCAAAGTGTTGCTTAAAGGAGCCACGAAGAGAAAACACAAGTTTGGTTCATACAAAACATTGCCTCATTAGAATCATACTGACACCACCTTTACCGTAAACTTCGCTCAACTAAGCTATATAATTAGGAAAAAAGGGAATGGCCATGCGACCCCCTAGCTCATTTCCCGCAAAAGAACCTATGATGTCATACAAGCCAGCTCTGCGATTGGCGGAGGCCGGCAAAAGCAAACGCCAATTAGGCAGAGCTTATAAGCTTGCCCAACGAGCTATTTGCGCTTAAATTTAAGGCACAATCTTTCTAAAGCAGTAAGGATGGTGGGACAAACAGTGGAAGCCACGAAAACACACGTAAACATAGAAGTACCGATGCGTACTGCTGTTGGTACTGCGCGCACTATGCTTGGTTTAGCTGCACAGGACTGCAGGGCTTTGGGGTAGTCTCAGACGACACTGGCCGATTGAAGCAAGCGGCGGTGTCTTACGTGAGCATATCTGTCGAGCGAGCGCTATATTTCGCGAAACGCTTATTTTCTCCCTGAACAAAGGCAAGACAGGTTCAAATACTGTCAAAAATAAACCAGAGGCCGAAAATGGCTTGCCACGGTATGGTGGCGTCATCTAGGTTCACTAATGGTAAACAAGCCTTCGCGATCGGCTGCAGAGCGGTCTGTTCCTGTGATGTCATTGCAGACCACGAAAACACATGATTTAGCGGGAAAATCAAAATTTTAGTTAAATTGAATAATTTCTCAGTGAATAAAACATCGTTTGCATCCGGACAAAAGCTGGGGGAACTATTAAACATGAAATCTCTCGAATAAAGCAAACTTGTATTATGTCTTCACGGCGCCTTTGAAGAACTGAAGTAGCGCTAACGTCCAGAGATGTGTACCGCACTGAAATGCTACCGGCGCGGTGGCTCAGTTGCTGAAGCGTTGCCGTGCTGAGCACGTGGACGAGGGTTCTATCCCGGCCACAGTGGCTTCTTGTGTTGAAAAATAAACGCTGTGTTGAAAAATTAACATTTGATTTCAATCTTTCCTGATGGCAGCCAAAACCACTAGCACTAGTGTGCCGTGTGTGTGCGTGTGTGCGCGTGGGCGTGGGAGTGCGCGTCTGCGCGTGCGTGTGTGCGCGCGTTACAGATCGTCATGCGGTCAAAATTAGCCCTGAGCCTCCCCCCCCCCCTTTCCCCCCCTCCCCACCACGGCGCGCCTTTAGCCCAGGTGTAACTATGTAACGTTAAACCTCCATAACTTCGGATTTTAAATTTCAGAGTGAAATGTTGCTGATTAATTTGGTGCACCCGGAATTCTTTAGAAGCAATGAAATGAAAACAGCCGTTTATGTACTAACTCGCGTTTTACGCTCGCATTATTTTCCCATTAGAGACACCGTAGAAAGGAGGAGGAAGGAGGAGGAAGGAGAAGGAAGAAGGAGGAGAGTGTGGGAAGATGACGTAGGAATGCAGAGAAACGGCGTGTCACGCCCAGTATTGTATTCCGGCGCACTTTGCAGGGAAGCAAGAGAGACATGGTTAACTCTTATTTTTAGTGTGAAAGCCCTATTTCCATACCTGTGCGGGCTTCGCTGGAAATTCATGAGGCTTGTCCGGTGAAGCAATTTCGGGAACCCTAGTTCGTGAAGCCCTTTTAGTGAAGCCTATTTCATGAAGCATCCTGTGGTCTACACTTTATAGCTCGGTTGTGCAAAAGTCGATGCGTAGCAGAGGGAGGGCGGGCTTGCAATAGACCGGCACGCGCAGCGGTGGCGCAGTGGCTGGTGTTGTGCTTCTGAGCCCAAGGACGCGTGTTCGACCTTGGCCGCGGTGGCTGTTTTATCTGATGGAGGGAAAAGCGAAAAACGCCCGCCTGTCGAAATTTTGGCACACGCTAAAGATCCTGAGGTGGTCGAAATTAATGCGGAGCCCTCAACTACGGCGCTCCTCATAATCCAGGTGTAGCTTCGGCGCGTTAAAGCCCACAACCAATCAATCAATGTTCCAACTTTAGGACTAACTTGGTCGAGCCCGACGTACAGTTAGTATTACGTTGCTTGGTACGCCGCAACGCTCAGCCTTCAGATGACCTTACGTTAAGCCTAAACATCGCTGTTAGCGTATGCCGTCACGCTTCGAAATACAACATACTCAACCGATACCTCTAGAAAAAGCATCCAGTGCACGCCAAGCCGCGGGTACCGGTTGACATTGAGACCCCAAAGCGAAACGTTACGTTTAGCGGGCGCACGCCCAATAGAGTTTGCTGTTAGTCTATCAAAGTAAACACCCGTGGTCTAAGACATGTCCTGACTGGTGTATTGGAAGGTACTTTTAAATACGATAGTCTTTCTTAGCCTACTAAAGCACAAACATTTTGGTTAGTTTGTCTTGTGTATCTCAATTCAGCCACCCGGACAAAATTTAAAACAATTCATGAACAAGAAGTTTATATAGGCAAAATCTCTCCGAACAACTAAATCTGGTAGTATAGTCAATACTTGTCAACATTGGTCAGCAAAAACGAAACACTAGGCGTATTTGGCGCAAAACAGAAATACATACTATCTTATTCTAACAGAGTTCTTTTAATTAGGAATAGATGTGGTCTTTGTTTCTATAATAGCAAACAAAAACACGCTGAAAACAATGTTCTGACCAAAAAAATACAAACGGCGCTCGCGCTGGAGTCTAGACCTAGAACGAACGGTTCCAATAAATGCGTGCAAGGGGTGCGAACGCGGGAAAATTGAATTGACTTGGGCAAACCTTGAAGGTGTTTATCGTGAGAGGAGGAAGACGGGAGGGGAAGAGCGTGAGAGGTGCACGGGAAAGAGAAGAGAGGCATTTACGTGGCAGGGGTGGAAATAGACTATAGCCGTTTGAAGACATTTGCAGCGAGGTGAGCAGATGCGCGTCCCATCTATAAGCTTGGTGAATGCTGAAAACCATGCACCAAACGTTCTAAAAATTACTCAGGCAGTTACTTCTAGAGCAAGCAATACGAGGGTCGACCACAATGAACTGTTCCGCACTCTGAATTCCGTGTGCGTACTCGTAAGCCTACCAAAAGGTTAAAAACCCATCGAGTAGAAAACACCCAAAGTGGTGCATCGTACAACGCCTTATTAACAGGAATGTAGTACACCCCATGGTATTGCGTTTTTGGCCCAGCAAAGCCGTCTACCATTTTTTTATAAGTGTGAGGTGCTGAATGTCACAGGTCGTCGTAGGACCCTCTATAATGGCGACGTCAGTGGCGTAGCCAGGAATTTTTTTCGTGGGGGAAAGGGGATGCTCGTCGAAAAGAGTAGAGTTAGGTAGGAAGGCAAGAGTTGTGCGTTGTTTTTCGAGCGAAGCTTGACATGACTGACTTGAACGTGTGATGTGCGCATGCTAAACGCTAACAGTAAAGCCCACCTTAAGAAGCTTATGTGATGATGGTGATGACCTGAATTCACGTTCTCAGGTTTATGGGTAGGGCACGGGTGATTTGTTCGGCCGAAGAGCAGGCGATTAGGCGGGCGCGCGCTCGTGGGTGTAATCGTGAGCATGCTCGTGAGCGGCGTGTGGATCCCGAAGTTCGTCAGGTGGAAGTGGAGGCCAACAAGCAACGAAGGCCTCAGTTGCGCGTTTACCATCCAGTTTCGCGTGTTTTACCATTTCCTTTGGAAAAGGGACGAATACTTTTTCTATGCAGAAACGAAGTTTAGTAGAGCACGATTGTATGCAGTAGTTCGTATGTGTACTCTTTTTATCGCTTTTTCTTTACCAGTGCGTCTTTGTAGACTGACAATATTTGTATAGAAAAGTTGGCTTCCACATGTGCTTCGTTGTTTTTATTTTCTTTTTTTAGCAAGATTTTTTTTTGTTTTGCGCTGTCTCATAGAATGCAGTCTTCGTTTTTTGTTTAGTTGTTATGGCGCATATATTTTTTCCTTTGCATATTTTTGTTGCTGCAACAGGATTGTGATACTTCTGTTTTGTGTTGAATGCTGTAGAAATTGTACAGCATGCATTTTTCCGTCTGCTGCTTATCGCCAGAATTGGGCTGATGGGCTCGTCAAGTTGCTTGTATGAAGCTTTTATCGTCGGCCATGCCATGTAGAAATGGCGAATAAAAATCCTTGAATGAATGAATTTGCAGGTTATCGCACGAGCACCGACCGGCCAAGCATGCCAGCGGCCTTGCGGTTTATTTCGGAAACATGTGAATCAAGGTCGCGCACTCTTCCCTCCCTTGTTGGCAGTTCAATGCTACAACAATGGCCCCCACGACCAATTTGCCACTATTTCTGCTTTAAGCTTTACATTTACTTTGATTAAATACAGACTTGTTTGCCTTTTATCTATGCCGACGATAACGAAACTGGCAGGGAAGATCTGCTAAAGCTAGTGTTTCATCTGCTTCATTTGCACAAGTTACGCTCCCGCAATAACCTTCAGATCGCACTCGGCTGTACTTGCGGCACATTCGTATAATATGGAAGTGAAGCAAGAGAACGTGCTTCTTCGTCCTTAATTAAACAATCGGCTTTTTGTTATTTTTCTATGCTCCTAAGTAGTTCACTCATCGGAGCAACTTATTGCACTGCTGTTGAGTGTTGTCCTTGTTGAACGTTTCCTAAATTTCATTCTATTTCTATCTGTTTTGAGGTACAGACATGGTTTCAGTAAAATTGGGGCTAGGCAAATAAAAAATGCTGCTTCTGACCAGGCGGGTGGCAAGGAATCAATGGAGCAGCGTCCAGAACTATAACGCTCCGCACAAAAAGGATTGTACAGTTTTGTTGATGTGGAGGTAATACAAGATGGGCAGGAAGTAATGCTTTTCGTACAGTAGATCTTGTTGAACCGCAGTAGTCAGCGAAAGGCGACGTCGGTAGGCAAATATACGCATCAAAGTCTGGTAGTTGGCTGAACAAAATACAGCGACACGCTTTGTCATGTTATTACGCTTTGCACCTTGGTAAAGACAATAAATGACAAAATATAAGGCTCAAGTCAGAACACATGTATGCACACATGAGTTTTTTCCTGCTTTTCACCATTTTGCGGCCGTTCTTTTCCGTCAGTGAAACAGCACGACTTCCTCGATTGGCTCGCGGCGGGTTCCTGGCGCAGCTTGGCGCAAAATGCCGGAGGAGCTATTCGCAGCCGGGCGACGTCCGCGCGTCGCCCGGCTGTATGTGTTTACAGTACAGCATCTGGAGCGGCCACAGGGATCAGACGTTGGCTTAATCTTGATTTTCAGATTTTCATGAACGAGCATGTCCTTAAAACTGCAGGTTTGTCGCCTGCAGGCGAATTCTGGTGGTTCTTCAGGCGACCTCAACCGTACGCTAATCTGGAATGAAAATTTGGGGGGACGGGAAAGCGCTAAGTAGCGAAGTAGCGAATAATCTCACGGCGTTCTTCGATGAGAAATCATTTGACGAATTTCGACTTGCAGAGCTGACACACAAGTTATATGACTATGTCTTTGGATCACTATAAAGTCAAAACACAGAGAGAGAGAAAAAAAAACCGAGCTAATTTCTTTAATGAACCTTGCAAATCGCCTACTTTATCGGCCGTGGAAAGCGAGCTCAAAGATAAGTTCAGGGGTGAAGTAGCATACAAAATAAACAGGATGATTACAGAGAGAGAGAGAGGAATTTTATTGAAATGAAATAAACACAGAAAGGTCGGCCTGACGGTAGTATATCTGGCCAGCTATTCTGTGTGTGGGAAGGGAAAGGGGAGGAAAGAGTGTGGATAGAGGACGAGAGAGATGAAGATGGCGGAGAAATGAATAAATGGCTATGTATAGAAGATGCCTATACCGATACGGTGTATGTGTTAAAGTTAAGCCGGACGGGCCTCAACTACAATATCTCTGAGAGGCCGCTGCTGCGCAGAAATGTCAGCACAGCTTTAAATGCCTTGTAGGAACGCTTCGCGTCTGGCCAAGGTCCCAGCAGCACTTCCTGCGACACCACACGACAGTCCAAACGGGCCAATGTTCTCACTAATTGTTCTCGAGGTTGCGCATAGCGTGGACAGTGGCAGAGAACATGCGAAATAGTCTCTGGTACATGGCATGTCTCACAGTCGGGGTCACTCGTAAAGCCAATGAGGTGCTTGTAGCGACGGGTAAAGGCTACGCCAAGCCGTAGTCGGTGAAACAGCGTGGCGTAGTTGTAGTGGCGTAGGTGTAGTCTTCTATGACGATTGTCAGGGTGGGACCAGTGACTCGCCGAGGCGTGGCGGAGAATGGTAAACAGAAGGGCGGTCGTGTCCGTCCTTGCGAAGGGCAGACGTACAACATCTGCATTTGCAGAAACCTTCTTTGCCTCCTGGTCAGCCCAGTCGTTACCAGCTAGCCCGCACAGGTTCGCAATTAATCTCGCTGACATTTCGTTGTCGATAGCGGGGCACCCTGTGATTGTGCTTCATACACGCTTCATAAGGCGACGCCGCTCGCAAGCCGCTAGCCTCAGCTTGTACAAACGACAAAGCAGAAAAATACAACCCAAAACATCACGCGCAAGCATGCATCAGGAAGCAAGGAGCACTTGCGCCAAAGCCGGCGCAGTCGTCACAAGAGGCCGCAAATGCACCAGCGGTATGAAAGGAATGCTACGAAAGCGTCGCTCTACGGGGCTTCAGTGACCATCGCAACACGGTTGCAGGAAGCGAGAAAATCAGCGTGCCTGCGAGTAAAAAAGGACGCGCATGCGCGTCGCGCCGGTCTATTATCTCTATATTATCTCTCAGTCAGTATATTATCTCTATGGGTCTCGGCAACAGGCGCCAGGCCTCTGCAGAGCGCGCATCGGTGGCTTTTGCCACGCGATCGCGTGGTCCGGAATATTAAGTCCCCGCCTGTACATCCTGTAAAAGTAGAAACAGCGCTTGTATAGCAACCGACTTCAAAGCGACCTGACATTGTAGTGGGCGGTGACATACGGGCAAGGTGTGCCGTGCGGTAGAAAAACCTATGGAGAGTGCGGGTCCCTTTTACGATGAAATAATTGTATAAAGCGCAGGCGTTCCCAGCGAACTCGTGTTGCACCCAGCGCCACCTATGAGTTTTTAAATCGAACTAAAGAGCTATTTGACGGGTCTCAGAAAACCTTATATCATAAAATAAAGAAATAAGACTCTGTAGGGCAATAAATAAGGATTAATTTAACAAACAAAACTTCTGAAACCAACTGGTAAGAAGCGGCCGCCAGGGGTGCTGCTTACAACAGGAGTTCCACGGAATAATTTTTCATCGCATAAGGGACCCCCCTAATCGGCCCCGAACGACACACCTCTGTCGTCTAGTACACTGTAATAGGGATTGCGCTGCTCCCTTGTTCCTTGTTTATCTCGTATTGACGATTGTTGCTTCCCATCCGAAAGGAACGAGAGAGTATAGAACACCGGTTTGTTTTGAAAGTAGGCCACAACAAGGAGATAGGGCAAACATGAAAAGCAAAAGATACGACGGACGACCGCTTTGTTGTTCTGGCCGCTTCGCTGCGCCCTTGTTTTGTGGGCTTCGTTGTCGTACATGCTCGCTCGTCAAAGCCGTTATCCGCAACCCTTATCTTAGGCGTACTTGTGCGGCCGGTGTGGGACAGTAAAGTAGGCCTCGCGCGCCTTGAAAGGTCCAGGATGTCAGCATTACCACCTCATAACATGACCCGGTTGCCCGGGAGCTACCGAGTTCTGAGTGCCGTTATCAATTCGGCGAACCTAGCTGATTCTCGGTCACGCGTCGTCCTAATTTCAGCGGTGAAAGAAAAAAGACATAATAATACGAGAGATAAATTACTGCATTTTCGGTTAAAGAGTGCGGAGCAGTGGTGGGGCGGCGCATGCATCTTATCGTATTTTCTGGTGGTTGGCGTATATAAAGCGGTTTATAAGGTGCACAAGTAGGCGCTTGTTGTATCGTCTTTCTCATTTTCATCCGTTTTGCATGGTAACCAGTTAATGGGACCTATCAGCTTGCCCAAGGGTACTTCTCGCCCCTGTCTGAGCCATGGGAGAAACCAACGACTAGCGGTCAACTGGAGACCCAGCTTTTTCTGTCCGGGCGTCCTCTGGATGGATCCATAAAGCGAGGGACCACTCTCGCCGAACAGTTTTATAAAAGAGTTTTACCGCTACCCCCGTCCTAGAAGGGTGCACGTGAAGTATGTACCGACATCGCACTGGGTGATACCATTGAACGGTGCCAACTTCCAAGCCACTGTTGGTGTCGCGTGAGCAGCCCATGTTAAAGTAATTTGCCCATAGTGCATGTCGAAGTGGTTCAGTGCCAAGCGGGGCCATGGCTGGGTAATTTGCCTGCCTTCGGAAAAGGAACAATGGCTGCGTGGAGCCAGTAGGCAAGTACATGTGTCCAGCGAGCCATGTGCATACCTCACTGATGGATAGAGGCGAGAAGATATGCCGGCACTCGACCCCTTATTGGGCATCTAGGTTCTCATGAACCCTACGCATCAATAGTGCCGTGCGGAGGGGGGCAAACACGAAGTTTTGCGGATTAAAAAAAAAAACCTTGTTCCTGAGCGAGTTGGTTCATTCCTGAAGAAAAGAAACCATGGTGCTAAGCAGACGTGGACGAAGAAAAGATAAATCCAAAATGCTTTCCTACCCTGCAAATTTTTTTTTGTACAGTGCCCCGTACTTATATAAGAAAAACTTTCTTCTCCAACCTCTGATGTCTGGCCAATCCCCTAAATGGGCGCCTGCAATACCTTAAAAAACAACAATAACAACAACGACAGCAGATGAAACGGTAGTTTTAATTCTTCATTTGCGTCAACAATCAGACCAAAATCAGACTTGGCCAATCCCCCAGAGCGGGTACGCACGATTGATGTTATGGCTCCAATCAAACAACCGGCCAACCAACTAGATTCAGGCGTAGCTGAATATTCAGTCATTGTTTAAGAAAATCGAATTCCTTAAACGATTTCACAATGAGCGGAAAACCCGTCGTGGTGCGGCAGGAAAAACGTAGAGCGATACAAAAAACAAGGCCATGGTTGGAGGTTTCGGTCCACTGCGCCATTGGAAAAACCTTCCGTCTTCGCCATTTTGATCAGCTGAAGCTGTCTACAGGGGCAAGAGCTGGTGCATTCTCTCTCCGACTGCTCTCGGAAGAGGTTGGGGGTAAGGTCGATTTAAGGGCTCCTATCCTGACGTTAGGGGATCGCAGAGGATGGGGAGCATCGACTCGTAGGGTGCGAAAGCGTATTGGCCTGAAGGTGGCGAAGAGCAGGTTTTTAGGACCTCTGGTGAGTTTCTCTGAGACTATAAGATATCGCCTGCGGCCTAGCTTGCAGTGTTCCGAGATTGCGTTTTGCATAAGAAAAGTAGCATTTACTTTCTTGTTCTTTTAGAGAGGCTCGGCTAAAGATTTCTCAAGCGAAGCGTGCGCCACCCGGATACAGCCCAGAGAGAAGTAGGGGACGAGGTTCAGAAGATCACTCTTTCGCTTGTGTGTTTGTATGAGGATTGTGTGTATAGGTGGTTGAAACATTATCTTTAGAGCGGTCGTAACTCATCTGCAGTTAGAATGTGTCGTTGATATTCCGCCATTTCAATGATTTTTTTTCTTTCTCGGCGTATACGAATTCTGGCATCTCCTAAATCTTACCAGCTGGCTCATTTGAATTCACAAAGGGTCCCTCTATACTGTGGTTCGGAAGTTTCTCTAAACCACTGCCAACAATACCATCTTTATTATTTGGATATGGCTCTTGGGACGCTTATTGCAGGTCTGGATGTGTCTCTGCCCGTACTCCTGACGCTGAAGCGGTCGCTTGAAGGGTGTCCAAATACGGGAAACGATATTGTTGCGACCAAGGTGTCTGCCAGGTTCCGGGCGCCTTGTCTTTGCACTTGTGTGCTTGATCGCTTCTGTGAAGTATAGCCACTTCCCACTCACTGCGCACAATGACACTGCAAAGCAACTACGCCAATCTAAGGGCCAGCTCCAGGCTTCTGGCAGGATTGTTTCTTGTAAGAAAAACGCTGCAAATATTCTGAAGCATCAGGCAAATGTATGTGGTCGGATTTGCGTTTTTACCTAAGCCGTCTCTATTTCTGTGTACATTGTCGCCATTCTTTCTAGCCTGGAAAAACCTGAGTCCACCAATTTCTCCAAAACTACGAAATTTGTTGCAAAATCTACAGATTTGTACGGATATATACAGATTTTCTGCAGACCTTACATATCTACAATTAAAAATCTAATAAGATTTTGCATGTTCAGGAAAAAGGATAAATCCGGATCTCAGCAGACCTCTCAGAGTTAATTTCTTTTAAGGGGAGTTGATTAATGGCCGGAAAGGAATTCTTCAACGGTGTTTAATTGATTCTTGTAGGTATGGAAAAGGGATATTCCGCTCCATACCTCTGCTGAAGCTAAAGCCAAAAATTAACGTTTTTCGTGTGCATTTTCTCATTATACGCGCCCGCGCGAATTTCGCAATTGGCGAGGAGATGGAGCTATAGCAATTTAGTAGGGCCAACTCTATGCGCGAGAACCACTCCAGGCAGCATCATCACCACATCAGGGAAATCTATAGATTTAAGCCATTACGCCAGAGGAAGTCCCGGAGGCTGCGCATAGGAAGAGGTGGGAATGCGGTCCATATTCTGTGCCAAGCAACTGAACGCCTCCTTCATTTTTCACAATATTAGTGCCCATGGTGTTTGGGCTCTTCCCAGAATATGCAGTCCCCCTAAACGTGTGCTCATAGCGAGCAAAGGGGGGGGGGGGTGTGCTGTTTTCCTAATCATTTAAGGGCGGCCCTAATCCTGACCCACCCTCTACTCGGACGGGTATGTATCGTGTATCGCTTTTGTTTAAAGCGCGCAGTTAGGATGGCCATGCATGTTGTTGACGACAACTTCGGCTGAGGACCCCTGATGCTGCATGCCCAAAATTGAATGCTTCCCCCCCTCTACCACCGCAAACCCGTGGACCAAAGGCAGACCGTTGTGAGGACCACGTCATTGCTTCGTTTTTATATCCGCATTCATTGCAAAGCTCGCTTTTTTAGCAGCGAAGCTGTTGAGGAAATCGCTCGTGTATGGTGTCTGCAGTTAAAAAATGTGATTGATCCCTCTTTCATAGGAACCGGTAACACACGAAAGTGAAATCTGCCTTCACAGGAGCAGTTGAATGCGTATTGCGCATCGATATGAACTTGCACATCGCTATTTATATTTCGTTTGTGTGGCACCATTAAGCGCTAGACACATGGACGACTGGTGCACTCGATTCGCATGCGACTGATCGTTACGGCTAATCGTTAGGACCGATTTTGGCGGATCAGTCGCATGCGAATCGCGTGCACCAGTCGTCCATGTGTCTAGCGCTTTATAGGCCTCCTGCGCTGGAGTTTTGGCGACATGCAGCGCCCCTAGCGGCCGACGCCTCTGGGTAGTACAAAAACGGACGACCCTCGCCGCCCTCCATGTGTTTCAATTACAAGCCATAGTGAAAGTTGGTTGTGGCGCTTTGTGGGGTGTTTAAATGACTGCATACTATATGAAATAGCGCTTAAAGTAGTTGCGGAGGCTAAACAAAGTAATATCCGCTAAAAGCAGCCGATTTATCGGCTTTCTTTTGAGCGAGCTGTCGCGGTGGTCGCGGCGTGGGACAGTATCGCCAGGTCGGGTGGTTTAACTGTTTGACGACTCTTAGTTTTTTCTTCTTGCGTGCGGTCGACAAAGGAAAGTTCACGAGTAGCATAAACAGGGAACGCTGCTCATCCTATATCCTGAGGTAACTGCAAAAGGTTGCTTCAGTGGGAGCATGCAAGCGAACGCAAGAATTGCGCAGCCGACTCAGCTGACACTGCTGGCCTGGCACCGCCTTTGAAACGAGTGGAAATTTTGCTTCGTATTTTCGCAAACTAAACATTTCCCGCGTAACGTTTTACGCCTCCCGATTTACGAACGGCAGGGTAGATGTAAGTATACTAGCGAGTGTGTTTGTGTGTGTGTGTGTGGGGGGGGGGGGGGGGGGGGGGGGGCAATAGCGCTAAATAAACAAATTAAGCGCTATTAAAGGACGCAAGACATGCGCCAAATCGCACGCCCGCTGCCTGCAGAGATGCGTACTTCTATAACATCACATAACACAGCATAACATAACAGCCTCATACACGGCGCGGGGCTCCGAATATTTACATACGATCATCACTGACTGTGTTGGCTTTCTAGTGCAGGGGTCGTCGAATCTGAACGCCGACACGCCAGTTTTGACTTCAAATGGAGTTAGACAGCGAGACAAGAACAGAGAATTGGCGTCCTCCAGTTGAATTGCCCCCCAATCTTCACACTTCGCCAGATTATTGTCAAATATTATTAGAAATTAGCTGATTTTTTTTCTCGGCATTCAAAGCCCCCCCCCCCCCCCCCCCCCCCCTTCCCCCCGATTTGACGTCCAGCCCTCCGCCGTGTCGGCTGCATGGAACTCGGCCATTGCTGACCCTCATTCTAGGCTATTAAGTGCGAACTGGGAATGTATGCTGCAGGAGCGTAATTAAGTAAAGTGAGAGCAAACAAGGAAAGCGAGCGGCCTCTTAGTTCGCCCGACCACTTTGTTTTACGGCCACTAATTTCGGAATCGCAAAACATATTTCACGCTTCTGACGGTCGCGGCATTTTGTCACTGAGACACGCAACAAAACAGCAAGCTAACGCTGCACCATGTATTCGTAACCACGACACAAACGAGCACTGTTTAATGAAAGTGCCCGCATAGTGTGCAGGTACGCAAAAGAGCGGCGCACCGCAGCAGGCGAGCCTGCAGTCCGCCGGACTCGCTGGCTTTTTAAAGCGCTATCATCGCCGATTGCGTTACTCTTTTTTTTGATCGGCTGTTTTTGAGAAATCTTTGTCACCTAGAGTATTAGTTTAAACTAGAAATTTCACTTAAAATTTCACTTCGTACGACCATCGATCGGTGAACCTGCGAGTAGCAGACGCCGTCACGTTCCCGCACTTTCGTGGGCGCTGTAAACGTGTTTAGCGCTGAAAAGCTGTTTCCCCTAATGCCAAGTTGATCGGTGAAATAGATCGGACGCGTCGGGGATGAGCTGCTGACCACGTCGCAAAATAATCGGGAGCGTCGAGCTCATTTTGCTTCTGTCAACACGGGATCCTATGGGACCCGCCCAGCTTTGTACTACCAGGAACTACTGCCCAGAAGCCGCTTGCGCAGCGCCCCCTGGGCAGCGCAGGAGGCCTATACGCATCGACGTTAGACACTGGATTGCACGCGCCGGAGCATTGCGTAAATCCGATTGAAACCACAGGCACTCGCGAACCGTTTGTGCGAACGAAACCGAACGGGTTGTCAGCGAAACGTTTGGTCAACTCGCGGTCCCCTGCAGCGAAAGGAGCAGCGGACCACGTTACGAGCGCGACATTCCAAATCGGCGTTGTTGCCTTTCAGGCTCCGCCGCAGATTACGCTGCGCGTCCCCCGTACACGTAGGCGCTGGCATCGAGGTGCCAACTGTCGGCGCTCAATAGCGTCATGATGCACTACTTCGCTTCGGCTCTCCTAGACGGCAGCACCATCTGAAGGAAAGGATATAAGGCGCGTTTGTCGCCCGTGTTGCAGGGCGTTTCGTACCCACCTTTTGCGGCAAAAGAGTTCGTGGCTCGAATGTCGGCGCAGCCGTGTCAGTCGAAGTTTTTCTGGCGATGTCATTTCCGTAACGGATATGGCGTCAGTGGTCTTGGTGGACACCGGCATAAAACACTCTCGTGTTAAAATACCAAGAAAATTCCAAGCGCTCGTGCACGCGTGCCTCGAGCGCACATTCGTCAAGCTATGCATACCTACCTAGGGAAATTGGCCAATATTGGCCACAGAAAACTTCAGCGTTCGTCGCATCGGGGCAACACTTGCCATAAGCCTTGCCAGAAATAAAACGTGTTTCCTCTCTCTCTCACTCTCCCTCTCTCTCTCTTGGAATGAGAAGGACCCGTCATAGCGTACGCCCCCCGTTTGTTCGTCCTCGCGTCGTCGTGCGCATGCGCTCTGTACCGTAGAAGAGCCGCGAGTTGAATGTCGAAGCTGCTGTAGGTGATCACTGACTCCACATGGCCCGGCCGCGAATAGTTCGCATGGCCGAGGAAGAGGCCGCGCTTCGAGAGGCTCGGCTGGCACAGCATTCGCTAGAGACCATAAAGTCGCGCTTGCAGAGTGGCGCACGAAAACGTCGACCAAAACGACGAGCTCACTGTGGTCTTGCTCAATATAGGTTCATTGAAATGGCATGCCATCGAAGTCAACCGCGGCACCACAACGATACTAAAACTCAACTTTGTGCCCGTCAGTGATCATCTACAACAGTTTCGTCATTCAAGTCTTCGCGTGAGTGCAAGCTTCCCTGAATATTTGGGACTCGGCCAGAGATTGTAAATTGTTTTTCCACGGTGTATCTGCCTAAGATGGGGAATGTCAAAACGCTATGGATTACGGCCGGGGGCATCCAAAAATTCGACGGCTGTCATTTAATTAGTGATCTGCAGTTTGCATTGCTTATTACTTGAAATCTATTCGGGAAAAACAGCCATTTTCTGTTTTGACCACACCGTCTCATGTGTTGCGCAGAACATAAAAAGCCGGGCGAGAAGTTTTGGTAACAAACAAAACCGGAAATTAACATTTACTTATCACTTACAAATAAGTAATGATTAGTGAAGATAAATAATGCAATAATAATACATTCTTGTAGATACTATTTAAAATTATTTCTGTTGAAACGAGGCACTACGATCGCACTGGACTTTTCGTAATTGAGAAACCTGTGCATGCCTATGGCCACAATAGCGCGCCTTTCGTAGTCACCTCCCGGATTAAACTAATCAAAAGAATAACTCATGAAAACAACGAAGGGAACTCTCCACTCACCAAACCAATAAATAATTTAGGAGTGGATTAATTACGTTTAAAGTTAATAAAACAACCGCTCGTTTGAATGAATATGGTTTCATTTATATCTACGCAAGCGGAATTTAACTCCGATGATTCTTTCACTCGAAATTCATTGGTTTGAGAGAATTAGTCGATGTCACCTCTCAGGCATACGCAGATAAGAACCAACTGATTGTTAGACGAAGTAAATCACGTACTGCGATTAATGCGAGGGTGCGTATGTGTTGCGCGGCTTGCCCTTCTGGCATTCGTTATAACGTGTTCGAGCGCACTTACGATATGATGCCAGTAATCTAGATTGGCCATCCTTTGAAACCGAGTTTACTGGTTAAAGATCTTTTGGCACGAAAAAGTCATCGCTGATTGCTATTGCCAAGTTGTCGAGTGGCAAAGACTCACGTATTCCGGAAACACGCACACATGAAAAAAGGAAAATGTGAATGGTGGGCATTGAAACCTGAATGAAAAAAAAAAAAAAACGCCACTAGGGTAGTTTTCCTTCTTTATGCTGCACATATTAATCTAAATCTCGAGATCTGTAATAGTAGCTCCCTAGATATATTACTCTGAATCACGTCGCAAAGTTGCGCGCCGTCTTTTGCAGAATCGCACGGCACCGAAGGCACTGGCGTCATCTGTTGGGCGCAGGTGGAAGCAGTTGAAAGCTGAGGACTTGGCCCCGCAGCGCCATATTTGAATTAAGATGCGCCCTAAACAGCCGCAACGAGGACCTCCTCATTAGCGAGTCTGCGTTTGAAGGCAAGGGGCAATGCAGTTTGCATGCAGGTATTTTCCCCGCTACTGCTTCCGAGCTGAGAACCCTGCTTGGATGGTTTCGTCTGGCCTAGCGTAGAAAAGTGCCGATGTAGCGCGATTGTGAAAACTCGAATTCATTGTAGAAAGCTGTTACCAGATTCACAAAGCAAAAGGAAACGTATTTCTGTCTTCAGAGGAAAGTTAGTAAAAAGTATACGAGGACGTGGTGCAGCTTTACTAGTGTAAGTGCGGGGAAATAAAACGTATACTGAATACGCATCGTTGATCAAAGAGGCATACTATGTAAACCCATGTGTTTGCACTTTCTGGTACCAATCTCGGTGCTTTTGTTTTACAATGCGGCCTAAATAAAGAGTTTTTCGTCCCTAGCAATATTATGGGCTATTGGTGTGTATTGTCTTGTTTTGCTAATGCGTAAGCATCCTTTGCCAGCACTTCAACGCGAACAGTGTAATGTGCTGTACCTGCGCGACAAATCACAGCTGATGATGTTAAGACAAACCGTTTTTAGCGCTCTTTGCCCATAGTCGCCTTTGCGCATAAAAATCCAATCATCATACTCAAGACATTAAACAATTATAATGCTGTAAATGTAGATCATTGGGGAGAGAAAAAAAGTTATAAATATAACCGGCCGAAACGAAAAGTACTCCGAGTTACACCTGCCCAACCATTTTTCTTCACAGGAAGCCAAAAAAGGTTAAAAAACTGAGAAAGAACCAAGGACATTCTAAAGATGTATTTATTCCAGCACCCTCGTACGATTAAATAAGTAAATCAGGAGACAAAGAGATGATGTGGGGGTTGACCCCGTCCTTTCAATCCTTTCAATGCCACCAAGGGCGTGAGTATGCTTACGTATTTGTAGCTCCTACTCCTCCCCCTTCTCCGTTGACTTTTTCCCATCTTGCAGATGAACATATTCGAATGTGCTTGCAGTCTAACTGAATGTGACATGAAGACAAAATATGAAGATGATGGTTGGATGTTAATGGCGCAAGGCCAACTGGGGCAAACAGCACCAAAACAGTGGTTATGTATGACGGGTGAAGATGTAAACGCAAGAATCACTCAACAAGAACGAAGGTACGGTGTAGAGGGCTAGGTTGTGATTATGCGTGGTATGAATTAGGTCTAAAAATTTTGCTTCTGGTAAATATTTAAAAACATGCTTGACAGAGAACATGTGACCGTCGCACAGGAAAAACGCTGGGTGTAGTTGGATGTGCAGTCGGTATAGCTGTGTGAAGTATTTCCGTTGTGTTGTGTGAAGTACCTTGCATTGAATGAGTATGTGAACTAGGGATATGGCCTCTTCACACCTGCTAAACGGAGGTCTTGAAGACCTTGTGAGCAGATACACGTGTGTGACATGTGGGTGCCCTATCCATAGCCTAGCAAGGACAACTTGCTAGGCGACGAAGACAAAACACAGGTTTGGTTAAAAATACCTAAGGAGACCTTTAAAAGACTGCTTTGTCCCGATACAAATGATACTAAAAAAAAAAAACATGAAGCAGTGGCGACTCGCGAGCCACTTAAGAGCGATTTCTCTACCCCAACGCCCAACACACATATTGGTCCTGTCCTCGTGCCACTCACTCGCCACACTAGGTTTCCCCAAGCACTCTCCCATTCATCGTCCCTGGTCCCTGGGAGAGATGGGTCACTTCTCCTACAAACCTCCGTGCGACGCAATGGCTCCAACTCGGCGAGCGCAAACTTTAACAGCGGAGCTGTTTAAGCGAGAGTTCCGTCCATGCACGGCGTTGCTCAACACTCGGTGCAGCAAAGGGGATAGGGGGAAAAGAAAATGCTTGGTCAATAAGTGAGGGAAAGTGGCGAGGAGGCAAGGAGCCGGGAATCAAATGTGGGGAGTGCACGCCTCAAGAAAGAAACGCCCCCGGGGTCGCAATCGAACCTGGGTCCCTCGCGTTATAAAACCGGCGCCTTTCCGATTGCGCTTTCATCCTATTCGGGGCGCACCGCATTTCATTTGGGTTCCCAGCGTGGGCGCTGGCTTTGGACTTTGGCCGAGTTGAAGTGGACAGACGTTCTGGTTGGTAGGCGCGCGTAGGTCATTGGCAGCGCCTAGTTATGACGTAGGCTCTGACGTGCAGATAAGTTAGGAGAGACGGCGTGTGCGCAGCGGGACCACTGTCTGATTTACTGACAAAATGGGCCGACCCAACAAAACGCCAAGTTAAAGCTAGTGAATATCACAAGCTCTGCTGTTTTCTCAGTCTTCGCATCTTGATTGCGAAGGCGGCCGAATTTTTCCGTTTTGCGCACAGCCGCATTCATCGCCACCCGCAAGTTCCGCACCTTCATGCCCTAGTCAAGCTCCACCGCCACCGCATAATGCACCAAACTTCCACAATTCGGACGTGAATCGTGTGCAATAAAATTCTCCCTCTCACCCCCCCCCCCTCTATCTATGACGTCACAGAATCTTGTTAGTGCGATTGGTTGCCGTCGACCAAAACCACCACCAGTAAACGTGACTGGGCTGAGGTTGTTGGGCCTCTGGTTTCTATTGGTGAAGTCCCTTGGATGATTAATTAGTCGAAAAACTTTTATTAAGGCAGGAAGACCAGAGGCCCGAGCGTGTGTAAGGGAATAAAGGGGGAAATTAAAGCGATCACTGCAGCACTTGTTCACATGGCGTCCCTTGGATTCTAACGTGCAGTTCACTCTGGTAACTGTGTTGTTAGTGCTGGCCCATATTACGTCACTGTAGCGCCAAATTTGAAAGTTTTGTTTTCATATTTCTTCAGTTTCCTCGGTTAAAAAACGCCTTCCCTAGCTGCAAAGAGGATGAGTGAGTTACCAAAGGCGAAGTCTTCCGAATTGAACAAGGTTGTATTTCGTCCTGCTATATTCTCAAGTGTAAATGCTTATCCAACAACACTTAAGTTCAGTTGGGCATGCCTGCCTGCGTTGAAGCCGGTCTGTAGATGACTGATTCATAAAATATCCGGAATCTATTAAACGTAATCACAACTTCAGCGTAAAGCGCTTATGTTGCTGGAAGATACCAGACAACAGAAGCGCTGTCTCCCTCCAGCTGGTTGTTTATGACAAAAACGTGACGTTTATTGACAACCGAAATCGCGCGCATATGCGCTCCAGGGCTTGCGATTCCTTACAAAGATAATTGGACCCCATTTAGGGCGACAACGATGTATAAACTGCGCCCTCCAAAATGAATTATTTTCTATGGCTGCGTACATGCCAGTACCAGGTCGACCATTAATCAACAATTTCTTCTCTATGTCTCGAACTGAGCATCGACCTATACTTGGGTACACAATAATGCGTTGGTAAAAATAAGAAAAAAAAACAATTCAGCTTATTAAACGTCGGTTATCACCCATACTTGTGCAGTCGGGCATTGAACATGTCTACGTACTATGGATGGCGATGGTGTTCTAGCAGCTGTCGAAGGTATTGATCATGGTGGAATGACCACATTATAGTTCAACCGGGGTAGGGCAAGTGGAAGGAGGATGGGAACTGGAGGAAGGTATGAATGAAAGACTAATACGATCTTGAGATGGGCTTCTGATCATCCTTGCTGGGATGTGGGCTGCGACTGTTGAGACTGTCCCAACAGACCCACCCGTTCCTCTTTTACAGATGCGCTACGGGTAGTAGGAGTATTTATTGCTTGGATTTGTATCTTTACGCAGTTCTGCCCTTTTCCAACGAGAAAAGAAGAAATAAACAGCCGTAGAAAACTCCCTAGTCAGAATGTTGGAAATTATAATGCCCGTACTCACCCCTTGGTCCTTCCTCATGGTGAACGGGCTCCCGGCAGGTCGCAGTTCGAACGCGCACAGCCCCAAGAGTCGTTTGAGCACAAAACTAGAAAAGGACTCACTTCAATGGCTACACTGCGAGCACAGCGGGCTACACAACAGGCTGCGCAAAGTTTCCTGCTGCGAACCCTACACTCGTGCGTTTAAACTACACTCGTTAAGCGCTCACCGCCTTGCGCAGGATTGCCCTCTAAGGCGACAGCCTAACATTTGGCGGCTTACGGCTGCTGGCTCCGTTCCCTCGGCAGCCGAAGAGTGCCGGGGAGCCCAGAGTCGCGTTCCCGGCGATAACGACTGCAGCATTCACCCCAAAAAGCGTGAGGTCCAACAGCTGCGTTAGAGCGACCGCCCGCATCGGATGTGCCGTCTTTTCGTGTTATGTGCATTTACGTGGCAGACGTTTGGCCGCGAGGCTGCGTACGCAAACAGCGGCACGCATGCTCGCAAATTGACAGCCTTTGCGGCGGCGCTCGCCCCAACGGGAACGCGAGAAGCTCCGCAGCGAGGATTGCGTGTATTGCAAACAGGGGTGACGAACGGGCGTGCTCATTGTTTCCATAAGCTATGAATTTATGCTCTCATTCGTGTATTTCGGCTGGATTCTTAGCGCCATTACAGAGTTTGATATCCGGACGTTCCTTAGGCTATACGGTATCGCATCCATTATATTATTCCGTAAATACCACGGTTTAAAGAGTAATGCATTCGGTTCAGTACACCACGGAATCAACGCGGCCATTTTTTTCTGTGTGCATATGTATTTATTGTCGGCGTTTTCGTGATGTTCTTATCAGTTGTACCCTCCTGCCTAAATTCCTATGTGGGATTGCAGTATCAATAAATAAAAAAACTAATAAAAGTGAGGTTATTTTTAAATTTCTTCCCTAGCTTTTCTTGAGTTTTTTTAGTACAAAAAGGGCGGAATGAAATAAATTTATCACACGTAAGGACGGAACCCATGCCTCGAAGAGCTTGATCGCACATGCGCGATATGATGAGGGCACTGCGGAGTTGGAGAAGCTCTTGTTCCTCAAAACTCATTGAGCGCGCAGCGAAGCTGCGCATGATATTAATAATGAGTTCGGTGTGACGGCGAAGGCGCTGTGCAGTGGTATCTCCTCCTCCATCGGATTGTATATGGAGATCTAGAGCTTTTACCGACTTTTGTCGGCGCATTGTGCGAGCGCGATGCCGAAGGGTAACTTGAGGGGTGCCATTGACAGGAGTGGGCAGGGAGCAGGGATCAGCCTATAGCTTACTCAGCAGAGTAAGCCATGGGCTGATAGTGTGAGCTACCAAATCGTTGACGGCCCAAAGCGAGTCTCCGATGATTTCGCGACTTCCTCGAGTGATCCAGACAGTAGCCATGAAGCCTCGTACATCGTCCTTCAAGTTCATCTTGGAAAGCAAACTTACACGCTTTTGTATACGCAAAGTGACCAAAATTACCCTGGGCTTCTCAATCACCACTAGTACCACCCGACTTCCAAATTTAGGGTTCTTCCCAAAGTATCCTACTCCATCGACATTCGCCGCAGACGTCAATGCTAGCGCCTCTGGTAAACTCCGACAGGTCGGCTTAGTTCGCACGAACCAGTAAACACAACCAGACCACCTCGTTTTAAACGCACTCCTCTTGACCGCATGGACAATGATTGTGATCCCACCTGTCTTCTAGTATAGTACACCAAGAAAAGCAACCGAAGTACCGATAGCTTCCATGCGTTCGCTGATGCTACACTTGAAAGCGACCTAGCTTCACTCGTTCTGGCCATTTCAGAAGGCACTCCATTACTTCCACATGCCCTTCACTTGATGAAGCTGAACTTCTCGTCATAGCCTCCGCTGATGCTGCCAACCCTCCCCCATTCGCACCGTCACGTCGACACGGACTCAAAGTCCGCATGCTGTCATGTCGCTCAGGGTCTCACTTTCCCCTTGCACTCTTCCTTCTCTACAGTGCTAAAGGAACTTTCCACTGTAAAGGGACGTCGGATCAAGGAGGGTTAGCATGTAAATCAACAGGCTCCCACTTTTCCGCGAAAGTCTCCTCCGGTGACGCCCAGTGACAACAATCATGGTTCTCCCCCTATGTTTCCTCACCAAAGCTGGTCTTCTCAGATCGTGTCGCATGTCTCCTCCACTCCACTCCAAGTTCGCTTGTCATGAGCAGACAATCATTCGGCACGCCCAAACATACACACACGTTCACATATACTCGACTCCGCTTATTGCACGGCACCCTAGACAATCTTCTCCCTCTCTGTCCGCACTGCATTTCTTCTACCCAAGACCACCTTCTCCCTTGTGGACTGCCCCTCCCCCCCAACCCCCTCAACACGTACAGCCATCTAAGTACACCGAAGAAGGGCTGGCAAACCTCCATGATCCAGGAATAACTGGAACCGATGGCCCATGTGATAAGGTCCTCAGCAGTAGCTTGACCGAGCCGGCTGGCTAATCATCCCAACTCTGTGTTTAAGAAAGTTTTTGTGCAGCATCTAGACCGAGGCAGTCGGAAAGTGACGGTAAGATTCCCATAATTGACTTCGACAAGAGCTTAATTCCTTTTAAGAATGATACAAGATCCCCTCTGGTGCCAAACAGCCGCATAGGTTTCGTAATGTCTGTGGAGTGTCTCCGGGAGAGATAAGGGAGAGACAGCAGATTGAAGAACCGTTTCCGGTACGGTACCCGGTACAGCTGCGCATGCGCATAACCAGTTTTTCGTCCTCTGCGCATGCGCAGTAGCGCCGATCGCCTACAGGGTACCGTACCGGGACCGGTTCTCTGCTCCGCCATAACTCTCTAATATCGCCGACATTTTTAACGTTCTGGAAAGGAAAGTTACAAGGGAGTGGCAAGCCATGCCCCATTTTCTACGCACGATCTATGCGGGCGAAACCACTGTTTGGGTGTACCAACAAAGAACAAAGCTTCATATGAAATGAAATCATTGCCGTTATGCAGAGAAAGCCGAATACCATTTACCGTTGTGTGCTGGCCGTATACGCACGCAGCCTTCAACACATGAAACTGTGTTCCTTGTCTCCGCCGGCCTGGAGCCCATTAGAGCTCAGATACGCCTTACAATAGCAGTTTAATCCTTTTATCAACCTCCCGAACTCTGGATTCAAATACTGGGTGTGCGAACAAGAGGGTGCGCATAAGTGGATCAGGCAACTGAAAGAACATCGCTGCCAGCAGCTACACCTGGTCGAGAGAAGGAGCACCATTTTCATGGAACCTGCCCACGCACCAGACGCTTGAACTTACCAAGGTGCAACAGAGAGAGAGAGAGAGAGAGAGAGAGAGAGAGAGAGAGAGAGAGAGAGAGAGAGAGAGAGAGAGGGAGAGAGAGAGAGAGAGAGAGAGAGAGAGAGAGAGAGAGAGAGAGAGAGAGAATCTTTATTTGAAGCGGCACATGTTCGGGCTGCGCAAAATTGGGTTCTGGTGGACCAGGAATGCGCTTTAACAGGCACTCCAAGGTTTTAGGGTCTCGCACGTGGGAAATGTGCAGGACAAGAGGCGAGATAAGCGGATCGGAGGAAGATCCGGTGGTGGAGCAGCCAAACTCTCTAGCAGGTGTATAGAATGCGGGAATGTAAAATATGTGAATGTAGAAAATGGGGTTATCACCCTTCCCGAGGACAAGTCCAGTATAAGTGCTCCACGTCACGATAGGCCCCACATACCTAATAGTGGAACGTGCCAGTGCTGGACATAATATTGTGAAGAGTTTAGCCTGCTAATGCCAGTATGCAACCACAGGCCTTTTCGAACACTTGCTACTGGACTGCTGTGGCCTACAAGATGAAGTGGCGGAGTACCTATATCCAAGTATTTTAACTCTCGAGGCTTGAGAGACCCCCAAAACCAAGAAGGGCGCGAAAGAGACGCTTGTATGATGGGAGTTTGCGGGTACCACCGACGTTGACATCAGGCTATGATCCCTTCCCCTTCCTATAAAAAACACCTCCCCCAGGTGATGTGCTAGTACCTTATTCCATTGAGTAAAATGTATCATCACAGTAATAATAATCATCATCAATCAGGTTCCACGGGTACCAAAGCGCGAGTAATTAGCACTCGGCCGCAACGCCTTTACTTATGAATGGGAAATTTCAGTGCTTTATGAATATTTTTTTGTCAATGAAGCCCTGGAGGATCATTGATAATTCTCAAAAGGGGCATCAACTGCAACCAGAAACGGCAAGGATGCAGTCTATTACTAGATAAATTTTGAGACTCATCTTGTGAAAAAGCAAAGAAAATGGATCTTCCTCGAGCCTGAATCCACTTGAACACACGTTCATGTCGGAACTAATCAATGTGTGGCAAGGGCTTTGAACTTTTTACACAGACTTCAAGGTTCAAAATTTGCTCTATTACCAACCCCACAATAGAAATGTGTCCATTTCATCGGGGGAAAATTGCAGTGACTGACATTTGTTACCAAGGAACGTATTTAATAAAGCACGACAACGAATCCAAATGGAGCCAATATAGCTCCAAGCCATCAACATATTACTGCAGGCAAAATCACGCGGCTACTTCGCACTTGGCGATGGGCGGGAAGTCGCAGTGGTTGGTCAGCTTGTCGAAGTGCAGGCCGACAGGACAGTCGAGCTTCATGCCGAATCCTCCGCTGCACACGGTGTACTTGGTGCAGTCGTCCGGGTCGGGCACGTACAGCGGAACCATGCCGTCGGTGGGAGGGCAGGTGGGCTCCGATGGCAGGCCCGGAGATGGCGCACCGGCGCCGCCCGGAGGTGCAGGGCCGAACGAACCGAACGCACCGGGACCAGCGCCCCCAGCGGCCGGGGCTGCACCTGGCGCACCGCCGAAGCTGCCGAATCCGACTGCTGACGTCACAGCCATTGTTGACGTCATGACGAACACGGCAAACAGGAACACCCGGAATTCCATCGTGCAAACTTTGTTGAACCTGAGCACAGAAACGTTTTGGAATGTGTACAAGGAAGGTTTTCCCTATAAAAGATCTCGTGAAGTGGTGAAGGAGAAGGCCGGGCATTCGCAAGAACTGTATCGAAGCTGGTAAGTAATCATTGCCATAAAATTTATTGACGACGTTATACAAAAACAGAAAATAAAAAACAGCTGCAAGATCATACCTCTGCTGGAAGAGGTAAGGCAATTATACATCTCTGTGCAGGAGGAGAAATGCGAACATAGGAATACCGATCAGGACCAGATACGTACTGTTTAGAATCAATAACAAAAGCGGCAAACAGTAGGACGGATGGCTTTCCTCCTTTAAAACAAGAAAGCGTCCATTTTGTATGCTAAGCATTTTTGGCGAAGCTGGGGAGGCTTATTGCGTTGGTTTCTTGTTGACGTTTTTTTGTATTGCCTCTATTCTTTGAAGGCGCTTGCATGGACCGTTGCAAAAGCAGTTCTGGCACAACAAACAGCACGAGCACAAAATATATATGGGCCGCACCTCCTCAAACCGATGGTAATGGTTTATACATGCCGACATTCGTCCGTGAGAGGGAACCTTAGGCATATTTGATGGAAGACGTCAGTATAAATCCGAGCGTAGCAACGTTCTTCGAACTAAAATACTCGTTGAATTGGTTTTAGGGGCGAAGCACCTTAGGGGCTCGGGCTGTCGGCGTCTCCTGTCGTCTCATGTAGTAACAGTACTAAAACATGGTACACTCCTTTTCCAACGCCTCGCAGACAGAATGTAACGCGTACTAAAAGAACACACTGGGACATTCGTTTTCCAACGCCTCGAGCTAGAACGTTTCATTTCTGTGGACAAAAAAGCACACTAAAAACACACGGGACACTCGTTTTCAACGCCTCGCGCTAAGAGGCTTCGTGTTTCAAAGACACACGACTTTTACAGCAAAGCTGTATACCTCTACCTCCCAACGGTTTCATCTCCGTGGGAAAAAAACGCCAAGGCACCAAGGCCTAAGATGCCGATCGCTCAGTATCGAAACCGCATTATGGGGGATAAGGCGCCTGTGAACAACAGGGCCACCCTCTACCCCCCCCCCCCATGTGATACTGGGAACGATTATGTTTGCAGATTACTTTTGAAGGAGAGGCAGGATCTAGGGGCGCTAGCCGAGCGCAAGCGACAACCCTGTTGAGATGACGAAAAAGCTTCATACGCTCTGTCTCGAAATTCCGTCTCGAATTCCGTCTCAACATTGGTTTCAAACACCAGGTTTTCTCCTTTAAATCATACTTCTTAGCATGCTGCGGCGTGTGACAAGAAAACTTACGGCGGGCCTGTCTTTCATTTAATTGCTGAAATCCGGTTCAACGCAAGAGAGGGCGCCACCACCTCAGCAAGCGAGCGATTGCTGCTCGCACCGGCGCTTCTCCGGCGCCCAATCAGCGCGCCGTGTGGCAAGAGAGGGACTTACAATCTTTGAATACACTTATACATGGCATGGTTCGCCCCTCCTTCGTTTTCACGTTAGTGGAGATGGCCCGGGAATTTTTGACGAAAACCACAAAAACGGTTTTAAACTGACGTTGAAGAAAGGAGCGGAACGTAAACAGGAAATGTGGGCTCGAGCTGCGCCAAGCAAAACAAAAACTAAACAAAGCAAATTCGCTAACTGACGCTGTTGGCTCCAGCCACGTGGCTTAGACAACGTGGCCCATACCACTGCTGCCAGTGGTCATGCCTCACCACTAGGCAATTTACGTTAATGTCGTGTTCGACTTGATCTGCTTGCTGATGCTTTCTTATTTGCTCAGACCAAGGATGCCTCACTGTCTATTGAAGCTCGCGAAAATAATGTCATACTACTCATATCATGCAGAATTTCTGTATCAAAATGTACTAACAATATGTCATGGAAGGTGCCTTTAAGCGATTGGTTAACTAGCTAATCCGCCTCCACCGACCTATTCTCGGGGGGTCCTTTTACAATTTTGTTTCCTTTTACAAATTTTCCATTTCTTTGAGAGCTGAATAAGGCTGCGTTGTTGCGCTAATTATAAATGTTCTATCAAAGCATTTTCCTCCTTTGATCCGGAGCGCAGAGAACGGGAACCGCGCAAGTTTGTTTTGCAAAGCGGCCGCTCATGCAATTCTCTCCGCTGCGCTGAGAAGCTAAGACAATCTGCTGGTGATGTCTTGTAGGTTTCGTTTCCAGCCACACCGGCTGTACCTCTAATGCAGATAAAATATTGAATATACGTTCGTGCTATAGCCTCTTTTGGTTATGTGCCACACTCAGGTAGCCCCTGTTGATCTAAAACGAATGCTGTAATTTGATATTGCGATGAGGGGTGGGCCAGAGCAGTCGAACGATTACAGCCTCATGTCTTGTGGAATCTTATTTAGCTTTCTACGAGGCTGGCCCAGCAGTAGTGATCTTATATGCAAAAATTCCTGGTGCAGTTTGTTTCAGTATTCGCTAATTCAGGAAAATGAATCGTACTTTGAAAGTAAAAATGATAAAACGTAGAAGTAGAAAAGTAAAGCGACATTAAATTGCGAATTGCTCGGTGAACGTGCCCAACGGGACTTCCCTTTTGGGGATTTCTTTAGACAGAAGTAACCGGTAAAGGAAGGTCAGAAATAAACTCGCGTACTTCGAAGCTGCTCTGCTTAGTTACCCTGGGTCTCAAATCTTAAAATGAAGCTGTATTACACCTATGCTACATTTTAATCTGAATCCATTCTCGCTTAATGCTCACTGTGCTAAAAAAATAAAAGCAAGGAACATGAAACAATGGCACTTTTTTCAGGTTTGCTAAGCTGGAAATCACAATCAGTAGCTTTTGGTATGCTAAAGACGTTCTGCGAAAGACGTGCTAAAGACGTTCATAAAGCGTCCTATTTCAGCTAGGCTTTCACACTAACGGGCAAAAATTCTGAACGGCATTTACTACGCGTCGGAAGACACTTCTCTTCTTGTTTTAAAAATGCCACAGAAAAAAACGTTTTGACACGCAGGACTACTACCTTTCCTTGGAATTAGGTCTCTCCAAGTTTGACGCTCAGTCTAGTACTCGATATTCAACACCTAGGGGATAGGAAGCATTGACACTACTGAGAAGACAAATGGACAGAAAGACGTCCCACATACAGCCTACATACCTTCTCTCAGAGTGAGTCTACAGGCAGGGAACCCTGGTCACCTCGATGTAGTCTTGACCGAGTTGGCGAGGTAGGCACACGGCTTGCCTTATGTAGGTTTTCACGCTGGTTGCACGCGCCGTCGTTATCAGCATCCACGCGAGATCCCTCAGCCCTGTTTTCGTGGGTCCAACTGCTCCAGAAGGAACGCGTCGAAGACGATAAGCTGCTGACGTCGCGTGCGTTCCGTTGCGGCATATTTGCGCAGGCGTCTGTCTCCGCCGGATGCGTAGACGGATGGACGAGGTTGTTAAGCCATAAAGGGTGATTAGTTCACATTTGCTGGTTCAACCACGACGGATGCCTAGAGAACGATAACTCAAGTGGTTGCTTCCGCAGCACGAAATCGAAAGCATGAGCAATGTGACAAAAATATAATTCCGCCGGTGGCCCAAAACGTCAAAGCGTCAAAGCACGCCGCCAAAGGGTTTAATTTCAAATATCAAATTCTTGAGGCATTGCGCGCTGAAGCTACACAATTGGGATGAGACGCGCCGTGCTGGAGGGCTCCGGATTAATTTCGACCACCTGGGGACATGTAACGTGCGCCGACGTCTTGATGCACGAGCGTATGCTTTTCGGCTCCATCTGAAAAGCGGCCACCGCGGCCGGGAATTGAACCCGCGTGCTTTGGCCCAGCAGCACAACGCCTTAGGCACTGAGCCACCGTGGCTGGTAAAGTGTTCGACTACGTTTTTCGCGTGTTGATCCTCAGATTTTGCAGATCATTAACGAAAAGTCATGCACAACATCATAGATTTTATTTGTAACCGACCCACGCTGGTGAGTTACAAAGGTAGTATAACAATGCATGAAGCCGGAGACTTAAGCTCCCACTACGACAGCAGAAGCTATACCAAGTTGTAGCAGAAGGGACCCATGTGTTCATGCCCTGTGCAAGCTACGTTAAACTCCCATTGGCCCCACGGGATTTTTAATTAACCCTTTAGGCCTCCTGATATACCGAGTGTAGGGCGTTGACCGGTTTTCACACGTGCATGGGTTAAGGTTGCATTACCATAAGTTAGAGACACTCAGCAGACGATGTAATTTCCTGATCGAACGACCATTTATTGCCAATATCATTTTATTTCCCCGCTCAGGGTGACGGGGGGAGGGGTGGGGCAGAGCTTCGAAGCATTTCTACGTTGCATATGTAGAGGTAGTGTTGCAAAAGAATCACAGATGGCGTCTTGCACGCAAGTCGGGCAGCCTACAAACTTACGTCGTTAGTTGTTTGCGGTGCCGACGGCTATTCAGGCGCCGAAAACCGGAGTTGTGTGCCATCTTATTGCGTAGGTGGCTTAGCGGATTTCCAAGATCACACTGCGAAGCGGTAAATGAGCGGGAGCGTTACATTCGATCCGAGTTTGTTGCACTGGATATATCACCGTTCAAGATGGTATATGAACTCAATTTGGTTTGTACATACTGCACTGATTGTTAAGGGAACTAGGACAACCTGAGTTTTTTTATGATACCGAATTGTAGCAGAGCGCAGAAGCGGCATTTATTACTCTGTCCCGGGGGTTTTAAATTCTCTTCCCAAGCTTGCGTTTATCATCCATGCCTCTGCTGCTCAGTCGGGGGGTTATCAGACCACCTTGACACGGTTCCAGACAGCGGGTCTCGTCGGTTCTTATCCCCTTTTTTTTTTGCTGTCGCTGTTGCCAGAGCACAAAATTCAACGAGCACACCTTAGACCGGCTGTTCCTCGCTTGTAGACCGCTTTTGTCAGCCTGCTTTCTGCCTAGTCAAAAGCTTTCATGCACACATACACTTGTCGGTCACTGTTCGTCTTTTTGTTTTAAACTTGTGTCCTTTCGTTTCTAGACGCTAGAGCTGTACCGTGAAGGGAGAATTTCATATCCTACTTTTGTCTTCAAGGTCTGCCCTTTTTTTTCGTCCGGTTTATTCCATCTTAGACTGTCTCTATTCTGCATTTTTTGGTGCCCTTAGATCTTTGCTGCTTCAGTATTATTCGCATATTTAGTAGTCATCATATTTGTTCATAGAGACACATCATCCTTAACTTTTGCTCAAAACGTATTTTACATGGTGCTTCTCTGACTTCAAAAAACGCTCGGCCCCCATCTCTCTGAGATGGTTCGTTCGTTGTTTTGCCATTAGCGCCTAAGCCGATCGGTTCTTTGTTTCACTTCAATGCTTGATAGGGTGCCGGATTTTACACAGAGTATTAAGTTCGGACACGTGATTCCTGAAACCTAATCCTTTCAAATGCCTTGCTATGCCTCGTCCTTTACGTATCTCTCGGGTTCATTACAGCCCCGGTTTGCTTTCTTTTAATGTTAAAGTGTTTCTTATTAGCGTTCAATTCGTTCTTGCCTTCGTTCTATCAGCACTCCCAAATATCTGCATTAATTTACTCGTGGAGTTTTCTCATGCTGAATTGGCACGGCACAATGCTCAGTACCACTCCCCTGGGAAATAATGGCCGATGTTTCTCTAATAAACTTTAAACGGTGATCTGTGGCTTCCTCCTACATATGTGGGTGACCAGTTGAATATCTGCTTATTATCTAAAAAAACAGCGCCGTATGCTTATAACGTTCTCATAATACAATGTTCTTCCCCTTGCATTTCCGGCGGTTCGTTCACTTCGACACTAATTTTGCTACGCTTCTTTTTTGTACCTTCCGTGTATAGCACAAGCAAAGGGCATGACCAACCCTGTTCTCTGTTCCTTCTGAGGCATCCTTATTGCACCGTTTAATCTAGGCCTGGTTGAATCCCATCGTTCAGTGGTGATGAAATTCTGTATTTACAAGTGTTGCAGAAAGCACCCAATACTTCTGCATGCCTTGGGACAGGTTATGCAACTGATTGGGATGAGGTAGGGTGAATAACGAGGAGCAAGAGGGGCCGCGGAAACAGGAGTCGGTTTGTAGTCGTCAATACTCTGGTGTTCTTTCGTTAAATAGGGTCGTGTGGGGCGAGCGCGCATATCAGCGGAATTTATTGACAGAACGTACATACAGAAGTCAAAGTCTGATGACGTATACATACCACGATCTACTGTTAAGTTTCCCTATGTGGGCTTCCCGTCACCGAATCGAGTGTGCTGTACAGGAGCATTTAGAGTTCCTCGATATGAGCCAGGGCCACTGCGGTGGCCCTGGCTGCGGTGGCCCTGGCCCACCGCAGGGCCACTGCGGTGGCCCCGTTCGCGGCTTTCTGAAGAGCACGTACTGAACGCTTCGCATTTAATCCGTGCATGTTAGTCAACATGGGAAATTGAAACGTGTTCTGAATAACAGCGGCACCGTAAGGGCTTCAATTATGGCTGTCAGTACTCCATAGAACTGCCATGTACTTTAAACGTTGCTACTATAACAGCAGAGCTGTTTTGTGAGGACCGAGCCAGGGGGTGTGCAACTTCAAAACCGCTGAAATTAGTTGGTCAGGATGCACGTGCTGTGCTTCCGATAGTGTTTGGTTGAACGCTACATCACACTTTGGCTGTAAAGTACACGTCAGGTCTCTCTAATATTTACTCGGGGCCTCACGAGGAAACTGAGGATATGCAAAAATCTTTGGGGGCTCTAATCATTCAGCTCGGTGAGTATGTCTCCGCGTTGTTTTAGGAAGAACTGTCGGACTCGAGACCGAAGAAGCTGAAACGTAAATCTAAAGACATAGTGGTGGCGAGGCGACGGTATTTTCCGTGTTTTCAAACTATTCGCCATTAAACCTATGTTCATAAACGAAAACGGGAGCTTGCATTTCACAAGGGCTCTTCCTGACAATGGGTGGTTATTGTGGATCACCTCTTTTAATATGATTGAAACTCTCATTTCAGCTGCGAGCGCCAAGGGAAGTATCTGTACGTCGCTAAATATGTGGGCACCTATCCCGGGGTGAGAAAGTTATGATGCGTAAAGCATGCTCGTGCAATCGAACCGTAGGTTCGAGATATGGTCGGAACGTAAATGTTCATGATTCACAGCAGTAGGTGAGGTGGCAATGAAGCAGGGTAAATACATTTGTTTTAATGTACAACAACTAAAATAGCTTCTAATTCTCAGTAATATGAAGCATATGAAGGTAAGTCACGAACAAACACTTTCAATGTGGGCTTTCCAATTCAATTTTGTATCTAGTGTGACACCAAAGTAAACATTATAATGAACTTGTTCCAGTTCGCGTCAACGAATATTCTAGAAAATGAATCAGTAACAGACGTCGGTTTAGGTTGAAAAGCCATATCCAGTAATCCCTCGTTAACTCGAAGTCGTGAAATACACTGAAAATTTAGAAATAAGCGGTGTTTTGAGCCAAGCGAAATGTCCAAAATTTGTGGCCAGTTCACTGAAATAAGAGCTGAGACGGGTAACAAAAGCTCCCGTGCACAGGGGAGCTTTCGTAGTAAAGGCAAAAAGTTCGCAGGAAAAACGAATTTTTATTATTGCGAAAGAAAGAAGTGCATGATGGTCGCTTGTTTTGCATTTTTGTTAGCGAGCTGCTCCATGCAGCGCATCAATTGTTTGTCATCGCCGCTACATTCTACCTTATTGCGAAGCAGGCCCAGCGTCTTTGTAGTTTCTGTCGTTGTAGGCACTTCTCGAGGCTTCTCTTCATCCTCGTGATCAGCTGCATCGTCCACCGCTCTCGCATCGATGCAGGCGTCGGAGAGCATTTCGGTAACGCGGAAATCAGCCTCGTGCATCGTAAATTTGCCGTTCACGACCGCGTTTGGCGTGCGCTGGGAGCTAAGCGTTATAACGGAGACCTTATCAGCCGTGTGTAGTGGACTTTACCTTGTGTCCCCTCCGTCAACGTTCGAGATAGCAGCGGTCCCCCGAAAAAAAAAAAAAACATTTCGATATAAAGGGGTGCAAATACATGGCGCCTGTGGGAGGTAAATGCACGGCAAAATGAATTTTCGACTTAGCGGACATTTCGAGATATCCGAGCTGCAGTGAAGGAGGGGTTACTGTATTTTGTTTTGGTTTCGTTTTTTGTTAGTTTATTACTGTTAGACCAATGTTAAACGCGCACTAATTTGGTATTAGCTATAACTCACGCCTAAGCTATTGTTCTTCCTGCAAAATTATTGTAGTATTGTCAGCGTACGATATAGCTTCAAAGCATGGTAGTATGCGGGGGAAATCATTGGCGTAAAGAAAAAACAGAATAGGCCCCAGCACTCATCCTTGCAGGATTCCAATTTTAATAGCCGAGAGTAATGACTTGAAGTTGTCAAGACAAGCATAATGCTTCCTGCAAGACAGCTTGAAAATAAATCACATGCTTAATTGCTGAACCCATAGATTCGGAATTTTTCTAATAATATAGCGTGTTCTATAGTATTAAATGCCTTCTTAAGATTAAAAAATACCCAGGCCGTGTCAGCATTGTTCAAAGAGGTATGTATTTTGGGGGTTAATTCCATTACAGCTGTAGACGTCGACCTATTTGCCCTAAAACCATCGTGCTTACTCATTTTTATATGCCTCTTGTTTAAATAATTTCGTAATTGAATTTAAATTAGTTTTTTGAAGATATTGTTTATGACACTCAGTAGCGAAATTGGGCGATATCTTCCAGAATCATTGATTTGTCCGGCTCTAAATACGGAAACAACCTGAGTAAGTTTGAAACGTTGGGCTAAACATTCATCTGCAATGTCTAGTTACAAATTCTTAGTAGCACTGAGAGCAAGGATGCTTATAATATCTTTCAATGTCTTGACGCTTACCCCTTCCTGACCGGCAGCTTAGAGGTAATAATCCCACACAAACAAATCAAACGACACCAAATTTCAACAGCATAGCCAATTCGACTTGCTTTCCATGCTTTCCCATTCGTGAGTGTCGCCATAAGTTCTTTGCTTTCTGAAATAGTCGTTTTTTTAAAGGGAAGCTTTCTCTACCTCACTGATGGTGTCAAAGTCTGTGAAAAACGCACTGCAGGAAAGTGAATTTCACAATTAGCAATAAGCACATCAAGACCCTCTCTGCGGTTAAAACCGCTAATTTGTTGTAAAGCCCTACATTAAACTGCTACGCCCTGACTCTTGCTGTCTGCACGTTGTGGGTCCCACAGTTTGCTCTTTTTTTTCATGTCCTATCGCTTTTCTGCACGCCCCATGCTCGTATTCAATTTCCGCACATTCCCCGAGGAATATGAGGAGACAAATAGTAGACCTCCTTACCAGGATGGAAGACGTTATCCTACGGGAGTTGCGGTTGGAGGCAGCTTACTCCGTCCCGCACCCACCAATGGAAAGGGGATTACCGAGGACCTGTGAGCTGCCGAACCTGCTTCGTTGCCATGACTCAGGCACACCTTCCCCATTTATTTTGGATGCGCCCTGAGACCCAGGACATCCGAAGAAAGCTTGTGATGGTGGCAGGCCTAAATTTGCGACAAGACACTCATTACCATCGGTGGCACCGCGGCTCTCTCCACCGTGATTTACTAGACTACATCAGGGATGCTAAACCAGCTCCCCGAATATAGCCCGAACATGCTTCTTACCTACAGGCTATGAAATAAATGCAATCACAAGGAAGAACGTGGTTCAGGGTTCTTATTTTTGGATAGCAGTTTTTTATTTCGTTTTTATTCATCTTTCTGTCACTGGTGATGACTGGGTTACGTACCGTATTTACTCGCGTAATGATCGCACTTTTTTTCCAGAAATATGATTCCAAGTTAGGGGTGCGATCATTACGCGAGGTAAATTTTTCGGGAAAAAGTTCAAGCGCAGAAAACGCAAGTTGCAGCTCAGAATGTCTACGATAAGTCTCATGAACATCATAAACATAACAAATAAAAACATAATACAAACTACAATGATCACCGAATGACCACCGAGTGATTAAAAGGCAGTGTTTTCATTGCGGAACGCGCCGGAATTGCAGAATTACGGAACCCGCCGGAAAGACTTTTCTGTGAGGTCAGAACAGGTAGACCAATAAGTGGCTGCTGCTGTCACAGTGTGGGACATCAAGACACGGCTGCCGACACAGCAAGCCGAGCGCGTTTTTTTATGTGTTTTGTGAGTACATTAAGGGCATTTAGTGCGAGTTTCTTCCGCCCCAATAATGAACTCACGCTTGCCGATGTCGCTAATATCATAAAGTCCGTGGCAATAACGTAGCCGTGTCCGCTTTGAAAGAGGAGGAAACTGACGTAAGCATGGCCATCGTCGTCTAGACTTGGCACACATACTACATATGGCTGCGGCAAGTTCAGGGTGCGATCATTGCGCGGGAAATAAAAAAAGGTCACATTCTGCCGACGAACTTCAGGGGTGCGATCATTATGCGAGTAAATACGGTAATTGTGCAATAAGAAATTTTGTTAATATTTTGTGGAACGGTTTGGTTTGCACGTGTTTTTTTATTGGTACAGCCTTAATCTTGATAGTGCCTCGTTATTCCAGTATTTACTTCCTTGTTATGTCTTTAGGGCTCCTTCAAAAAATATTTTTTTCGCCCCTGTAAAACGAGCTTCTATGAAGTGTCTCGTCAAGCTCGCTTTTTCTTATTTTGGTGTTCTTCACTCACTCTCCTTCACATTTGTCGAGAGGCGTGCAGTCAGCGTTGCCGAGATTCTTGATTGCCAACGTAATGAGTCCACGCATTCAGAGCGCGCAAATACCTGCCTTTCACCAAATAAACTTGTCTGGGTAGAAAACCTATCATAAGTGACATGAAGTAAAATATATTACCCCGAAATCCCCATTGGAAGGTTAACTAAGCGTGAACCTTAATGCAGATGAACAGACGGCGCGAGAACACGTCGTCTCCAGGGATTATCCGTTAATCGTGCAGGTTGTGTGGGCAGTTTTGCGCGGTCAATGTTTGCAGAAATATAGCTGGCCTCTCACTCAACTTCGTCAGATGTTCGCTGTTCTTGAGAACAGAATTGCGCTGGGATGGAACTAAGTTTCTGGGCCAGTTTGATCGCAACAAGCACACGGATTCGAAGAACAATGGGCCATATTTTCAAGGAAGTTATGATTCTCCTGCCGTTTAGCATTTCCTAGTATGTAATATAGCGTTCTATGAATCCGGTATATTGCGCTTTGGCATAGAACTAGCAAAAGTTTACCAGGGAACCGTACGTCGCACACAGAATGGCTATGAGCACGTTAGCCGGGGGTATATCTGCATAAGCTCATAGAAAAAGCCTGCCTGTGCGTTAAATGACGTGGGCAATGTGGGAAATGTAGGTGTACGTATCGGAGGATGGCACCAAAAATAGGCCACTAAGTCGAGTGAAGAGGCTGGGTAGATGAATTATTTTCTGGTAAACGTGATAAATTCGTAATTCAGCCATTGAGCTTGGTGCCATATTTCCGTTGCGTTTTACGTTCGCCTTGTTTCTTTCGTAACTATTCAAGAAGAAAAAAATGATTAGTTGCGCAATGCGGAGTACGTTAAAGTAAAGCAATAAGGCAACGAAAATAAGAGGACAAATCTTAAGGCGACAAATAAAACACCGAACGTAAAATACCATTTTCAATGCTCAAGTTACGGGTTTCCGCTTAATGGATGTGAGAAGCAATATTGGTACTGTGAATTGCTCTACTAGAACTCGTAGGTACTTGCGGCCCACACCACTGTTTTAGCTCTATCAACAAAATGGGAAAATTGGTGCACTCGACATCGTCATCTCATTTTTCTATTTAAGTGTCTGCGGACTGCACACACAAAATAGTCAAGCGTGGACATGACTGGAACTTTCCCCTGGGGGATGTGTTCATGTTCGCGGAAATCAAAATAAACAGTGCGCTAAACGGTGTCAATATTGATTTTATTTTTATGTTGATCATTGCACAGAGCATGCCTGCTATACACACATAGATACACCGAGATTGCTGATGGTCGATAGCTATTTTTTATGCTCCAGGGGCCTTAGGAACTCCAGGAGTGTTTTTCGCCTGTCCGATCAAAGGGTTCAGATTACTGAGGAAGAAAGGAAAGCCAGGGCTGCTCAGCTGGTTCCAGTCTGAAAAAAAAAAAGACAATGGTCATATTTAGTGCACCTTTACGCTATCCTTTCTACTGCGTCACATATTTTGCGAGAAGTGGTGACACTCCTCTAGCAGCTTTCGCTTCGGGTGAGCACAACGCGAAATAACATCGAACCTGCACTCACTACAGAACTGCATATTTAACCAAATGCTTATACACGCGTCCTCACCGAAGTATTATGATGATGATGATATTGTTGTTTAATTGCGCAAGGGGTACTCGGCTAAAGAGGTCTAAGGCCGAATGCCAGAGAACTATTCAACACAGAAATTTGGGCTAGTTAAAGAAACCACTTCGACATGGTAAAAAGACAGACACGACAGGGACACATGAAAGGACACTTACACTTACAATTACACTTACAATCGCCCTGTGTAAGTGTCCCTTTTTGTGTCCCCATATGTCGCTCTTTTCACCATGCCAAAGACGCCGTACACTGCTATGTAGTTACACAAAGCGGCCTCAGCTTGCAAGAAGCGCATATTTAGTATTACGAGAAGCGTTGAAACATCTGATTGTTCACTCGCTAGTTGCCACTTAGGACGATGAATTTGCACCGCACTTAGAAGCTGCAGAGGATATGAATGGATTAAAAATTAAAAGAAGTGGCCATGCTTCTTCATGAGCTCAAACCAATTTTAATTATGATATCATCACGGACTTGCGTTGACAAGGGAATGACAGTCAGGCATGCACCAAAGAGGGTGCCGAGGAGACTGACAGGGAAGCCTATAAAATAGCAGGTCACGTCTGTACAATTTGGTAGAACTTCTGTTCTTTATAAGTTCTGATACTACTACTTATAGTATCAGCGATCAACTTCCCGGACACGTGGATAAATTGCTGTGCAAAGGATTTCAAAGTGCACTAACCAAATATGAAACGTGCGTTTTTACGCTCGTGACTTTCACAAGGTTTGGGATCCCATACATTCGTCTATTTATCAATGGACGAAAAAACACTTCTCAAGCGTTGGTCATTCATATGCTATAGGAGCCTTGTGTGCGAGGACACCTCAATCACATTGTTAGTGTTGTGCAGATTTGTTTTCCTCTGTGAAGATTTTTTCACTTCGAGTGCAACTCCACGCCTATCGGAGCACATCTTGATCTGTCTGCCAGTGCTTGTGTCATCTGTCCTCCATGCATGTTCTTAGAGACGCTTTTAACGCAAAAAAAATATTACTAGGCACACTTCCCTGATTCTGGTGCGCTCACCAGCCGTGCTTCTTGGCCGTGACCGGACCTTACCCCGTCACGCCAAAGCGGAACGCCGACAGAAGTTGCAAGAACTTCCACCAACAGAAGCGAAACGCAGAAACGTCACACGTACCCCTCAAGGGCACACGCTCCTTAGAAATAGAGCACACAGAAAAAAGCAGTACGCGACTTTCCCTCGCCCTCTTTCCGATTTATACCTACGTGAACATCTGGAGACGGAAGCTTCACGGCCATGCCACGGACATGCACTCAACCAACCGCTGTACATCGGTCAGCACCGTAAACAAACACTTTGAAATACTAAAACTGTCACATTTTCACCCCTTGCAGCAACATACCACAGCCGCGCATGTACTGCATTTGCAACCACATTTGCGCCCAATTTTCGTCTATTAGTAAATTCGTGTGGACTCACTAAATTCTTCACATATAACACCGATAGAAATCACGTTGAGAATGTGTCCACGCTGAGATACTAATCGCGTTGAGGTGTCCATTTGACAGTTATGTTCTTACTGTCCAATAGCAGTCTCCCAGCCACCTACTTTCCTGTTGTAAATACGTACCAGTTGGTCTACATCCAGGCAGCCCTGTTGGCCCAAAGGTCCAACTTACACCGACAGATTACAGCCTGATTGTACACATCTTGAGCAAGCACCGATACGGTACGTATGAGTCCACTAACGGCCCAGCAACCATGTTTTGAGATAACAATGCGAGATTTCTAACGCAGTACTGGTTTTGGGCCAGTTGGTAATGCATTACCACCCACTACACAAGCGCGCTGCCGTACTGGGACGACCCAAAGCGCTGTGTTCATTTTTTTTCTATCTTCCTTACTCCACGGTGCGTTAGAAATAACTCTGTATGGGATGTAATCGAAGTAAATACAAATACTCATAAATTTTCACGAGTTGCAGCACAGGCTGCATGCAGGCACTGCTTTGGAGCAAGAGTTCGTCACTTACAAACCTCATTGCCTTACTTTAACACGTCGACAAAAATTACGGCACTATAAAACTACTACGTTATAAAGCTACGACATAATAAGTTAGCAGCGTGATACAGTTAACCATATATGCAGAAAATAGAATGACAACGTACTGAAGGGTGGGTTTTTCTTGACTCCAGATGAGGCGGCCAGCGTTATAGGATCCTCGTCAGATGGGGTTGCTGGTGACAGGAAAAGGAACATGCCTTAGAAAACTAAATACGCAGTGATGAACCTCTGCAAAGCTCTTTCCTTCACAGACAAACGAATAGCCAACTGCGTGCAGGATGCGTCCCCTTTATAAAGGCCCATTCCTTATTTAGACGATGCGATAACCTAGCTTTGCCAATATTAGTGCGACATCAATTAGTTCACGCAATAATTATCTGCGCAATAGTATAAAAGAAAAGTAGGCATTATAAATCTGCCACGACTGCCCAATGAGATTAGATCCGCATTCTTCCGGTTGCGTGACACATTTGTTTGACGAAGGTTTATGTTTACGGAGAGAAAGCAAGTGGTGAGGAAATTTTTAGAACCAAACTACCCCTTTCGTGTACATCACGTCAAAGGGGCAGCCTTACTGAATTTAATTACATAGATTAGTCCCGAGTAAACAAAATTTTGATCTAGGAATAATAGTATGTTTCATATCCGACACCTTCGATCAGTGTGCCTAGCTCGACGGCCCCCAGTGATCTTGCCTGCCGTCTACGACACTTTAGGACGAATGAAGCTGCTCGCACCTAAACGTCTCGTCTTCACCCTTGGTGTGTTGTCCCGTCACTTTGCTTGTTTCGTGTAACATCGCAACACACTCCAGCGAGAGGATCTCTCGCGAACAGTACATAACGATTCCTCCCAACGCTGCTTTGTATACCTTCGGTGTTCCATTCATGGAACTCTCCCCACTTTAATACGCTGGAAGACATGTTTTTCGCATGGAGGTCCCCGAATCACGCATTGTCCACGAAGGCCCTTTAGGGGGTTCGTTAGGCCATCCAGAAGCGCAAATCCTTTATCTTTCCATCAAACCCTGGCGGTGACCCGAAAAAGATGCCTGTGCATCGTGTTACAAGTTGGCTCTTTTGCAGAGCACACATTAAGAGCAAAGCAACCAGCCACACAAATAGCATCGAAAAGTTAGTGTACGTGCTGATTTCGCCGCAATAACGAATTGCTTTAAAATATGTCCCGTATCGCCATATCCGCCCCTTTAAAACCGTAGAGTTGCCGATCATTCTTCAATTCCCAAAACAGGTTTCTGGCTCCCTTCGTGTATTCCTCATGCTAACGTATCACGCATTTTCACCGACATATAGCAGTTTTCGAGTTCTTCCTCTTGTTATATGTGTTCCCTTTTAACTGTTTTCTTCGATCCCCCCCTACCCCCCTCCTCATTTGGAAAGAAATGCAGTTTTCCAGATTAAGTTCTCTGTGAACAAGAAAACTTGCAAACTACCTCCCCCTTGAAACGTACCTTCCTCGCACCGCGCGTTTGGTGGAAAGTCGCAGTGATTTTCATGCTTGTTGAAGTGCAGACCAGGCGGACAGTCGAGCTTCATGCCGAAACCCCCGCTGCACACCGTGTACTTGGTGCAATCGTCGGGGTCGGCAACATACAGCGGAACCATGCCATTTGTCGGCGGGCAGCTGGGCTCAGCCGGCATTCCCATCACTGGGGCGTTGGCGCCTCCAGCTCCCGGGTAGGCGAAGGCAGCAGAGCCGAACGACCCGGGGTAGCCCCACGCGGGGCCCTGCCCCACTGCTCCCGGAGCACCGACCGGGGAGGGCGCCCCTACAAAACGGCTCCAAAAGACGGCAGCTGAAGCTGGGAGAACCGCGGCCGATGCTGCGGCCAGCGCCAGGAAGACAGTGGTGCAACCCATGTTGATCTCGTTTTCTGGAAGTGATGAACAAGGCTTTAGAGTCGCGGTTAACGACATCTCCGCTACTGGTGAATGAACTTCACGGTATGCCCTTATAGCACCTAAATACCCCGCAACACGTACAGGCTCAGATAGAATGTTGCGTCTACCCATTCACACCTTGATACCTCATCTCATTTTGCACTTATTTTGTTTTATTATTTAGATCAATACTTTTTTAACGCTAAAGACTAAAGAAAAACAAAGGCCATTTTTTTACGTTCAATTTGAAACGTGCCTAACACGGGCCGTATTTTTTACAATCATACGATTACGCCTTCATTCTCATTGAAACGCCCTGGCTTTTGTAATTATTAATGACGTGAATCGTTCGCTTGTGCCTGCGAGCAGTAATTGGCTGGAGAAGGAAGAGGATATAGAGGAGGAGGAGGAGGAGGAGGAGGAGGAGGAGGAGGAGGAGGAGGAGGAGGAGGAGGAGGAAAAACTATTTGTCTGACGCGGGGTCCTTGGATCAGGACTCCGTTGGTTCTACCCGCCGTCGAAGGATGTCAGTTTTCTCTCACGTTTCACTTAGATACGAGCGACCATGCCTTTGAGATAAAGAGTATCGAGCGCTATGAATAAAATCGCGAAAGGGAGGTAAATGTTGCGATGTATATTGTACGAAAGTATGCACGCAGATATGAACGAATGAATCTCAAGTAAAAACGAATAAACACAATTCTTGTCGAAAGCGAGAACTTGCATAGGGGATACAGTAATACGGCGACGACGCAAAGCCCTTCGTGTCGTCGTCCTCTTGCTGTTCTGCCCATCGTAAGTTTGAGCTATGCAATAAAATTATGTCGCACCAACTGCAAACAAGCAGTTTTTAGATACGAAGTATCTCATGCTCGGGGCTGTGTCCCTCCCTCCCTCGTTGTCGTTGTCGTTGTCCGCCGTCCGCACTCTACGGCGCATGTGCGTCTCTTCAGCCCCGTCAGCGTTTGGGCTGACGTCAGCGCAGTCCATTATAAAAAGAAATAGTTAGGCGGCGCCCGGTTTCGATCCCACGAATCTCGATCTGGCCACAATGGGAGGTACGTGGCGCTCTTTCCACTTTTTTTTTTCCTTATTGTGGCGCTCTTTCCACTGCACTACAAACCGAGACGGGAGCACGTGCTACGAATGCGCCTTATGGCCTTCACTCATTCAAACTACGTCAAGAAGCTACTGATACAACGAAGGCACGCGAAGCTGAACGTCAACGGAAACGACGAACTGAAAACTAATGGGAACTTCAGTCGACCCCATGGCTGCTTCGCATACTACTCTGGGTTCCCCTACGGGAAGATGCTGTAATTTTTTTTAAAATGCTAGTCTCTATAATTTCTAATGGTATTCCATTGTCTGCAACCTTAATAGTATAGGTGTTGAGACCGCTAAATGTTTTCAATCTAAGCAGTATGCAATCATCTTTGCTAAACCGCATCAAGGAGGCAAATATAATCCAAAGAGCCTGTCAGATGTTACAGCTAACGGAGAACTGGACATATCTAACACCCGGGAGCATAAGCGCCAAAATGGAATACGAAATGCGTGACAGATTTCACACTCCCATTTCTCACCTGCAACAGGGGAATAACTGACGGCGCTTCCAGGCAGCCAAAGTAGTTCGTTCCTTATTCTGGCCACAAAGTGCTGAGATGAACCCGAACTAGAACGATGAAGACCTACGCATGCGGGGCTTTATAAGGCACTGCCGAGGAACCCTCACGCTCCGGTTTTCGTGACTCTGCAGCCAATGAGAATTCCCATTACTCTGGAGAGCACGCCGTGACGTCAACAGCGTTTATTCCACCATGCTGTGCAGTTGTTTACTCACACTATAACGACAACGGCACAGGGCTGAAGAATGGATATAGACACTGTTAAGCCGTAAAGACCGGGGGGTGTCTTTGTGACTTGGATTCCAAAGAACACACTGACGACAATATCTGCTCTATATGGTCACACATACAAAAAGAAATACCGAATGCAGCTGGCGGAAGTTCCAGCCTGAGGCAGACATCCGCCTATAAGGGCAGTTTATGCGCCAAAACAGAGCTTAAAGATAAGGCGATGTTTGAGCGGGCCGTCAGCCGCATTGTCAAGTTCGAGGTGGTGCTTACGTTTTCTTGCTAACTCTTACAGCATCGCCTATTACACGGTAAGGGTGAACGTACCGGAAAGTTGAGGTTAGAGGCGGTTTCCGGTGATAACTTGGAGCGAATTCCTGGGCAGCGTCGCGTGGTGTCGCTTTATGATCGACTTTTTGCGCCTTACGGTAGAGCGGCTGCGCAGGGGCGCCATGAATGACATTTGTCGACGAAATAAGGTGCAGATAAAGTGCTATCTGCGTGAGCCGAGTTAAAAATACTTCAGGAAAATTTACCTTTTGTTTCTGCGTATAGAATCGGCGAAGGCAACAATTGTAGGTGTCATGGCTGGATTTACGCAAATTGTTTGCTCCTCGCAGCATAAGGAAAGACACCGTCTTTATGACCAGCAACTGAAACTGGAGAGCAACAGTCCCTTGACTTAACTTGAAACAAAGTTTATTGAAAAATCAATCCCTTGTTTAAAAGAGAGATGAATAAAACGCGAAGCTTTTTCCTATGCAACTTGAATAAAAGTCAAAGTCCAAAATCCGAACTGCTTCAACCAACTCATAAATTTTGTAGTCCGTAATAAGTGCGAGTTTTCCATCCAGTAGAAAAAAAGTTTCGCTTCTTACAGGCTCGGTTTAGCCTTGAGTACATATTTACTGCTTCGCGCGAGTCTATTTCTGTTGCCCTGTTTTCTGGGATTTTTCCCACACCTTTATATTGTGTTCCGTACCTACAGTGTCCGTACCCGGATGTCCTCAATAGAGTGTGCAAAATGTGTGTTCCGCTAGGTGTTAAAACATTTTTTTTAATTACACACTGGCACGCTCCCTGTTAAAACTTGGATGAAAGACCGGGGTCTGTTTATAGCTTGGTCGACAGACTGTCAGCTCTGTACTCGACCAGAGACAAGTGATCACTACTTTCTAGACTGCAGAGATGCTGTCTTTTTCTGGGACATTTTACAGCGAACGTTCAGAAAAGACATGGATATTACGCCTTTCTCTATCCGATTTTTGCCATTCGACTATCCTGGTGAGCCGCCTTGTGACATGTTTGTATTGATTGGTTTGTACAGTCTGTGGCGATGCCGCTTATGTGATATACATGCTGAGCCACCAAGATCAACTAAGTCATATTTCCGAGAAACTGTGGCATTTGTACATCGTGTGTATAGTTCGCTTGGCCAACCACCTGAGTGGTTCCCTCTTTTGAACGTTTGCATGTGTTTGCCGGAAATTTGATGTATATGTGCTTCTCATAACTTCCGTATATTCTTTTGTTTGCTTGTGTTCCTCGTACTATAACGTCTGAGCGTAGTCTCCCATGTAATAAAGAAAAAAAAGTAGCAATGGCGCTATGAGATAGACATCGGCGCCATGACGCGAGTGATCCAGGTTCCATTCCTACAAGGTAAACGTCTTTTTTTTTTTTGAGGCACTTATTGTGCCTTTGTGGAAACCCGTCATCATCATCTGCCCTCCCATTGTGCAACGTTGGCATTTCTGCAGTGCGTTTCGGCGTATGGTTGCAATCAGTGAGGAAAGAAATCTTCGCTTTAAAACCTCGTGAGTTATTATTAAATGTCCCGGAGAAGCAACCTTCTGACTCCGCCTCGGTGGTCTACAAAACAGATGACTGCTTTAGACGCAGACGCCGGTTTAAGTTTAATAATTATTAAATTTTTCTCGTCTGATAAATAGGCTAGCCCTGTTTTTCAGGTAATCAAAAGTCTTAGAGCAGGATGAATTAGCACGCTTCCTCTATAATCCATAAAGCTTTTACATCTAACTCCACAGTTCCAGTGCGAAACGACCAGTGGAATCGGGGCGTTGGGGTGATTCCCTAGAAAAACCATCAATCGGACTAGTTTGTATGTATTGCTGGTTTCCCAGTAGCTCTAATAAACTAGAGACAAAGAAAAATAATTAAAGCAGTTCCACTCAACGTGAAAGCTGTCGGAAGTGCACAGCAGCCTTTCGCCATAGGGGCTGTGGCGCGGCTATCCGCTCTTTGCAAACACATCTCATGCTATTACTCTCTCTGTCTCAATCCTATCTTGATGAATTGAACAGATGTTTGTTAAATGCAATTCAATTCTCCATCCTCCTTACCCGCCACGGTGGCTCAGTGGCTAAGGCGTTGTGCTGCTGAGCACGAGGTGGAGGGTTCGATTCCCGGCCATGGCGACCGCTTTTCTGACGGAGGTGAAAAGCAAAAACGCCCGTGTGTACGAGATTTAGGAGCACGTTAAAGATCCCCAGGTGGCCAAAATTAATCCGGAGCCCTCCACTACGGCGCGCCTCATCGCCTGCGTTGCGTCGGTGCGTTAAACCCTACAATCAATCAATTCTCCATCCTTATCAGTACTCACGCCCCTTCTGCTGAGACCGCTCGTATACTTTTCTTTTTTTTTATTCTTGTTCTGTCTGGGACAACACGAGCGGGAGTTTTTCTCTGTAGTGGCTTTCCTGAAGGCGGGGAAGGTCCCTACCCTCACCGGCCAGCTATCGACCCATCGCCCTTACAAGCTACCTATGCAAGCTCCTCGAGATGAGGATAAACCGGAGACTCGTGTACTTCTTAGAGCACAACGTTCTTCTCGAGAGCTGCCAGGCAGGCTTTAGGGTGGAACGATCTACCAACGATCAGCTCGTTGCATTAAATTCTTATATTTAAGAGGCTTTCCTGCACAGGCAGTATTATATGACGGCATTCCTTGATCTGGGAAAAACTTACGATACCGATTGTCGGTAGGGAATCCTCAACGACGCGAAGCCTTTTGGCATGTCAGATAACATGATGAACACGCTTGCCAGTTACATGTCTGAAAGTATCTTTCCTGTAAGAGTTGAAAGTGCCCTCTCTAGGGTTCATGCGCAGGAAAACGGCATGCCGCAAGGTGGAGTTTTGAGTTGCACTCTTTATTGTGAAAATGAATTCACTCAGAAAGGAATTGCCAGCATCAATTCAATGTTTAATGTATGTAGACGACGTGCAACTATTCTTTAAGTCTTGTAACCTGTCTACCGGCGAACGGCGAACCCAGCTAGTTGTTAACAAGCTAGCTGGTTGGGCGGACAAAAACGGTATTAAATTTAATCCAGGAAAGTGTACTTGTGTTTTGTTTTGCAAGAGGCGTGACGTTCGGCTGGATACAGCCATAAGACTCAATGGTGTCTAAATTCCGGTCCGAAACGAACACAAGTTTCTAGCAGTAGTCCTTAAAAGAAAATCCATTGATTCCACATATTAGACAACTTAAACAGAAATGTTTAGAGACAATGACTATCTTAAAAGTTCTCTCACACACTTCAAAAACACCTTCTTTTAGGTGTTTTTACTAGCTTAATTAGTTCATCATTGGAATATGGCAGTGTTCTCTATGGGTCAGCAAGTAAAACATCCCTCAAAATGCTGGACTCAGTTCTTCGACTGGGGCTTCACCTGGCATGTGGCGCCTTTCGCACTAGCCCGGTCAAAAGCCCCTACGTGGAGTGTAATAAATGGAACCTACAGCGTCATCGAGCCTACAGAGGCCTCCTTTATGCTTTTAAAATTTTATCAATGCCTCACCATCCTTTTAAGTCAGATTTTTACGATACATCGAAATATCAACTCCTGCTAAATCGTGCATTGTTCTCTGCGCCCTTATCTTAGAGAATTAGTGAGGACGCGTCGGAGCTTGCTGTCCTCTTTTTAGATACCATCAAAATTTCTGTAGCAGATGTTATTGCACCATGAAATCTCCGCAATGTATCATGCGACTTATCTTTTGCACATACACAGGAACATCTAGCGCCCAGATGGTCTATCCCGCGGCATTTCTTGTATCTGCAGCAGAAATACCAGTGCGCTGAATTTTATATGAATGCCTTCAACCTTCAAAACTGCTACCTCCGTGTCCTGCACTGCGGATGGACCCAGATTAAATGTCACTAAAACCCCCAATAGTAATACCAGTATCTTTACGGCAGAGGCCTATGGTATACTTTTTGTTGATCTTATCCTTCGAAGTCATAGTCAAAAATACATTATCTATCCAGATTCCAGAAGTGCTGTGTGTGCATTGTCGTCTTCAAAGTCTTCCGAAAACCATGTACGCAATCTTGCCTTCAATGCCATTATGTCTGTATATGACAAAAAACTTCATGTGTTTCTTAGCTTGGTACCAGGTCACTCTGGGATCGCCGGTAATGAGGCGGCAGATCAAATGGCCGCTACTGCTGCACTATTGAATACAGTGGAAATAACAACACTACCCTACACCGACATGAAGCCTCACATCAGACAACAATTTCGCTAAACATGGCAAACACACTAGAGTGCACAGGCAGACAACAAGTTACACGTAATAAAACCACACTCGGGACCATACAGTACCGACACACGCAATAGATACACGTACAAAAGTCGCCTTGGCTAGATTACGGATAGAGCAAACACATGCAACACACTCACCACCTGCTCACTGGATCGCCATTACCTCTGTTTAGCAGGTGTGGAGACAGCCTATCCGTGATCCACATCCTCATACAATGCAGGTCATAAGAAACAACACGACGCAAACACTTCGCAGAACTATACAGACAACACATTCCACTACCCCATCGTACTTTTTAGGAGACGACCCCAGAATTACCCAGAAGCGTACTCTTAAGTTTCTTAGCGACGTCAAGTTTTTACACCTCATTACTTACCATGCATGTTGACACCCTGTCCCTTTACACCAGTCATCTTCATTGTCTTTATGGCATTTCACCTATATTTTTAATTAAATGCTTTATATTTAGTATCACTTTGCCCTCATAAAACAGCTTTTCCTTTACGCTCTTTGCCCTAAGTCGGCTTTTCGCCATAAAAATTCATTCATCATCATCATCATCAATGAGCGTGAGTTCTGTTCTTTTTGTGCTTGCGTTCATCTCGCACGTGCTGGATCCCTTTTGCGCCATTTCGAAAGCCCCGCTTTTTTCTTCGGCGGCAACTTTTTTTTTCGCTTACTATCGTAAAAACCAACCCAATGAGCATTCCTAACTAAGTGTACGCCGGTACTGCCGGTTAAGTACATATTTTGTGCCTTAAATGTACCAGCAGTTTTCTTTACGCTAAATAATGGGGACATGTATGACAAGTGAGAGGGGTTCAAGGAGTTTCGAACGGTTATGCCCATATAAACCTCTTGTTCAAGTATCCTCTTAACTTTTGGCCGAAAGGTTGAACCGATCGACAAGCGGGTCTCGTTTCGAAGCCTCTGTTTGGGTGCGTGACGCCACGTGACTGCGGCGGGAAGATAGCGGGATCGCGGAAGAGCTACGACGATAAGCCGGACTCCTAAAGTTCTCTGCACTTAAAAGTTTGCAGCGTATTTGCTTCGTTCGCTGAGAATCACGCCGAAATAATAAGGCCGCGCCTGATGCAATCCAGGGGACGGGGCTTCCGAGCCAAATCCCGTTTCCACCCAACCTCCCAGGTCGCTCTCCATCCTACTCTTCACGCTTTCACTATCCCATCTCGCTCCCCCCATAAGGAATACCATGGAGGTGTTTTCAGTGCTCAGCCCGGAAAAAGCAATTTTGCAAGAGGTTTAATGTCCCTATAAGGGGGAAAACGAGATCTCGATAGCGCTGTTAGCGAGCGTACTTGCGAGGATTACGTGTACGGTGTTTATTTTTGCGTGGATTAGTTCGGTTAGGGCTCTAAATACGTTTAAACCTGGCGTAGATGTTTGCTGTGAAAGAGACAACTTAAAAAAAAACGTATAAACTTATTATTTCTGTGTCAACCTCGATGTTCAATGTGTCGTTCTGTAAAGATTGGCATTGCGCTTAACGCACTACTATCAGATTTAGGCGGCGGGGTGAGAGGGTGGGGTTAGAACCCGAAATGTGGGGTTCATGTGTTTCACACTAAGTTAAAAGTCCGATATAAACAAAGCATGAAGTATAAATTTCTTAGCGTGGTTGAAAGCAAGATCATGGTGTTAGTTTATTGAGGTTGCGAGAAAGCTTGGCGAAGCTGTGGTGTTAAAAGATTAGGCAAATGAAAGAATGTGAGGACGTAAAAGTCAGTGAACAATCCCGCTTATGCTATTGGTTTGCCGTTCCGAGAACAAAAGAAGGTGTTGAAACTAGCAGCCGTTATCAGCTGCAAGCTAGCGGTACCCATCTTCGTGAAGGGCGGCCACAGCCACTGCTTATTGCTGCGATGAGTATGAAGTTTTTAGGGCGGAATCAGTGGGATAGCCGGTATTTTGGTGTCGTAGACGACAGGGCTGCACCACTGGCTTGACGCCTCCTCGGAAGACTTCCGGTGGCGGCAGGCCCAAGTCCGCGATGGTGGCGCGGCTTTGGAGACGACGGTACCCGAGAGTGGAGAAAGAACATCGTGACTAGGCGACCTCACGCTGGGCCAAGATAGAGCCGATGACGAGAACCTGGCCTTTGGCGACGTGATGCCGACGCCAATGCGGATGTGCATGCTCTGCAAAGGGAGCTGCGATTCGTTGCCCCGCCGTGGCTGGCCTCCACCCTCGGCACACGTACGCGAAGCATGAGAATCTTCAAACATTTTCGCAGCGGCGGATGCTGCGAACACGAGCGTTGGGGACCTCGCTACTTCGTCTTCTTATTCTTCTTCTCCTTCTTCTGCTACCTTGCTGCAACGGCCCTGTAACTAGCTGCACGGCCACAGCCCCGCATATAGGGTGGTGACAGTGGTACGAGTAAACTGACTCATACCCACTCAGGGGGATTGGCCAGGAAACGGGCGCCTTACCGAAAGAAGTTACGTAGTTTTTGTAGGAAAAGGAAAATATTTAAATATTTGAATGGATTAGCAGTGGATTGGATTAGCAAGAAGGGATTAGGCTTGACCGGGAATCCAGCAGGGCCAAATGTTGTCTAACACGGCAGACGGCCTGATTCTAGGATGAATGAGTGCAATGCACGGCAAAGGTCCCCGTGGCAAAATCCCAGTTCTTTCGCCCCGAATGACAAAATCAGTGAAGCAGACAGCGGGAGGTTTAGCCGACTGCATGTTCTTTCTAATCATCTTCGTCTTATAGAGGATAACCGTCGGCAGGAAAAGAAGAAATGGTTGATTGTACGTCAATGATGATTGTGATGATGATGATAGCACAACGCTTAATAATGGGGTTCTCATTATTCTTTCCAAATCATCCTGCCATTCTTCTTTTGTCAGTGCTGCACAACGCACCGAGCATTTGCCCCGTAACTCTACTTCCTCTTTCCTCTTTCATCCATTCAGCATCCTTTTCTTCTGTCTCCCTCCTCCCATTCGCTTGGTTAACGTGGATTCCCACACTACATGAACTTAACCCCTAACACAATAGGTGAGTTGATTTATCAGCGCCGATGACATGCAGGGTTGGTTTCTTTAAGCGGTGGTGTGCTTTTTCAATGTGGTAAATGACTTTTCAGACCCGCCGCGCTGGCTTATCGGCTAAGGCGTTGCGCTGCTGAGCACGAGGACGCGGGTGCGATTCCCGGCCGCGGCGGCCGCTTTTATGGTAGAGGCGAAAAGCGAAAACGCCTGTGCACACGAGATTTCGGCTCACGTAAAGACCTCCAGGTGGTCAAAATTAATCCGGAGCCTTCCACTACGGAGCGCCTCATCGCCCTCGTTGCGTCGGCGCGTTAAACCCTGCAATCAATAAATGACCTTTCAGTCTATCGCACCGCCAACTACCCACAAAGACAGTGTCTGCAGCCCTGGGCCTCTTTTGTGAGAGCTTGAGGAGAAGGCCACTTAGTCTAACTTTCCCAGTATCTGGAACCACAGATAATGCATCTTCGAGCGACACGTATGAAGAGAAAAACCACAAAAATACGTAATGCAACCTCGCCTTATTTACGTTCGTTTAGCCCCATTAATCTTAAATCCCATATAAATAAAGTGAATCCACAGACTGAACGTAGCTCTCGGTTTTGACTACAGCGACCATCTTGATGAAATTTCTAGATGTTCCTTTTCTATGAATAGTATCGGGTGATTTTTTATTTTCTGGTACTGTATCAAGCTGTAGTAAGGTGTGCGGGAGGAAAAAGGAATAGTCGCTCACACATTCCTAAATATCCACCAATGAATCTTCCGTTAATTTTTCTTGCAGCTAATTGAATTACCTTTTATTTATAAAATTCTTGCTGATTTTGATTCTCCCTTGTCTTCTAGTGTGTGCTAAATTTCTTCAACGCGGCATTTTATCCAAGCTGCACCCGGAGTGGAAACGCGTCGTTCAGCAAGGATAAACCAACTCATTATCGTCATAATCATCGGTCGCCGCCATGAGAGGACGTGGGGCGGAGACAACATCCTTCTGGCAAAATTTAGGATACTCCGCAGCAGTGAAAAAAAGAAAAAAAAAAGAAAGAACGCTGTAGTCTCAAAATTTCGGCGTACGTTATTTAAAGGACCCCAGGTGGCCGAAAATAATCTGCACGCCTTCACAATGGCGCCTGTCATAGTCTAGCTGATGGAGCTTCAGCGCGTAAAACTAGAAATATGGATGTGAGAAATCTAAGACAGAAATCCCGAAACAGGAAAAAAATAAATGAAGCCAGAAAGGATGCGGAAGCCGACGAATGGTGGAAACAGGCGTCGCATTGTTGAATAGCTGCCGCGAGTATGAAAGGAAGGGGTCGAACGTCCTTATTCAATGCAACAAGCACGTTAAAGTGACGAAGAAGGGATAGATATGTGTAAAAAGAACACCTCAAAGGGTAATACTGCAACTTAGCCTTCTGATGGCGACTACACAAAAGCGTGGAATCATCGGAAGGAAAATGGGGTTAAAGCCCGGAGATTACGTGAGGGTGCACTGCCTATTACTTCGAAGTAGCACTACAGCCTAAAGATGTTGTTTTTGAAATACATTTTTCAGCAAAAAGAAATCACAGTGATCTACCGTGCTCGTGACCGGGACAATTTTGATTGACAACCTGACAGCCACTGCTCTAACTACAAGAACACGCGGTTTTCCGAAAATAACAATTTTTTTCGATCCAAAGCCAAAACAAGCTAAGGTCAATTTACAGCTTACTTCATGGGTATTTCAATATAAAACAGACTTTCTGGACATCTGAAATCCGCTCGCACATCAGCGTAGTTCAGTCGTATGGTGAAGCAATATTTCATTGTTTTCTTATTAGTGACTAATTTATAACTCTTACTCGATTCCTCATATGCCGCAGGTTTTCACAGCTCATGTTCAGTTATTCGTTAATGCTTTCATAAACTTGTTCGTATGCAGCTATTGAGTCAACTTTAGGTTTCAAACTAACCTCTGAATAATGCTTTGGCTATGTTAATGACTATGTTAAAAATTTCTATTGCTTACGATTTCATCGGATGTATTGCTTTTGTACATTGTCCCGACTAGTTTGTCTATGTATTTTTTTTTGTACTGATCACATTCCCTTGTTTAGTTAATGTATATGATGATGGTTGGAGTTTTTTGGCCCAAGGCCACCTGGGGCAAAGAGCGCCAAACAAAAGTATCTAAAATAAAATAGTGGCTACTGAAGCCAAAACAACAATAAAATCAATTAACGGCAATGGTGATGGCTGGTGTATAGGGCCAGATTTGATTATGCGTGATAGGAAATGAGGTTTAATTTAGTTAATGTATAATTGTCGCTGCTTTCCTCATGTAACAGTGCTTGGTATCTTTTAATGGGAGGCCCCCGGACAGTTCTTGTAACTTAGGGACCTCTTCTTGTATTGCGCACAGACAATAAAAAACAATAAGCCAAACACCCGCTGAAATCTATCCCCCAATCTAGCCCGTTTCACGCGGAAATTAGACCATGCCTTCCTTTCTTCATATTTTCGCTCCAAATCTGTGTTCGTATTGCAGACCCATCAAATGGAACCATTGAGAAGTATGGCCTGCAACCACAAGAGGCAAGTGTACGGGTTAAAAAGGTGTGTCATCCGTTTTACATTGTCGTCATGCATTGTCCTCAATGGGAATATTTTAACGCGTGGCATTGCTGAACACGTGTCAGTAATAGCTGATCCTCAAGGCACGGGGAAGCAGATTTGTAAAATGCAGTGTTCGGCTGGTGAGGACAGCGGTAGCAGAGGGGAAATAAGTGTTCATTTTCTTTCTTTCCTTTTCCATCTGTGTCGCAGCAATGCAAAGCTGAATTTGGGGAAATTAAATGACGCGATTGGTGGAGCTCTTTTTTTAATAGCTCTGAACTTAGACGTTCCAAACCTCACTCAATTCAAGAAATAATACAAATGCCCTTCCTTTTATCGGTAACTTTGCCGATTAAGAGGTCGCGCGGAGACGAACACTTTTCAGCACTCATTGCGGCCTAAACCCACGACTCCAGTGTAAACACCAAAGGCACCGCGGTGTCGAAGAGAAGGTAAAGTTTTGTAACACATCAAGGAGTTATCTCGGCGTGGTTTTGGTATATTACACCACCATTGTTAGCCCGCTTTGCTTCAACTACTCATTGCAAACGAGTTGCCGAGGGCAGCAACCCGCTACCCTCCCGCAAAGAAAAATAAAGGAAAAGTATGGGGTCATGACCTTTGCTCTAATCTGACCTTGAGAAGTTCTAGGTCAACTAAGAAGAGCGTCATGGAATAATAATCGGGTTTCGCATTGCAGACTGCTCTCATTGCGTTCATACTGTGCATATTTGTAGAAACAAGCCCACAAAAACGTGTGTGAGAAGATGAAGGAAGGAAAACATAACGCCACGATTACAAATAAAAGTTCATTGAAAAAACAAACGAACTTATATACGAAAAGAAGAGAAAAACCGCACACGTGAAGTGAGGTAGACATAAAAAATACCGCGCAATGGGTAGAATGGCATTTGTAAGTCATACTCTCTACAATAAAGAACCTACCGTTTTGTCCAACTTCACTGAAGTTTGGCTGACGCGTGTTGCCCTGCATTACAAATATAGGAGGCTTGCTGCACTTCTCGTGTAAGCTGGTCGCAACGTTTGAAAGTGGTGCTGAGAGAAACGTGTGCACAACCACGCCAGGCGCAGTATAATGACAACTGGAGAAGTAAAACATTTTCACAGCACAGCTGTTGAAGGTTTTAGTTCCGCCCTGGAGCATTACCAAAAACTCAGCCCAGCCGAGCGCACGTGAGAGTGCGCCTCGTGAGGAGGGCCCAGCATCATCCAGGCTCTAGCGTGGGCTTGCGCCACGTGAGGAGCTCTCGGGAACACCAAGAAAAATACCGAGCGCACGTGAGCGTGCAACTTGGGAGGAGCGTCCGGCGTCGGCCAGCTCGAATTTCGAAAGCACTCTGCCCAGCGCCCGTGGCGTAATCTCTCGCGTGCTGTGCTCCTCGCCGGTTCACGTGCGTTCGCACCTTAAGTGGGAAGCACAGACTCCGAGTTCGCTAAGCCAGTTGCCACGGGCTCTAGCCCGTGCTAACGAGGTCCGCTTTGGGAGAGATGTGAAAGCCTGCGGGCAAAGCGATCTGTGCCTGCCATTCATGGAGACTGGACTGGACTGGAAAATACTTTATTTCAATAAAACCTGCAGTGGGCTTGGGTCTGTTACGACCCCCGCCCCGACGTGGCCCACCGTCACATCTTCTTTGCGGCCCTACTAAGCGCTGGCCCCTTTGCGGAGCCCGTGCCTTTCGAGCGCAATGAAGACCTGCTGGATGGCCCATGCTTGATCCGTCTTGTTGCTTGACTCAATAGCTCTTTGGAGTTCCGCCGGGTGTGCTTCAAAACTTGCGCTGTCTGGGTTGGAGGCACAATCCCACATGACGTGCCACGTGTGTGTGTGTGTGTGTGTGAGAGAGAGAGAGAGAGAGAGAGAGAGAGAGAGAGAGAGAGAGAGAGAGAGAGAGAGAGAGAGATCAAACTTTATTCTGCAGCTCAAGTCCGAGACGCGGAGTTATCAGCCCTCGGAGGAAGGGGGTGTTCCACGGTCCACCCACGGTGGCGGGCATGGCGGAGGTGCACAAAGAGTTTCAATTTGGGCAGCCAAGAGGGACCACGGGGCTGCCCGTAGGGTTCCGGGGAGAGTGGCCCAGCTAGACCACGACTAGGGAATATCAGGGGGGAAGGGGTTGGTGGAAAGAAATAAGGAAGACGAAGTCGCCAGTACACAACGCCAATATGTATGATTATTGTCCGGATAGCCACCGCATACCTGACAGTGCGGACGGCCTGGTAGAAACAGACTACAAGGGAGGGACAATGTCTGCCCCTGTCTAATATTTGTAGCGTGTCTTCGTGACATGAATTTAGATGGGGATGGAAGTAGCATGAGGTGCAACCCCCGTTTACGATGAAAGGAGAGGGGCCGCGAGCTCTGCTGTTTCTCCAGCGTTGCACCACTAGTGCAAGCTGCACCAATTTTTTAAAGGACAGATGTAGTGCTCGAGTAGCTGGCTGTTATCATGGTGGCCCGTTTTCGCAGTATACTAAAACAACTACTAGGCGATGCGATAAAGGACCCCAACGACATAGGCAACATATTTATATTTGTGGCTTACAGGTCACTTTTTCTCAGCAGATTTATCCTCCCCATTTGGGTTTTTAGCAACCAGCGTCCAAGTTTCGGCTAGTTTATTGGGAAGCCAGAACACTATAAACGCTTACTCCACGCGGAAACCAACGTTTTTAAGACGATATCCTAGATTACAGCCGTGAAAAAGAACTGCGACGTTATTTTTCTGTTCTCGAAAATCAACACTGCCCTTCTCTTCACCGCGTCCTGGCCATGAAGACAATCGAAGTTTCGTCCATTCGAAAGATTGCTTCGTAAAAATAATACTGACACGTGACACCACTTTTAACCTGAACTTCACTCAAATAAGCCATATAATAAAGAAAAAATACCGGGCCATTTCCAGTAACGTGAAACCTGAGGAGGGGCGAAGCATGCAGTGTATAAGTGTATTTTTGGCCCCTTGACATTTTTACCAACGGAGATGAAACTGCTGGGGGTAGAGGTATACAGCTTTACTAATAACGTCTCTTCTCTTTGGAGCACGAAGCTCTCTAGAGCGAGGCGTAAACGAGTGTCCCGGTGTTTTTTTAGCACGCTTTACGTTTTAGCGCGAGGCGTAAACTAGTTTACCGGTGTTTTAGTACCGTGATTGCATGAAACGACGCTTACGAGGAGGCTTACGACGACGGCGATGACGACGACAGGAGACGCCAACAGCCCCAGCTCCTAAGGGGCTTCGCCCCTCAAAAGAGAACGGCTTACGACCCATTAGCTCATTTCCCGCACTAGAACCTGTGACGTATTATGGGCAGCTGTGAGATTGGCTGAGGCCGGCAAATTCAAACGCAAGTTAGAGAGATCTTACGCCTTCAGAACGACCTGCTCGCGCTTTAATGTATATTCTTTTTATAGCACAAAGAACAAAGAAACAATGGAGGTAACGAATGAACATGTAGTCTTAAAAGCATAATTGCATACTGCACGCAATAGGCTGGTTATAACTGCACAGCCGTCGGTCGCGTTGAGCTTACACTGGCGAAATGACATAAGCGACATTGTCGTCTGTGACTCTATTTGTTGAGAAAACTAAATGTTCCACGAAACGATTACTATCAACCGTAACAAAAATTAGACATGTACAAATCCAGGCAAAAACAACGCGAGTGCGGACAGCGGTCCGGAGCAGTTTAGAGACGCTATCTAGGAAGAGTGACGCTAAACAAGGCGTTTGGCCATTCGCTGCAGCTCTAGCCAGCATACCTACGTTCGCTTCAGGACCTGCCCTGGATACGCCATCGTAGACATCATGGAACACACGATTCAGCAGTAGAATAAAAATCATGGCTGAAATTGTGAATTCTGAGTGAATAAATGATCGTTTGCTGCCGGACAAGCTCGGGGGGAACTATAAATACCTAGACTTTCGAATAAAGCAAATAAACTTGTAATTTGTCTTCCAGGCCTCTGTCTGCTTTTCGCAGATAGCCGCGAGACCTCTACATGAGACCCCCCCCCCCCCCCTTTTTTTTTATTGGGTATGGAGCCTTGCTTTGCAAAGCCGCAGCCTCATTAATGCTTGCAAGATTTTCTTACCCGCGCAGATCTCAAACAGGAGGAGACCATGCTCTTTTTTAGTACTTTAGAGTGGGCTTGTCAAACATTAAGCAATGAGACAAATGACTGGCTCTTCTTCCTTCATCTGAGCTTGTAGTTTAAGGGTTGTCATATTTGCTGGTGTTACGAAACCGCGATTAGCGAGCAAATTGTTAACTTTCCCTCAGGCTAATTTAACATTCTCTCAATAAATCCCAAGAGAAAGGCATTTTTTTCGTCCATCTGAAACATCCGAAAGTTTTCAACAGGGAAAAGAAGTGCCGCACCATAGAAATACCGGTACACACCAACAAGTAGACCGGATAAGTTTTTCGACTGTCTACCACATTGTTTCTCCGCGGTCGCAGTAAGCGAACGTTTCGTATGGGGTTCAAAGTTCGAGTGAAACTCCTCTCAGGCTAGCGAAGGAAGTGTTTGGAACGACTATAGCTGTTGGCGTTTAAAAGAGGTTACGTTTGCACTGCTTTGTCAAGGATTGCTTAGACGTCATCAAAGGACTGTGTGGTTTTCGCTCTAGTTTTTTTGTGTCTTCGAATGGTGATACTTGGGGACCTGAAGCGGACATGAAGGGAACGCTCGGTGAGTCCCCTTTCCACCGAGGGGTATGACGTCTTGTGGAAAGGGTGCCGAGGTTTCTTATCGGCGTGTTCTTTGTGGGGCCCATTTAGTCTGGAAGCAGTGTTTGCAGTTTTTTTTTTATAATCTTGGCTATAAAGATTAGGACCTCAGCCTATGTCTCGTTCTCAGAAACGTCGCAAGAAAAAGGACAGGAAGCCAATAAAAATTTTTGCTGCTTTTAGCCCTCCATTGCACCCTTTTGAACGAGCGAAGCTCTCACAATTTTAGCTGTAGCCACATAAAGGTGCTCGGCCTTAGAGAAATTTTATTTCTCTTTGCATGGCAGCATGATTTCCAATTATGCTTGGAAAAAAGTAAGCTAGTCACGCACTACAACTAGCTGTTAAAAAAACCGGGCCATATGCACTAATGTGAAACCTGGCAGGGCGCGGGAGGGGGCGAAGCATGCAGTGTATGAGTGTATTCAAAGATTGTGAGTCTCTCTCTTCCCACATGGAGCGTGCTGATATACGCGGCATCGCAATTACGAAGCCGGAGGAGGAGTGAAATTACAGACGCAGAACTGCAAATTTTAAAGTTAAAGCGAGTACGGGGAAAAATAGAAGGAAGCAAGCAAGAACGAACGCGTCACTTTATAGTGCGAGGCGTTGGAAAACGAGTGTCCCGGTGTTTTAGTACCGTGGCCACATGAGAATACGACGATGAACGACGACGACTACACGAGACGCCCACAGTCCAAGCCCCTAAAGTGCTTCGCCCCTAAAGATCATGCTGCCGTCCATCTAACGAGGACTATGGGTGAACGCGAAGCTTTCTCGTGATGGGTTACTTTGTTGGCTAATGTCGCACTGCGAGTATCTGCAACTATGCAGTTATACTTAGAATAACCGCTACAACACTTGGGTATGCACTCCATATTCGTAACGGTTGCAGCAGAGGGAGGAGGTAACGCGGGTGTGTCACCTCCTCCCTGTGCTGCACATCAACATTTTCGGAGGTGTCCTAACGGAGCGTTAGGACACCTTCCCTCCGTTAGGACACCTTCCCTCCGGAGGTGTCCTAACGGAGGGAAGAGTTTTAATTTTTCTACACCTCACCCATGATCATCCACATCGGCAGAGAAAATTGACTTTCCTGAAGCCCGTGTTCGCGCACGGGCATCATCAGTGAAAAGCTGAATGCTTCGCTTTAATACAGCGAACACATGTGCTGACACGCAGACTCATATTTTGCAGGATGGAAAAATTACGATCTAGCGCAAGTCGTTCACATACCTTACCGTAGCGGCTTAAGTTTTAAAATGAGTTGCGATATTTGAGATCAATGGCGATCCGAATTTGCAGTTCATGATCCCAGATAGTTGAGCGTGGTATGTCAGGCCAGGAACCAAAAGAAGAGAAGCAAAAGTACTGACACGTGACCATACCTACGCCGTTATTTTAGCTCTAAAATCAATAAACACATGAGAGGTAATAGAAAGAAAACACGTATCGGTCGTCAGGTATTCAGCAAACATCACCAAATTTTTCATAACTATACGTCTGCGGGCTTCACAGCTAATATTGAAAAAAAAAATGAAAATTTTGGAATTTTGTCCATGCTTCGTTACAAAAGGTTATGAGAGAGACCGCAGAGAAAGCAGCTCACGTAGAGTAACATGTAAACGGAACCGATTACTTTATTTTATGCCTTCTCTGGGTTTAAGTTCCTCAAGCTAATTTCAAAATTTTGGTGAACTAATAAAGCGTGAGCATCACGCACATGACTGATTTGACTAAAAATGCAGCGCCCTTATTTCGCCGTGGCCAGGACCTGCCTCATGAAATTCCCATTGGTTGGGTGTAGCAGTCATTAAAAGACGCCGTGGTTGGACGCGGTAAACCAAGTTTGTTCCGTTGCTGCGCACAGAACGCGCAGTGAACACGTGCACAATTGTACCGAAAGACAAAATGCAGACGCTGCTCGGCGCAGTAAGCGCTGGAGGTTAGAACGACGAGGGAACCTGTACGCAGCCATCGACGCCATGTATCAGTTCCTTATGGCACCCTTTCTTATTCTTTCCCTCTATCCCTCTCTCCGCACCCTTCCCCTTTGAACAAAAAGGCAGTTAAATGCTTTCACTGCGCAATCGCATCAGGCGCTGGCTTGACATTGCCTGAGCTTGAAGGTCATATTGACAGAACGCGACGTTTTCTGGCTTTTTACACCGGATAATAAAGCTTTCGCAATTACATTCACCTCCGCAGAACAAATGCACCGGCCTGACGCCATCATTGGCTCGACGCATCCTGCCGCGGCGAACCAGGACATGCGGCGATGGCCTGACGTCCCCATTGGAAGTGCGGCGGCCCGATGTTCGCCCGAGCATCGCGCGTTGACATCAAGGAGGTTGTATAAAACTTCTGCAGTGGAGACGGCGCTCGAAAACTGACGCCGCCGGCCGCCATCTTGCCGTGGGCAGAAAACTCGTTCTGTCGTAGCAGACGCATTGCACCCGTCGCATCATGTACTTGTTTTGCGGCGGGTTACGTTATATTTTTGCTTCCGTTCTTTTTTGTTTTGTTTTGTTTTGTTTTGCAAGTTGATTCTCTCATGCGGCTAGCTTCAAGCACACCGAGCTTTTATTGCGCGCTTTCATTTCGACGCATGTGGTTTCGGTTATGCTCCCTTCTTCGTGTTTCTAGTTAAGCTCTCCGTACGGCTCTTGTGCGTGCGCCGGTAGGCGCACACATCTGCTAATTATTTACATTCTTGGGCGCAAACAACTAAAATAGAAGAAGACACACTGACATTTTTTTCTGGCCCGTGTGTCGTTCTTCCCAGTTCTGTCTTGCCAAAGAGCAGAACTCGTGTTCGTTCGATCGTCGTTCGCGGATGGATGCTCCAAAGATGTAGAAAGCAGAAACGGTCTGCTCGTGCGTCGCGTTCGGCTGCGCTAATCGCGCGACGAAGATGTCGAGGATCACCTTTCATCTGTAAGTACTAACAGTCTCTGTTTTGGGTCTCGAGGGCATTACTATTATAATAACGTTATAAGTGCATACTTGCCCGCCGTTTGTGCGTGATGTAAAGTGAAAATTCGCCATAGCACCCAACGTCCGCTTACTGAGCATACCGTTACGCAGATATGCGAATGTTTTCGCTCGTAGTTGTGGTTGTCCTGTAGTCGCTTCACTGCGCGAAATCACATGGAGGTGGGGCGCAAATTGTTTTTCCGCACTAATTTAAATGCAGAGTATTGCTCAGACAGCTACCGTCAAAAATCAAGGCACTCTTGTTTAATATATTTCATTTGCATCCTACCCTACGTTAATACTCTGACGTTTCTCGCTAGCGCTGTTTCGTAGAAGTCTTTGGTGCACCGCAATGCTCTCCAGCGTTCTTCGTCAGCGTGATTTTCTTATCAATAGCACGCTGCTCGCGTACGAACGTGCGTGGTCAACGAGGTTGTGAATATGATTGAGTAACCTCCTGCGCTTAGTTTTCTTATCAATAGCACGCTACTATCGTGCGAACGTGCGCGGTTAATGTAGTCGTGCATTCAATTAAGTAACCTTTTGGATTTGAAAAATAAAGAAAGTCAATGCTAGTGAGACATGTACGAGTGATGACCATGCTTTCTGTAAAGTGCACGCGGAAAAAAAAAACCTATTTTAATGAGATTCAGTGTGTGCCTAATCCATTTTGCAAAATACGATTAAAAAGCTGGAAATAGACCCGCCGCGGTGGCTCAGTGGCTAAGGCATGCTTATTCCTAGAACGCGAGTTCGATTCCCGGCCGTGGCGGCCGCTTTTCTGATGAAGGCAAAACGCTGAAGCGCCCGTGTGTACGAGATTTCGGCGCACGTTAAGATCCCCAGGTGGTCAAAATTAATCCGCAGCCCTCCACAACGGCGCGCCTCATTGCCTGCGTTGCGTCGGCGCTTTAAATCCCACAATCAATCAATCAATCAATCAATCAATCAATCAATCAATCAATCAATCAATCAATCAATCAATCAATCAATCAATCAATCAATCAATCAATCAATCAAAAGCTCGTGCTTAATTTGGTCTTCTTCGGCAAGGGCAAAACTTGGCATGTTGTTTAAACCAGAAAACGTGCATGTATAAAGATAGCAATTTCCTGAAGCATATGATTCCTTGCAGTACTGCCTAAAAACCATTCGAACCGCCAAACTATGTCTACAGAGCTTGCTTGGGTGTGAAAGCTGCGTTATTATTCATTATTCATTAATGAATAAGCATTCATTAATCCCAGCAATGCCGCTAAAAGAAACAAGCGTCAAATAATCGCTCTGTCAGGTGTGCCGCACTTTCCGCGTGAAGCCACGACCAGTAGTAACCTTATAACGCGGCATCTCTTGCCATGGCGTGCAACATGAGGTAATTTTAATGTTAAGGGGGGCGGCCTATAGCTTTAGATATACAGAATAAACATTTATTGAAATAAAAGCAGGGGTGGTGTCTTCAGCCAAGCGCTACGCGTTTTCCCGCGGCAACAGCTCTGTTCACCACCGTAAGATATACACACGTGAACTCGCTGCTTGAACCATATATTACGTCAATACCTCCAGCGTAAGGCAAAATTCAGGCTGCCCTCAAATATCGTAATCGATAAACCATCTTACCCGCCGTTTTCTCCGTTGTAAAGCAAAAACAAATACGACCGCACTTCAGCGTCCCTGCCGGCTCAGCGCCTTTTATGCCCACGGCAATATGGCCGCCGACCAGTTCACCCGGCTTCACCTCTCCGCGTTGCCCGCTATGGGCAGCCTCAACTCCAGAAGTTTTATACAACCTCCTTGGTTGACATTTAACGTCCTCAAACGGTACCCGTAGCTTGGCGTACAATGAGTTTATCGTTACTTGGCACGTAGCGAAGGTCAGCGTTTCATAAAACACACGTTTAGGCTGAATACAGGCCTCACCAGGTACCCACCAAGGAGGTTATATAAAACCTCCTTGCTACCCACTCAAGTACATTGGCCAATGATGAGGTCAGAAGGTCGCGATGTTCCGTTCCGATGCTTGTTGGTACAATCAAGGCCCTTCCAGTGCAATGCAAGACGTTAGGTAAACTTTTCGATAAGCCGGACACCACCTCCAACCGATATGAATAATACCAAAACAGGGTTAGTTACGAAAAAAGCGCGTATAAGTTAGCTAATAGAACATTTTATGGGAATACGAAACATGGTTATCGGGCAAAAGAGTTCGCCCTTCTGGTTCTGCATAGCCGCGATTCTTTTCCTAGACTACTGCAGGCGAACAGGTGCAGTTCTTTCAACAGTTGCTCGAAAGAATATAGGGAATGTTCCAGGCAAATAATCAGCTGCGCGCATACAGGACGTGTCGAGCTGGTGTCTGTCTTGGAATGGAGTATCCTATCTTGGAATGGAGTATCCGCAGCCTACGTGACTGGGGTGGTTGCGGCATCAACCGGGGAGACTAAGACAGTCGGGAGCATTTATACTAAAAAAGTAAATCAAGCAGAGGAGGTGGCCATCGCCCTGGGTATCGCGGACCCGGCCTGTACGACGGTGCTGGGTGACTCCCGCACAGCAGTGATGAACTATCCCAAGAACAGGGTGTGCAGGGCAGCGGTGGACATCCTGCGCAAGACGGAAGACAACACGGCAGCGGTATCAATCAAAGGGTTCCCGGCCCACATGGGACCACGTGTCCCGAGCAGGGGGAACGAGAACCACAACAAGACGGCCAATGCAGTTGTGCGAGGACTCGCAAACCGCGCGGCAGGCAGCCAGGCTGACGCGGAGTGGAGACCGTTCGACATCAGAAGGATACAATGACCAACTTCAACGATGTCGTGAAAGGGTATCGACGGAATGGGAGAACTATGCCACCCCCGCACCCGGGACTGAACCGCGTGGAGCCATTGCTTTACCGAGAAGTAGAGACTGTATCCCTGATCACCCCGGTGCTTGCCAAGTACATTTGCCCCAGTGTGTATGAGAGTGACGTGTGTAGGTTGTGCGCGAAGGAGCGAGCTACGGCCGCTCACATCCTGTGGAACTGTGAGGTGAACCCACGTGAGGCAAGCAAGAAGAGAGCGATCCCACCGCAGCTGGAGGCTGCAACAAGGAGCTATCACTACGGACTACAACTCCAGGCCGTCCAGCAGGTCGCGGCGGCCCTCGAGAGGCAGCGACCGGGAGAAGCCACGGGGGAGGGGGGCGCAAGCCTCCCTGGACCCATGGGCGGAACCCGGAAGCGGCCCTCAGGACGCAGTCGCGACGACGTCCAGGCCACGTCACGGTGAAGGGGTAGCATAACCGCTCTGCAGGCGTTTCAGTAAAGTTTTTTTCTCTCTCTCTCAACATAACCATGACATTGACCCTTTCCCAAACCTGTCTCGAGAGCAGAAGTGGGAAGCTATTGCCACCAGCAGACAGTTGCAGCAGAAGAACAGGCGAAGACGGCGGGTTGCTACAATGGCGCCATGGACTGTGGTCTCCACCCACAAGACTTTTCTGATTTTCGTAAAGTTGTGCTCACTCACTCACTCACTCACTCACTCACTCACTCACTCACTCACTCACTCACTCACTCACTCACTCACTCACTCACTCACTCACTCACTCACTCACTCACTCACTCACTCACTCACTCACTTAGTCGTGATCCCCACTGGGTGCAAACAAAATGAGTGCAGATCAATCCCTCAACCCTTGCTGCTGTCTGTTTTTCCACTGGCGCCATTTTGGAATGCCATTTTGAAGAGCTTCCAATGGTGGTTTTATGGTGTCATTTCCACCAACCCAATGGCAAGAAAAAGCTATAAAAATGAGATATTAAAGAATTAGGATCCCTTTCACTATGCAAATGTGGATGACCAGCGACGCGACATAAATTCACATCACACACAAGATATAGAATGTACTCGTTTTTGTTTTAGGGGCCAATACCCTCAGGAGCCATGGCTGTCGGCGTCTTCTGCCGTCATCGTCATTTCATGCAGTCACAGTACTAAAACGCCGGGACACTCGCTTCCCAACGCCTCGCGCTAGAACGATTCATCTTCGTGCGCAAAACGTGCTCCAAAAAACACATTAGGCCACTCGGTTCCCAACGCCTCGCGCTACAACGCTTCGCGCATCAAAGACACGAGACTTCTACAGCTAAGATGCATACCTCTACCCCCAAACGGTTTCATCTCCGTGGGCAAAAATACCAAAGCGCCAAGAATACACTTATAAAAAGCATGCTTCTCCCTCCTTAGCAGGTTTGATTCACTTCAGTAGAGATGGCCCCGGATTTTTCTCTTCGTTTGCTAACAGTAATGACAACGGATTTGTGATCACTTAAAGGGACACTGAAGTGATATGTAAACATTGCGGGATTACTAGCGCAAATTGTAGTCCGGAGTCCCCAGGCCATGTTTCGACCACTCTAGGCGCGTTTACGCGATTTTATTTAGTAGAAAAACTAATTCGAAAACGCTGTCCTCCTCTCTTTACGCTCGCCCATTTTCTGTGGCGTTTTCGTGTGACGTCAGGAGGGGATGAGCTGGCAATTGGCTGCGCCACGGCTGCGCTACTGCACGGCTCCCCGGCCGACAGAGTCAGTCGGCCCAGCGTTTCGTCCGCCGGCCGCCGGCGGGTCGTCGTAATCAAGGAGGTTAAAAAAAAATTGCTTGGTCGCAATTCGTTCGCTTAGTTGAAACGAAGCCAGGACACGTTTGTGAATGAAAGAATGTGCCTTTCTTTACTTGGTTTGTTTGTACACTGTATCTAGCTCCAAGTCAAGGTCGCTTCACACAAGCGCTGCACATGCGACGCTTCGCTGACTGGTACGCCAGTAGGAAAATATAAGGCCTCTTGAAGGCGGGAGAAGAGTCAGCGAAGTCAATATAGGTACTAAGCAAATAAAATCAACTGATATTTTTACCCTACAGCGTAAAACTAGGGCGCGGGAAGCACTTTTTTGCGCTGGGCGAACAAGCACAGCGGTCAGCAGCACGACTACGCATCTGCGAACGCTTTTCGGTCTACGAAATGCAATTGCTAGACGTGAGCTACTGTGGAAACTCGGGCGACGCTTACTGCACGATCGCAGTACAACAAATAGTCACCTAAGCTGCTTGAAATGCCAAAACTAAATGAAAGTGTAAACCGGTTGTACAATATATACCCTATATTAGCAAGGCCGTCGCGTCCCGCTCCGTGGCTCAGTAGTCTGGGGCGCTGGGTATGTCACCGCAAATGTTTTGCAAGTCAGGAGTTCGAATCCCCGCGGGTGCGTGCTTTTTTTTTTTTGTAAGTAAACTTTTTTGTTTTCCGCCGATGTTTTCTATATTGAGTTCAGCTTTTTTGGGGCCGCAACGTTCATGGCTACACGAACTAGTTCACAAAACGCGCGCAGGCTGGCACTGGCGCGCTAGCGAGTTCTCGTTGGCGTGCTGTTGCCATAAGCACTAACTGCTTGCAGGCAGTGGGCACAGGCCAGAATCAACAGACCCTTGGCCTGGTGCGAGCACGCTTTTTACGATACAGGCATGAGTGCGGCAAGCTCCAAATATGGGGGAAAAGCGCATGGAATTTGAGCGTCTGCGGGGACGCGGAGGGCGTTCATGCACTGCGTAGGCCTCGGGTAGTGAATGCTACGATTCCAAGCCGTCCTGGGAGGCTTATCTTACGCATTTTACAGCCGACAGCATGGCAGAAGCGCGGTACGATGATTACTGAGATATTGAGAATGCCCATCCAACAAAGCCATTGGTTATGTTTTACAGAACCGAAACCGAAACCGAAACTTGTGTGATTGCTAACCTTGGGCATCGTCCAATCACGGCGCCCCTCCTCTCAACGTCACAGCCTTAGTTGGTGCGGCCGCCGCAAACCGCGCATGGTAGTTTTTCTTCTTTCGCGCTTTGTAAAATAATTACCGATTTGTCAACCGGATAAACGATGAAAAGTGTGCTAATTTGAGCCAGTCTACGCAGTGCAAGCAAAAACGGGAGCTTGACAAATTCACTTCAGTGTCCCTTTAACGACGCCTGAAACGACGGGAGTTTGATCCCAGCAAACAAACATTGGGTACGGATGCGGGTACAAGTGTTGGCATGAGTGTCGGTTACAACTTGGTGCGAGTGTACCTTGACAGACGGGCGTTTTCATTTTTCTGATAGAGGCGAAAAACGAATATGCCCGTGTGTAAAGATTTCGGCACACATGAAAGATACCTAGGAGGTGGTCCAAATGAAATCAGGGACCTCCACAACGGGGCTGCTCGTAGGCCAGGTGCAAATTCAGCGCGAAAATCTCCAGCATTTTCAAAATTCTCAAGCATTTCTATGTGAACTCGGCGAAGAAACCCGTCTGTCTGCATTTAAAGCTCCATGTGTCACACACTCTAAAAATAAGGGCCTCAGAGCCTTCACACCTTCACGTAAAACCCCCGACCGGGGGCCCTGAAGGTATAGCAAACCACAAATAATTTGATATCGATCTCCCTGTGCTGGCTCTAAAAAGATATATTCTCCACGCTGCTTGCAGAGAACTCGCATCGTTGAGGGCTCAGTATGCATCGTTTCATAGGAATACGTGAAGTCTTACGTGGGCATTTAATAAAGGTCACATGGGTAATTATACTTTGAGATAAAAAATCTTAAACGTAGCCTGATATTATCTTCCCAGTAGTGCTTGTGTGTAGAGTTGTGAAGCCGAATTTTAAAGGGTTTGCTGTATAGCGTTTTTTAGAGATACATGGGCGTTTATGGAGGTATTTATTAAAATTCCTAAGCGTTCCTACGCCGGCATCAGACTGATTATATGGCGTCTGGGAAAAATATAATCCCCACCAATTATGCGTGTAGCAGCAGGGTCAACTAGAAAGAGGTTCTGTGTGTAGCGAGCAGCTTAAGCTCCCACTTGGAATGTTCTGCAATATTCTTAGTCTTACACTGGTACAAGTTTTTTTTAGAACACGGTACTCATGTTTTCACAAGTGTCTTGGTTTGGCAGCCGTATCCATGGGCCATAACGGTATTGTATTCCGGCCCATGTCTCATGCGGCACTTCTTTCAAAATTTGCTTCGGATGTGACGGGTGTTCCAGAAGCGGCTGAGTCCCAATCTTCAAAGCAGCGCAATTTGGTATAATAAGCTGGCTACATTGAAACCCAAGTATGTATTCGATGCAATCCTTACAACGCCTGAAACGTATCACATTTTTTTTATAATTTGTTTTTTATTCCGCTCCTTTGGGAAGAACGCTCGCGTGAGGCTCTGCGTGACGCAACCACTCGCAATTTGCGGGTCCGGTCGTAAAAGGAACTGCAAGCCGTCGTGCTTTCTGCCTTTACGTATGTTCTATCTTGGGGCAATTAGCATCGCCACGATAGCGATAATCCTTCGTTGGGTAAGCTCCAGGGCTCCTTTATAAGCCGTTGGTACCACCCTTCGTCAGCCACAACGACTGCGCACATCGCAAGTTCTGCTGCCGGAGCACAGAGGTAAGTGTTGCGTACTGTTTCTTTTCCTGTCACTCCCGGGTGGACGGACGGACTCCCGGGTGGACGGACGGTTCGACTAAGTATCGTCGCATCGCTTACGTGCAGCCTCTGTTTTTAGCTGAACCAGCTGAAGCAAGTAGATATTTTCGGCTACAGCCATGTATAATATCTGTCCTGAAGGATTGAATCACCACGACACGTATATAGAATGCACTGAAAGCTCAGCGCTGTCTTTCTATTAAACAAGGTTAAATGACTCCAAAGTGACCAATTTCAGCAAGCCAGCGACTCTTTATTTGACGCTTCAGATGGCCCTCGTCATCGTACAGTTTTTGTGACAGTGCGGAACCGAGGAATCACACAAAACAACAAGGATGTCGCTCCTACACTAAATGCCAGAACGTTGTGGATCTGTATTTAGAATTGCTTTGCCTTGCAAGTCTTGGTAATATAATATTCCTGGAAGTCGTGACAACAGTCAAAATTTAGGCGCATAAGCTACAATTGGCACGCAAATCCATACTCTCCAGACAACACCATCTCACCTTAGGAATCATGTCAGATAGGTCTGCACTAATCAAGCAAGGGCGAACACTTATAATCAGCAACGCGTGCGGTGAGCCATAGATAAGCTAGGGGGCGACCATGCAGGAGTTTATTTACTACCACTGAACTTCGAGAAAACAAGTGGGCTAACAGTGTCTGTCACAGCTTCCCTGTTCGTTCTAACAAGTTTGTTCAACCTCGGGTGCTTCTGCCATGAAAGTCGCAAACGAATCAAAATGTCTGGAAGAGCGAAAGTGCTCTGTGTTTGTGAACACTGACTTTCACCAGCCTCAGCTACACGCCCGTTTGGAGGATATCCCAGAATTGTAACTTTCCATGACCGAGCGTAAGCAGAGATAACTACAACACAGGACTGCTGGAGAAGAAGAAAACTGGCTAAACGCCTACAGGATATATTGTTTGGTAGGGTGAGCCCGGTGTCTTTATACAGGGTGCGACTTTTTCTTTCTTTAAGAATCATGGAAGACAAACATAAGCGAGCAGTGAGAAAGCGTAACAGATTTGGAGGAAACAAAACGAACACATGGATTGTAGAGTGAAATGAGGTCGCGGCACTGACTGCATGAGTACTAGAACGCAACATCAATGACCTTGCCAGCGACACGCGAGCCCACTACTCCAAGTCATACAGGTTTCCATGCGAATCATACTGATTCGTGTCGGGCGTCAGAGTTGTCTTGCCTGTTTTTGTCTCAGAAATAGGCCACAATAATTTTTCGGTTCTACTCTTCAGTATTGAGTACCGTTCATAAGCAAAGTGTTTGAGAGCATTTCTACATCACACGCCTTGAAATGTCCTTAAGATTGGTGTTCGCGCAAACGTTCAAAAATATTTCTTTTTGTGTAGTTTGATCTTAGCACTATACGTAAAATATTAAAACCAAGGACAACTTATTAATAATGCATACACGCGCAATGGATTTCAGCCCACAATTTTCCGCATTCACCCTGTTTGTTTGAACGTTTTAAGGTAGGGCAACCTGCGGTTCTGAGCACATTTGACTGCAGACGCAACAAACACGTAATGAGAACGGGTTGTCAGCTTGCTGGTAGGCTTCGAAGCCCACAAATTTGTTCAATGCAAACTTTCTATGCTGTTTAACCTCTGAGCACTGCAAACGTCGAGTAAAGGAATCTTTTGTTAAAACCGGACCACACGTCAGGACATCCAATGTCTTCTTCTTGATGTGCCCTTTCAGTCTGAAATGAATCATGTAGGCGGCTTAGGCAAGGTAGCTTCAGTCATATAACCGTATGTATGAACGGTCAAAATTCGGGCATGCGAGAAATGCAGAACACTGAGCGAACGGGTGCGGCGAGAAATTTAGGGTGAGGGGTTCGGAACTATAATAGTAACGGTGTACGGAGACTTCTGACTGCAGCCTCCGCATTGAAACATGTCAAAAAATGTAGGCTCACATTTTCGTGAGGAGCAATCGTTTACAAGAGCAGTGATAATTATTGCAATGTGCAGGGTGGTAACGATACCAAGTGGTAGCTATGGTAAAGCAATAAATTGGAGAAACAGCTTTACGCTGACGTACAAACAAACGAGCTTTATAACCTGGTGGGCTTAGTTATTTTTATTTATTTTATAACAAACCTTAAGGCCCTCTGGGGAGGGTATTACATAGAGTAAAATGGGTTACACTGGTGTCACAAAAACTGCAAAAAGAACAAAATAAAAACAAGAACTAAAAAAGGTAAAAATAATTTAAATCGCTAGAATGGAAACAAATTGGAAAAATTCTGTAGAAACAATAAGAACAGCAACTGGTACAGTAACTAAAATGAAGTACGCCGAGTATAACTACGCGGAATATTATCACACGTCATTTGACAGTGCAAGAACTGAGTGAAAGGAGGCAGTGAAATGATGCACATTATACAATAGTATTCTTGCTCAAAGCATTAGTAAATTTCATGGTACTCGGTTCAGTAACAATGTTTTATGGTAGATTATTCCAGACTATTGTGGTACCAGGTACAAATGATTCGGAAAAAGCAAGGGTACGACATGTGATGCGTTTAATTTTGCATAATGATGTCGACGCAGAAAAATGGCTGCGGGTTCACAGACACATTCATTACGAAGGGACACATGGTAGTATAGTTTATGAAATAATATTAGGCGAGATATGTTGTGACGATGTGATAAGACTTCAAGTTCAGCACGATGTTTGAATGTTGTTACACTAGTATAGGGTGAGTAATCAGCAAAGATAGAGCGAACAGCGCGGTTTTGCAAGGCTTCTAAGTGATTTATTAGATATGCTTGGTGAGGGTCCCAAATTGCTGATGCGTACTCTAGTTTAGTGCGTATTAGTGTAATATATGCTAACTTACGTAAACGCGCGGGAGCATGTCTGAGGTTACAGTTGAGGAAACCAAGTCAACGGTTAGCAGACGCGAGGATATGGTTGATGTGAGTATTCCATGTCAAGTTACTGGTTAGATGCACGCCACGTATTTATATGTGTAAGTTCTCTCCACGATGCTGTCGTTTAATATATAAGATGCTGAATTTCTGGAGGCTTGATTAGTAAAGGACACTACTTTTGTTTTAGCAAGGTTTAGAGGCATTAGCCAGGTTGAGCACGATGTGTTTATAGCGTTTAGGTCAGATTGAAGAATGTCGTGGTCATGGTTTTACAGTATACGTTATAATACAATTACGGTATACGGTATAATACAGTATAATTTTACGGTGTAATACGCAGTCATCCGCAAAATTATCCCTTTCCATTTACCAAAGATGCTCGCTAGTGAAACCGCCATGACAGCTCTGAACCCGTTTTCAAGCTGATCTGGCATGAGCTGTAAGCTAGACGGGGTCATACTAGAATTTATCATAGAATACGATACATTCCTAGTCACACGCTAAAACCCATTTGTACGGCGTCATGAAAAGGTGTCACCGTACTTGTTATGGCAGGCTCCTGAGTAACGGATACTACCCACGCCTCACCAGTATGGGTCGTCGTTAATGAGTAACGTATCTTCATCCAGCTCCTTATGAGAAAGAAAGAGTAACCCAATCTTGCCGCCATAGGCGAGAAGAACAAAAATTTGCATAAGTCAAATGGCAATAAAATATAACTGTCCTCACTTTTGAGGACCCACACCCTGGCCCATTCTCGAGTGGAGACAGTGAACTGAGTCGTCCAGTGGCATGAGGAGCAGGTCGTCTCATCATTAGGTTTTACCTGCAGCGGGGGTGTGCTTACGTAAATAACCCCCTCACCTGTCCATTTTCGTGCCAGCGCGTTCTACTCATGAGCTAATGGCCACAAATTCCGCAGGAGGTTTGACCAACAGCCGACCGACAAGATGGTGAGCGTGAAAGTCGTGGTCGTGGCCGTCATGGTCGTGGTCGTCTGCTCCGTCGTCGTCCAGGGTAAGAGCAAGGGTGCCAAGGACAAGGGGGCCTTCGACTTCTCGTCCTTCCTGAGCCCTCCGGAGGCCAGCCCAGACTGCCCCGCTGAGGTGGCCAAGGGCGGCGTGGTCAAAGTTGCCGACCCCGACGACTGCGGCAAGTACTCGCTCTGCACGGCGACCTTCAGCACCAAGGTCAACTGCCCGCCGCTCCAGCACTTCAGCAAGGACGCCAACGAGTGCCTGCCCCAGGAGGTCGCCGGATGCGATCCTGGTATGTGAGAGTGCGACACGGCCTGATCCAGAAGGATTCCAGAACCGTACGCTGATACTGCATGCATCCCGCAAAAATGCCAGCATTATCCATGGTAGAATACATGCCGACACCCTGAATAGACAGCGCGGCCTATAGAAGAACTGAGGAATGACGCCGGTCCTGGGAAACTGCAAGAGATTTGAAATATTTGTACTCTAAAAAACTTGAGAGTTTTGGCGCTCCAACTTAAGTCATATATCAACTTCAACGTCAGATATCAGTTATGCTACTGAGAGGAAATGATCGCGGGTTCAAATACTCAGTGCTGTGGATACATACATCGCGGTAAAAAAACGTGCATGGGAATTACATTTCGCCAAAACTAGTTAATGTGTTCAAAATTTTCTGTAATAACGTGCCTCGGTGCACGGGTCAGCTTTCAGTGGGAGATTAGTGTTTGACGTGCAAAGGTTACTTCTTTGATACGAGACGCGCTGCAGTGAAGGGATACGGATTCATTTGGAGCGCCGGAGGTAGTCGGAAGTGCACCAAAATATACCGGTGAAAAATAACCTCAAGTTTTTGCGTGTTACAGTATTCAGTTTTATCAGGTAACATGAATAAATGAAGTAACTAAACCACTATATTCATCGGTATATTATATAAGAACATATATTCGCAACTTATTTTTCCTCGCTCTTGATTCTAAACAAAACGCAGGCCAACGACGATAGAGTTCTTGGACAAACCAAAACTGTTCACCCACTAAGAGAATCTGGAGGTTTCGATTGACTACCCTGACGTCGATTTTCCATTTCATGCAGCCAACAATGAATGACTTTTTGTGAATGACGATGTCGAGAGCAGACAATTTGGCTCAAATGTTCGGTTTGCGCTGTGGCATCACACGACGCAAGAACTATGTTCAGTACTGCGCATTTCACAGTGCAGAAAACATTTTTGAGTCAAATTGTACGCACGTTGCTGACATTCAGCGAATTTGATTATTTGGTGACATGGACTGGTTATTTCAGTGTATTGAGGTGAAACTCAACCTCGGAATTTTCAAAGAGTGTACAAACACCTTGTAAAATGTTGAGTTCTCAGCTAATGTCTCGTTTCCGGACAATTTGCCCGTTTGTCTGTCTGTTCGTTGAACTTGCTCGCTGTTTTCACAGCCTTCGCTGCTCCTGCTGAGCCCGAGCCAGAGGCTGAGCAGCCCGCCGCTGAAGAGCCAGCTGCTGAGGCTGAACCAGCGCCCGCTGACGAAGAAGTCGCCGACGATGCGGCTGCTGAAGCCGAGGCATAGACCATGCTGGGCGAAGACTTTCGAGGCGCGCGGCGCCGCTATCTCACTCCAAGGGCCCGCGTTTTTCGGATTCGGACAACGCGCCACATCTTCAACACCAGCGGCGCTTGATTATGTGTTATTCGTGCGAGCGAACCCGTGTTGAAATAAAAACACCTCAGAAAAAGCTACGTGGTCGTTTTTCTCTCTGGAAGGATTTTTTTCTAACTAGGCACTTTGTACCTTCCGCTATTTCACTACAGGTGAGTCAAGACTTGGCCCCCTGCATGCTGAAATGTCCGCTTCTTACAGTTCACATTGTTGAACGGACGCTAAATTGGCTTGACCGTCTTAAGAGTCACCGAGTGTCTCCATGTTTGCAATGCTACCTGACCCGGGAGGATTCATCATCCCGGACACCTGAGTTGTTGGAAAGCACACCGAACCACAAACCCCACTCCGTCAGCAGAACACGATCTGGCCATCCCGGTGACATACTAGGCCAAAGCGTCACTATGATCAAACAACGCAACGCAACAAGTGATACAAGTTTAAGATACTACAATCTTATGGACAAATATAGCTAGGTAATGAGGCCGTAAACACCTTCGACGAGGATGTCAAATAAGCAATACACAAGCTACGATACGGTTCACGATGCTGGTGAGAAGCACGTTGGCAAAAAAAACAGACGGAACTGGCCGAGTTGATATGCCGATGGGATTTGTGGAAAGAAATAGCCTGAGTATACTGAATAATTTCTTCCGCAGACGGAGAATTATATTATGGAAACCCCGGAAAGCTGCAACAATATAAGTTAAAAGGAAATTGACTTGATTGCCAAGTAACCGTCCAGATATTTGCAGGACGTACGTTCGGTGGTAGAAAACATCAAGAGCAGTGATTGCTTATTGGTTACGTACTGGGTAAGGCTAGACTTGAGAACGGAAAGGGTGAAAACGACAGTTAGTTCAGGCAAGGGCGTGGGAATTCAGATTAACTATCAGAACAAATTTGCCGTTTTAAACGAAAAGACTAAAGACAGTTTGGACGTCTATAGACAAAAAACCTAAGGACTTAAAATTGATGAGTGAATAGTAGCTGTAGGAGGGTGAATATATGGGATGTAAGCTGGTGAGCTATTTTGAAAAAAGAAGGAACCTTCTTCGAAACTTTGAAATATGAAGACTAGATTAGGTTGAATCAGCAAAGCTATCGAACGCCTTTTTGTATGTCTACGTCGAGTTTACTCTGCTATATATAGATGGGCGCCACTCGGGCTTGGAAAAGCGTCTTCCTGAATGCCTAGCTATGTGTCTAGGGTGCTCATGTGTTTTCTGAACCTAATCAGGGAAACAGGGAATGGGGAAGTGTTTTAACCGCTCCTAATTCCATTCGAGGCGAGTGAGAACCATTTTTTGCATTAATTCACCTACACATAACAGTATCGATATGGGGTCGAGGTTCACTCTTGAAGTCGTTCGTCTGCCTGTGTAGGGGAGCAGGATGACATGGGCCTCTTTGCAATCTGGTGTCGGGCTTCCAGAGAGTCACACCCTATTGGTGAGAGTCCAGTGTTTTTTCGATCGGAAGGTTACGCAGCGTTTTGAATGCTATGGCGTCTGGTACAGGATAGTGAGAGAGAGAATACTCTTTAATGATACTGGTGAGGTTAGCCTGGCCAAGGCGCCTAGTTTGCTACACCAGATGTATGAAAAAAAATGAAATCGATGAAAAGATGGAGCTGCTGACTGTGATGAAGATGATGTGCTCATTAATAGAGTCCTGTTTAAAGAGCCTGATCAAGTCCTGTGCTTCGCAGGAAAGAGACAATAGAGCTTTTGTCGCTCGAGATGCTCGTTTTGAGTGAGACCAAGGGCCTCACATGTCACTTAGAGTTAGTCCTCTAGAAAGCGGAAGTCAGGTACAGGGTTTGGATCTCGGTTGAACTCGAATAAAACATCTGTGTTGCGCCACAGAGAATTCATAGTTAATTCCTGCATAAATATTCTCTAGCTGATTAGATATTTAAATGGACAGTCAGTATTCATACTGGCTAAGGCGTGTAAAAGGTGTTGTAGATATCGTCCCTGACAGCGGGTTTATTCAAGTGATCTGCTACTAGTTGCCTTTTAAGGGTGCATGTCACCCCAACAAGACATCTGAACGCATTTCAGACACACAAGTTGTCGAGATAGATATCCAGGGCAATTCTAAAGTCAAGTGGAGCTGTGTGGCCGATTTATCGGCATATATCGGACAGTGCTGATCTGTAGCTACAATTCTCGAGTGAGGACTAACTCACATTAGGTTTATTTAGGGACTGACGTTTCAATAACCTGCGACACCTCTCCTATCATTGAAAAAGATGTGGCTATCAACGTTGGATGGTCTCCCGCGCGGGTGATCTTGTGTGTGCATTGGTAGATGAAGGAATGCTGTGCAGCGCTCCACATGACTAAGGATGGATGGCGGGTGTCAGTAGCGTTGAAATCAGCTTTGACGTTTGGTTAGTTCACGGGGTTTGCGTGAACTAACCAAAGCAGAGCGACGGATTCAGGAACTTGGATGAAGACGCATTTGTACAATTGAATTATCGCTTTTTGGAGCCTTTTGAAGGGTCCTTAAATACACGCAAGGTCTCGGGCGGTTTTAATCTCTTGAGCTCTCCCCAGTCGTGAAGGAAGCGATATGGTTCGCTCTAAAAAGTTAAATGGAGTTTGTGCAAAAGTGGCAAATTTGCAGCCGCATAGTACGAAAAAATTCCACCCCGCATAGCCCCAGATGGCATAAGATAAGTTAAAGCCACCAACAAAAAAAAAACAGTATTGCAAGTGCTTGAACGGGTGATGAGAGTGTATAGGAGAGGCAAAGGGGCTTAAGCGGGATCGGGGCTCCAATATACATTGATGGTGGTCGCCTACCAGACTTGTAGTGGTGGCTTGTTCTTGGGAGTATGTTTACGTGCGTCCTGTCGCATTGATTGGTAGGGAGTTGGAAAGGTTCTCAAGGGTTTGAAGAGAAGGAAATCCGCAGGAGATGGTATAACTGTGATTCACCTAAAGAAAGAGACGGCATTATGCTAGACAAGTTTGAAAACTATACTCTGGACCTCGCCTACGAAAATTCTCATTGTCTATGTGAAGCCGTCATGACAAAAATGGCCGTGATTGAAGGCGGTTAAACGTTTTGAGCAACTGTTCGGTTGCCACGCCGAAAATGCGCAGGGAACACTCGCACAATTACACCGAAAGGCAAAACACAGACGCTGCTCGGCGCAGTACTCGCTGTAGGTGGGAACGCCGAGTGAACTTGGATGCAGGCACTGCCGCCATGTATTACTTCCTGATGGCACCCTTTCTTACTCTGTTCCCCTATCCCACCCTCCACACCCCAACCCTTAGTACAAAAGAGTGGTTGAACTCTTTCACTCCGCAAACGCACAAGGTGCTGCCTTGAACTTGGCTGAGCTTGAAGTAAGATTAAGTAATAAAGCTGTCACCATTAAATTCACATCGGCAGTACAAATGAGCTGGCGTGACGTCATCATTGGCTCGACGCATCATGTGGCAGCGAACGGGGACATGCGGCGACGGCCTGACGTCTCCATTTGGTTTGCGACGGCCCAATGTTCACCCGAGCGTCATGCATGGGGATCGAACGTCATTAACTGGTACCCGAAGCTTGGCGTACAATGAGTTTAACGTTACTTGGCACGTCGTGAAGGTCAGCGTTACAATAACCACACCTTAAGACGGAATATAGGCCTCACCACGTACCCACTCAGGTACATTGGCCAATGCTGATCTCAGAAGATCACAATGTTCCGTTCCGATGCCTGTGGGTACAATCCCGGCCCTTGCGATGCGATTCAAGACATTAGTTAAATATTTCGATATGCCGCGCACCATACCCAACCGACATCAATGATGTACACCAGCGTCGATCGGTTCGTCTTCTAATAAAAACTAAACAGATTACAGCCGCCGCAGCACAAGCGCACTACTATGACCCCGCATCCCATCTGATACCGCGTCCAGCTGAGCCACCGCCGTGGCACTGCCCACAGGCCACCGACAACCGGCCTCTCGGGCGTATAAAAAGTATTCGCCCAGGGCAGCAGACAAACCCACCCCTCCTTATCGACACACCAGATGGCCTCCAGGCCCATGTGGATGCAGGGGTGGACAATGGCATCATCCACACATGCCTAGTTGGCCTGCTATGCCATCTGTAAACCAGACATGCACTTATGTTACAGAGTCACCACTTCCGTCGGTTTTCGCAGGGCTGGTCGCCATTCGGGATGGCTCGTGTGCCCTAGGCCCTCGTGTGTGTGTTGCCCCACCGTCATGCTTGATCATGTAAACCGATTCAACGCAGGCTACCCGCGAGATACGGCGTGTATACAGCACATCGGGCATTACTTGCGATGTGCACATGCGGTGTACATGCGATACTGCAATCGTTCCCGTGCCCTGTTCGCATCCTCTGGACCCGCCGTAGCACGCGCACCCACGTCGAAGCCGACTTGACTAGTCATCCTCCGCAAGTTATGCATCCGCTCCCGCTTCTGCTGCTGTCCCGGCAGGACGCTCTTCTAATAAAAAAAGTCTCTTCGGCGCTCCACGCGTGCCCTTCTTCCTCCGCGTGGGACTAACCTTCCTGGCGGAGGTCATCCCCCCCCCCGTGAGGAGGTCATGTTCCGGAGAATTCGCCTGGGCGTTGCACTGACGCCTGCTGTTCGTGCAACATGGACTTCTGGCCTTGCGGCTACCTATGCAATCTGCCCCTACTGCCCGTTTCCGCTGCGGAAGCGACATTAGACCACCTCCGGGGGACATGTCCAGTACTCCAACCAGCATTAACCCGGCACATGGTAGCCTAGGACACCGACCAGGCCGCCCACCCGATACACATCGGTGGACGCATGATCCTCTTTACACGCAGTTCTTGGACTTTGTTACTGAAACTGGCCTATAAGGCATTCTGTAGTGCAGGAAGCCGCTTGCCTCCCGCCACGTTCATTTTTTTTCTTTCAATTCCTTTGATTCCCTGGGGCAAATCGGCGCAATAAAAAAATCAGGGTTACTTACGAAAAAACTGCGTAGAATATAGCTAAAAGAAGATTTTACGGAAAAACAAAACACGGCTATCGGGCACAAAAATTCGTACTGCTTGGTTCTGAAACCGCGATTCTACCCCAAGGTTCCTCGAAACGAACAGGCGGAGATTTTCTAGTGGGTGCTCAAGAGAATATAGGGAATGTTCGAGGCGAATCATCAGCTGCGCGTGTACAGGACGTGTCGAGCTTGTATCTATCTGGGAACGGAGTATCCCGTCAAGCGCTCACGGCTGCCTCACCAAGTCTCATTAACGGCGCGATCAACATATCCACCCGCACATAGGCTTTCACAGCTCAACTTGAAGTGATGCTCACGCCTTTTCACATCAGAAAGAGAAGCTTAGGGGCCAAATAGGTTTTTTTTTTAGTTCCGTGGTTCATGACGTTCCTAGAAGAAAAAAACGCGCTACTAGTTCCTTGCCTCAGTCCGCTTCTCTCTCTGTGGAAACCAGGCGGCGCACGCCTATGTTCGAGATTTGGTCAGCCGGTCGCCACCAGAAAAAAAAAAAAAAAAATTCCGCCCACCTCCCCGCGAGGGGAACCCTGTGTAGATGCGAGGCATCGTGGGGTTCACTTGGTGTTTCTGTTGGATTGATTCTGAAATCGCGTGAAACATGTCGGGAACGCGTATGATTATTATGTTTTATGATTATTATTATGTTTTATTGGTCAATCTTGGTCAATCTCTCTAAGTGGTATGCTTGGGGCTTCGCTGTCGCAACGACCTTTACTCCATCATTGTTGCTGTAAGTGGGAGCTTCTTTTCTTTTATTGCAAGTGTTAATCATTGCCCCATCATGCGTTGTATCAGTAGCATCTTGACGTAGTTTGAATGAGTCAAGGATATAAGGCGCGTTCGTAGCATTTGATTCCGTCTCGGTTTTGTGGCGCAGTGGGAAGAGCACGATGTATCTCGCGTTCCGCCCACAGGGTCATGGGATCGAAACCGGGCGCCGCTAACTATTATTTTTTTTTATAGTGTAGGGGGAGGGGTGTGGACGGACAACGCCGTATGGAGGGACAAGGCGAGTGAATGAGATGCAGTCGAATCTAAAATGACAGTATACCCCCTTTTTTACGTACAACGCATTCTAAAGTATTGCCGGCTATGCTGAAGGCGATACCCTCCAGTTTCTGAGCAACTTACCAGGCCCAACACACTGCTATACACCCCACCTTCTACGATCCCCTGTGCAGACACTGCGGCGTCCCGGCTACGCTTTACCACGTGGCATAAGAATGTCAAAATTACCACGACATCGACCCAATACGAAACCCCTCCAGAGAGCAGTGGGAGAGAGAACTCAATAGCTCTTTCGTCCAGCAGACAGTTGCAGCTGATGAACTGGCGAAGAGGGCGGGTTGCTCAAATGGCGCTATTGACTGAGGGCTCCACCCACAGGACTATTCTCATTTCAATAAAGTTGTGCTCGCTTGCTCACTCGCTCACTCACTCACTCACTCACTCACTCACTCACTCACTCACTCACTCACTCACTCACTCACTCACTCACTCACTCACTCACTCACTCACTCACTCACTCACTCGTCATCCCCCCACTGCGTGCGCATAAAATAAGTGCAGGCACATCCCTCAAAAATGGCGGCTGTCTGTCTTTCCGCTGGCGCAACTTTCAAGCTTAGTATGGTGATCTTATTGTTTAATTTCTACGGAACCCATGGCAAGAAAAACCAATAGCAATAACAAATAAGACTAAGAAATTAGGAGCCCTTCCACTATATGGAGGTGGGTGACCAGCGACGCGGCATAAAATACTCATGACACAAAACATAGAGAATGTACACGTTTGTGTTTTAGGGGCGAAGCCCCTTCGGTGCACGGGCTGTCGGCGTCTCCTGTCTTCAACGTTGTTTCATGTAGTCACGGTTCTAAAACACCGGGACACTCGTTTTGCAACGCCTTTCGCCATAACGTAACGCGTATAAAAGGACGCACCGGGACACTCGTTTCGCAACGCCTCGCGCTAGAACGCTTCGTGCTTCACATACACGAGACTTCTACAGCAAAGCTGCTTACCTGTACCCCCAGTGGGTTCATCTCCGTGGGCAAAAACACCAGGGTGCCAAGACTTCACTTATACCCTGTATTCTTCTCCCCTCCCGAGGTTTCATGTCAGTAGAGATAGTCCGGGATTTTCCTCATCGTTTGCTAACAGTAATGACAACGGATTTGTGTGACTAAAACAACGGGAGTTTTTTCCCAGCAAACAAACATTAGGTACGGATGCCGGTACAGGTGTTGCGATGAGTGTTGGTAACCTCTTGGTGCGAGTGCACCTTGACAGACGGGTGTTTTCGTTTTTCTGATGCAGGCGGAAAACAAAAACACTCATGTGTAAACATTTCCCCGCATGTTAAAGGTCCCCAGGCGGTGGTTTAAATGAAATCGGTGCCGTCCACAACGGCGCTCCACATAGTCCAGGTGCAAATTCGACGCAAAATCTCCAGTATTCTTAAAAGTATCAAGTATTTCTATGCGAACTCAGCGAGGAAATCCGCCTGTCCGCATGTAAAGCTCATTTTGTCACTGTTCTGGCAGCACACGAAAACGCTTATAACGCCAGAGCCTTCATACCCTCATGTATAACCCCCGAACCGAGGGATCTTTGAGGTATAACAAAGAAAAAATAATTAGATATCAAACTGCTTATGCTCCCAAAAAGATGTATTCTCCACACTGCTTGCAGTAAAGCCAACTTTTAGAGGGCGCAGTGTGTACCGTTTCATAGGGATACATGAAACCTTACGGAAGATTATAATAAAGGACACCTATGCCATCATACCTTGATATTAAAATTCTTGTATAACGCCTGAAAATATCTTTTCAGGAGTGCAAGTGTGTATAGTTGTGAAGGTCGTATTAAAAATGGTTTGGCGTATAGCGTTAATTACAGATAAATGGGCTTTTATGGTCGTATTTGTGAAAATTCCTAAAAGAGTTCTTACTCCGGTATCCGTCTGATTATATGGCGTCTGGGGAAAATATACTCCCCGCAAATTATGCGTGCAGCACTGAGGTCGACCTAAGAGAGGTTTGAAAGCTGTTAGCTTTCCTTTGTAGCCGTATGGCTGCATTTAGGTGGATGTCAAACTTTCCTTTACCTTAAGAGAGGTTTCGTGTGTAGCTAGCTGTTTCAGCATTTATTTAAGAGCTCCATTTGGAAGGTTCTGCAATTTTTTTAGTCTTACACTGGTTCAGGTTTTTTAGAAGCTGGTACGTGGGCCACAACACCATTGCGGCACTTCATTCAAAATTTGTTTCAGGTGTGATGGGAATTCCAGGGGCGTCTGAGTCCCAATGTTCAAAGGAGTGCAACTTGGAATATTAAATTGGCTGTATTGAAACTCAAGTGTCTATTCGATGTACTCCTCAACACGCCAAAAACTTATCACATTTCTTTTTCTAATTTGTTTTTCATTCTACTCCTTGGAGAAAGACGCTCGCGTGAGCCTCTGGCTGGCGCAACCACTCGCAATTTGCGGGTCCGGTCGTAAAAGAAAGTGCAAGCTGTCGTGCGTTTGGCTTTACCTATATTCTTTCTGGGAGCAATTAGCATCGCCAAGATAACGATAATCCTTCGTTGTTAAGCTCCAGGGCTCCTTTATAAGCCGTTGGTACCACCCTTCGTCAGCCGCAACGACTGCGCACATCGCAAGATCTGCTGGCGGAGCACAGAGGTGAGTGTTGCGTCCTGTTTCTTTTCCTGTCACTCTTTGGTAGACGGATGGTTCGACTAGGCATTGTTGCATTGCTTACGTGCAGCCTCTGTTTTTAGCTGAAGCGAGAAGGTATGTTCGACTACAGCCATGCGTAATGTCTGTCCTGAGGAATTAAATCACCACGACACCTGTATAGAATGTGTTGAAAGCTCAGAGCTGTCTTTCTATTATCAATGTTAATTGGCTTCAAACTGACGAAATTCAGCAGGCCAACAGCTCTTTACTTGACGCTTGAGATGGCCCTCGTCATCGTATAGTTTCTGTGACAGCGCGTAACCGAAGAATCACAAAAAACACAAAGGATGTCGTCGCTACATTAAATGCGAGAACGTTGTGGATCAGTATTTAGAATAGCTTTTCGTTGCAAGGCTTTGTAATATAATATTATTTGAAATCCCGACAACAGTCAAAATTTTGGCCCATACGCTACCATTGACGCGCAAATTCTTACTCTCCAGATAAAGCCAGCTGCCCATAGGAATCATGTCAGACAGGTCTGCGCTCCTAAACAAGGGCGACGAAGTATAGTCAGTAAGGCTTGCGGTAAGCCAGAGATAAGCGAGGAAGCAGTCGTGAAGGAGTCCTTTTTCTACCGCAGAAACTTCAAGAAAAAATGTAGGGTAACATGTCTGCCAGTGCTGCTGTGGTTACTCTACTAAGATTGTTCAATCTCGGGTGCTTCTCTCACGAACGTCGCTAATGAATGAAAATGTGGCTAAAGGCGACAGCACTATGCGTTTGTGAACACTGACTTTCCCCAGCCTCACCTAGACGCCCGTTTGAAGAAAATCCCAGGTTTGTAACTTTGCACGACCGACCGTAAGCAGAGATAACTACAAAACAGAACAGCTGGAGAAGAAGATAACTGGTAAAGGGTATATGGTTTGATAATGGGAGCTTGGTATCTTCATGCAAGGTGTGACTTCTGTTTTCTGAAAGAAACACGGAAGAGGAACATAAGCGAGCAGTCGGAAAGCGTGACAGATTAGGTGTAAACAAGGCGAGCAGGTGAATTGTATAGTGCAGTGAGGGCATTACACTCACTCTATGTGTACTAGAATGCCACACCAATGCTTTTGACAGTGACAACAGAGTCCGCTACTTCCAAGTGACATTTCTATAAGAACCACCCACGCCCATTCGTGTAGGGCGTCATAGTTGTTCTGCCTCCTTTAAAGACGATAGTCTTTCTTAGGCTACTTTAACGGAAAAATTTTGGTTTGTCTGTCTGTCTGTCTGTCTGTCTGTCTGTCTGTCTGTCTGTCTGTCTGTATGGCTGTCACTCGATTCAGCCAGCCCGCCAAAGTAAAAGAATTGCTGTGCAAGTGTTATCTACCCACAGTCAAATCTAAAGGTGTAATCTCGGTGACAGAGTTCGAATTTGTAAACATTGTTAAACAACGACAAGCCAATACGTAAATATAGGACAGAAAACCTATACATAAATGATAGTTGCAGGTTCTTTTCTTTAAAAAATCATAAATGCTGCTGTTGCCTGCTGTTGCCCGCGCTCCTGGCGGCATTTCAGAAATCAAATGGCAACAGTAACGAAAAGTTCCCCTAGATGGGCTCCACGTTCCGTTTGGAACGCTCGTGGAGTAGGACAACGTGCAGTAGAGTGACTCGATCCACGCGCCTTTCCGCCGTACGGCAGCTCTGGCATCGAGACACAAGACTTGGAGCAGTGGAACGCGGTAAATTTAATTTGACCTGAGCAAACCTCTAGCGTGTTATCTTGGGAAGAACGAGACGGGAGAAGAACAGCAAGAGAGGTGAGCGGGAAACAGAAGGGAGGCATTCACTTGGGAGGGGTGCCAGTCGAATATCTTCTTTCGTCGACATTGGCAATGAAACGAGCAGATACACGATGAATTTTTCGCCTCAGAAATAGGTAACACTATTTGTTCGTTTCTACTCTTTAGTACCGTTCATAAGCAAAAAATTTTTTAATCATTTTAACATCACACGCCTTGAAATGTCCTTACGGTTGATGTTTGCTAAAACGCGCCAAAATAATTCCTTTTGTGTAATTTATCACATCACTATATTAAAAGCAACGACATCCTATTTATCAAGGATACACGCGTAATCAATTCCTTTTGTGTATTTGATCACATCACTATATTAAAAGCAGTGACAACTTATTTATCAAGGATACACGCGTAATAGAATTGAGCCCACAATTTTCTGAATTAAGCCTGTTTGTTTTAATGTTTTAGGTGGGGCAACTTGCGGTTCTGAGCACATTTAACTGCATAGACAGAAAACACGAAACGAGAACGGGGTGTGAGTGTGTTGGTAGTCTTCGAAGCCCACAATTTCTACAATGCAAACTTAATATGCTATTTACCCTTTGAGCCTCGACAATGCCAAGTAAGAGAATTTTCTATGAAAACCGTAAACAGGCCCGTCCATCACCATCAAATTCAAATTCAAATTTATTCAGAAAGGTAGAAGAGTGTATTAACATTGGGGGAATTTACAGGAGGAGGTCCCAAGGTTTCAGAACCGCAGGCGGGACCTCCTATGCTAGATGTTTTGGAGATAACAGGTTGTGAGCACAATACAACCAGTACATATTGCATACGTTATACAAATCTTATAAAACATCGTGTAAGAATGGGATATTAAAGATAATACAACACATTGTGAAAAAAACAGGAAAATTGTAATCAATTGACAACAGAACAAGCAGGGAAAGATGTCACACAACAAAATATTTTTAGGAGTTACTGGTGAGTAGCTAAGAACATTTTCAATTTTCTTTTAAAGGGTTGAAGCGAGCTAACTATCTTTATTTCCAGTGGTACGTCATTCCAAAAAGAAACAGCAGAAAAAAGTAGACTAAATTTGCCATAATTAGGTCTTACCTTGGGCAATAACAAGTTCTGACGGGAGGAAAATCTTGTGCAATTAGGGTTGGTTAACATGTGGCGAGGGAAAATGTCAAGATCTAGGAGGCTATGCAGCACTTCAAAAAACAGAGCTCCAACGCTATACAAATACATCTTTGGCAAAAGTATATATTAAGTTCAGTAAAGATAGGAAGAGATGGTGACATTTTTGGGGAAAACGTTATTATACGCATTGCTTGTTTTTGAAGTTTTTCTAATGGTGAAAGGTGATTTTTATACGATCGACCCCATGATGTGATGCATCGAACGTCTTCTTCTTGATCTGCCCTTTCAGTTTAAAATACATCATATAGGAGGTTTAGGCAAGCAAGTTTCAGTCGTACAACAGTATGGAGGAACGGTCAAAAGTCGGGAAGTGGAGGACTGCTGAAAACTGAGCGAACAGGTGACACATCAACTGTAGAGTGGAAGTTTTGAAGTTGGAATGGTAAAGAAGTTAAGAAACTGTTGACTGCGGCCTCTACATTGACGCAGGGCAAAAATGTAGGCGGACATTTCTCGTGAGGAGAAACCTTCGTGCAGGAGTAGGGAATGCAATGTGTAAAGTGGTAGCGATAGCAAGTCGTAGCCATAGTAAAGCAACAACTTCGAAGGACAGCTTTTCGCTGACGTCCTAGCAAACGAGCTTCATAACCTGGCAGGCTGAATGAAGCTATTAGCTTTGCCCATCTACCAAAGAAGCTCGCTCGTGAAACCGCCGCGACAACTCTGAACTTGTTTTCAAGCTGATATGGCGTGATTTGTAAGGAAGACGTGGGCGTACTAGATTTTATGATAGATTACGATGGATGCCTAGTCACAGGCTAAAACACGTCTGTACGGCGTCATGAAGGGTCGTCATCATACTCGTTATGGCAGGCTCCTCAGTAGCGGAAGAAAAGAACTACCCAGTACCTGCCAGTATGGGTCGTCGTTAATGAGTAACGTATCGTCATCCAGATCCTTATGAGAAAGAAAGAGTAACCCAATCTTGCCGTCATAGGCGAGAAGAACAAAAATTTGCATAAGTCAAATGGCAATAAAATATAACTGTCCTCACTTTTGAGGACCCACACCCTGACCCATTCTCGAGTGGAGACAGTGAACTGAGTCCTTCAGGTGCATGAGGAGCAGATCGTCTCATCATTAGGTTTTACCTGCAGCGGGGGTGTGCTTACGTAAATAACCTCCTCACCTGTTCATTTTCGTGCCAGCGCGTTCTACTCATGAGCTAATGGCCACAAATTTCGCAGGAGGTTTGACCAACAGCCGACCGACAAGATGGTGAGCGTGAAAGTCGTGGTCGTGGCCGTTATGGTCGTGGTCGTCTGCTCCGTCGTCGTCCAGGGCAAGAGCAAGGGTGCCAAGGACAAGGGGGCCTTCGACTTCTCGTCCTTCCTGAGCCCTCCGGCGGCCAGCCCAGACTGCCCCGCTGAGGTGGCCAAGGGCGGCGTGGTAAAGGTTGCCGACCCCGACGACTGCGGCAAGTACTCGCTCTGCACGGCGACCTTCAGCACCAAGGTCAACTGCCCGCCGCTCCAGCACTTCAGCAAGGGCGCCAACGAGTGCCTGCCTCAGGAGGTCGCCGGATGCGATCCTGGTACGTGAGAGAGCGACACCGGGGGACGCAGCATGATGCCAGAATCGTTCGGGGATTCCGTATGTATCCCGCATAGATGGTAGCATTCTGCACGGTAGAATACATGCCGACATTCTGAATAGGCAGAACGCGGGCTACAGAACGAACCGAGGAATGGCCCTGGTCCTGGACAACTGCAAGGGATTTTGAAAATTTTCATTTTGTAAAAACTAAGACTTTTGGCACCTGAAACTGTGATCAACTTACGTAAACGTCACATATCCGTCACGTTGCTGAGAGGAAGAGTTTGTGGGTTGAAATACTCACTGCCGTGGATGAATACATTGTGGTAAAAAATTGTGCATGCACACTAAAGTTTGGGAAAACCAGTTTATGTGTTGCATTTTCCGTATAATAACGCGCATCGGTGAATAGGTCAGCTTTTAATGGGATCTCGAAGCACATATCTGTGTATGACATGTCGAAGCTACTCCTGCGATACGACATGCACAGTAGTAAGGAGCTACCGATTAATTTGAGCCCTAGAGATCTTCTGAAGTGCACCAAAATATACTGGTTCATGAACACCATGTCAGATTTTACGTATAACAGTTTTATCAAATAACATGAATATAAAAAGTTACTAATTTAGTAACTCAAGTAACATGTTATAGATATATATTTTTAGATCTTATTTTTCCTTGGTTGCAAAGAAATGTGCTCCAAGTACAAAACTTTTCCTGGACACATGAAAACTCTTTATACCTTAAAGCGCTCCTGAGGATCAGCTGTACCGCAATGACATCGACTGACCAATTCACGCAGCCAACATTGATTTTTGGCGAATGACGATGTCGTGCTGACAATTTGGCTGGAAAGTTGTGTCTGCGCTGTGGCGTCGCACAACGGAAGCACGATGTTCTGTATTACGCATTGGCTTAATGCAGGTGCCATTTTTGAGTTAAATTGTATACACGTTTCTGCCATTCGCCGGATTTGATTATTTAGCGACACGGATTGGTTATTTCACTGCACTAAGGTGAAACTGAACCACGGGATTTCAATAGACTTTACAAACACTTTGTAAAACGTTCAGGTCTCAACTCTTGCCCCGTTTGTCGGCAAGTTGACAGTTTGTTTGTCGATTCTTTGACCTTACTGGCTGTTTTCGCAGCCGTGGCTGCTCCTGCTGAGGCCGAACCAGCACCCGCTGAAGAAGATGTCACTGACGAAGCGGCTGCTGAAGCCGAGGCATAGACCCCATTGTGCAAACACTTCCGAGAAGCGCAGCGCCGCTAGCTTACTCCAAGGACCGGCGTTTCGGGTATTCCGCCCACGCACCACATCCTCAACAGCAGCGGTGCTGGATGATTTGTTATTTCCTCGAGTGAACCGGTGTTACAAAAATAAAAACATCCCAGGAAAAACTACGTGGTCCTTTTTCGCTCTTGAAGGAATTGTTTTTTAACTACGCACTTTGTGTCTTCTGCTATTTCACCACTCGGCCCCCTACAGTCTGAATTGTCACCTTCTTACAGCCCGTATTGTGGAAAGGACGCTGAATGAGCTTAAACGTCTTACGAATCACCAAGTGTCTCGAGTTTTGGAAAACCATAGTGAGCGACTCTAAAACAGCTCGCCGGAATTACGAAATTGGCAGGATCTCTAATACCGCCCTAGGCATCTTACGCTCCGTCCAAGCCACTCGTACGCGCCACGTGCAAATAATCTGGACACCGGCCCATGCATCTCTCCCAGGCAACGAGCTAGCACACGAGGCGGCCCGAGGTTTCAGCTCCCGGGATTGCCCTGACGACGCTGCTGGCTCGGATCATGGGGCTAGGTACCGGCTGGCGACCTACCGGGACATCGCTCAGCACTATCGCATGGACTTCCAGAAATATCCCACAGCGCATTCCACCCTCAACAGACATCAATCTGTAGCCTGGCGTCAGCTGCAGGCTAATGCCTTCCCCAATCCTGCAGTATTGAGCCACATTTATCCCGGCCTTTATAAAGACCAATGCAAGTGCTGCACATAGCTAGCCACACTCACTGACATGATTTGGGCTTGTGATGCTCAGCAACGAACTATATGAGCATGCTTACGAATCACCAGTGCGGAGCAGTGGGAGACCTGTTTGCTTAGCTCCGACCCCGAAATACAGGTTAAGGCCGTCCAACTGGCCGAAGATGCCGCTTGCGCCCAAGGGCTGCAGGCCGCCATCTGAGGGGGAAGAATTCAGGAAGGCTCCCACTCCCCCTTCCTCCTTTCACCCAGTTTTGGGCAAAATAAAGTTGTTATCATCAATGCTACCTGATCCGGAAGGAATCATCATCCTGGATACGTGAGAAGTTGCACTAGGTTGGTGCGACGAGACGGGGAAGGCTCCCCCGAACACAAACGCTACTCACTCAGCCGAACACGATATGGCTATCCCGGTGATATACTCGGCCCCAACCTCACTGATTAAACAACGCAACACAACAAGCGATACAATTTAGATATGTACAATCAGATGCACGTATGCAGCTACGGTAATGAGGCCGTAAACAGCTTCAACGAGCACGTCAAATGAGCAATACAACAAGCGCTAGAAGTTAGATGTAATGCAATCCTAAGCGCGAATGTAGCTACGGTAAGGAGGCCGTAAATAGCTAACACGCGGATGTCAAATGAGCCACACACAACGCCACGGTACGGTTCACGATGGTGGCTTAAAACTAACGCAAACGTGACCAGCAAATTAGCGAAAAGACTGACGGAATCGGTCGAGCTGTTATACAAACTGCATCTGTGGAGAAAAACAGCCTGAGTATAATGAATACAATATTCCGCAAACGAAGAATTTCAAAATGAAACACGGGAAAGCCGCAACAATGCAACTCAAAAAGGAAACCGACTTCATTTCCAAATGACTATTCAGGTAATTTCAGGAAGTACGTTTAGGTGTTAGAGAAGACCAAGAGCAGTAATCGCTTCTTGGTTACGTGCTGGGTAAGGCTAGATCTCAGAACGGAAAGGGTGAAACCGGCAGAAAAACAGAAAACCCAGCTTGCTATTAGTTAGAGTAAGGGCGAGGGAGTTTCTTACTGTCAGAACAAAGTTGACGTTTAAAAAAAAAAGACTGAAGACAGCTTGGAGATCCTATAAATGTGCACTAAAGGACCTTAAAGTGATGAGCCAGTAGTAGCTGCAGGAGGGTGAAAATGTGGGAGTTAAACTGGTCAACTATCCTGAAAAAAAAAATGAGGAAGCCTTTTCGTAACTGCGAAATAAGAAGGCTAGATTAGGCTGAATCAGCGAAGATATCGAGTGCCTTTTTTTATATCTACGTCGAGTATAGTTGTAGGGCACTCGGGCTGGGAAAGGCGTTTTTTGAATGCAGAGCCATGTTTCTTCGGTGCTCACGTGTTTTGTCAACCAAATAAGGGAATCAGGGAATGGGAAAGTGTTTCAACCCCTGCTAATTACATTCGATTCGATTAAGAAGAAAAAAATTTTTTTGCATTGATTCGCGTACACATAGGTTATAGATATAGGGGTCGAGGTTCGTCGTTGAAGTCGTTGCTTTGCTCGTGTAGGGGAGGAGGCTAACACGGGCCTCTTTACATTCTGGTGACAGGCTTCCAGAAAGTCATACCTTAGTGGTGAGCGTCAAGTGTTCTAATTTTTGGACTGGAAGGTTACGGAGCATTTTGAATGTTATGCGGTCCGGTGCAGGGTTTGTGTCACGATTGAAATAAATAAAACATCAGTGTTCCACTATACAAAATTCATACTTAATTTCTGCATAAGTATTCTCTGGCTGCTTAGCCATAAAGTGGACAGCCGGTATTTATTGTGGGTAAGGCGTGTAAAAGGGAGCCGGTTTAATGAGAGCCGGTTAATGAGAGCCAGTTTATTCAGGAGCTGTGCTAGTAGTTGTTTTTGAAGGGTACATCTCCCCCAACAAGAGATTTGAACGCATTTCAGACACACAAGTTGTGGAGATAGATATACAGGGCAATTCTAAAGTCAAGTCGGAGTTGTGCGGCCGATTTATCGGCATATATCGGACATTGCTGATCTGCAGCTACCATTATCGAGTGAGGACTCACTCACGTTGAGTTCATTTATCGACCGACGTTTGAATAACCTGCGACTCCTCTCCTATAAAAAAAAAAAAAAGACGTGGCTATGAACGTTTTATTTTATTTATTTTTATTCCTTTTTTATTCCTTTTTGAATGGTTTCCCGCACGGGTGATCTTGTGTGTGGATTGGTAGAAAAAGGAATGTTGTGCAGCGCTCCTCATGATTAAGGACGGATGACGGGTGTCACAAGCGTCGAAATTAGCTTCGGCATTTGGTTCGTTCACGGGTTTTGCTTGAGGACATTTTGCGCTAGAGCAAACTATTCAGGAACTCAGATGAACACGCATTTCGAGAATATAATTATCGCTTTCTAGAGCCTTTTGAAGGGTCCTTGAATACACGCAAGGCTTCGGGCGGTGTAATTTTCTTGGACTCTCCCCAGTAGTGAAGGGACCGATATAGCTGGCTCTGAAGAGTTAAAAGGGGGGTTTTTGGCAAAAGTAGCGAATTTGCAGCCGCACTATAACGATACCACCGGGCATAGCCCCAGACGGCATGAGATAAGTTAAAGCCACCAATAAGAAAACAGTGTTGGAAGTGCTTTAACTGACGATGAGAGGGTGTAGGTCAGACAAAGGTGCTTAAGCGGGATTGGGGCTCTAATATACATTGACGGTTATTGCCTACCAGACTTTTAGTGGTCGCTTGCTCTTGTTGGTATGTTCGTATGCGTCGTGTCGCTTTGGGTGGTAAATAGTTAGAAAAGTACTCAAGGCTATGAAGAGAGGGAAAGCCGCAGGAGATGGGATAATTGTGGGCAACCTTAAGAAAGAGAAGCAATTATGCTAGAAAAGAAGAGAAGAAAATTAGAATGCTGGTGGACGAAAAGCAGAGAGGGGAATATTGCCTAGGACAGTTACCACCTGTAATAGAAAAAAAAAGTATTTTGTGCGTAATATGCTTTTTGTGCCTGCCCTAAGCAGCGCTTGTATTAAACCAAGAGTGTATAACATAGGTATATTAGTCTTTTTTGGTAATATGACATGTCATAACCCCGTTACAAAGGGGAAACCAATAAAAATCATCATCATCATCAGTTTGAAAACTATACAGTCAAACCCGGCTATAACGAACCCGGATAGAGCGAATTATGCTATATATCGAACAAAAATATTTCACTTACGGAAATACATGGGAAACATATTCCTTATAACGAAGTACACATCCGATATATCGAACTCTGGGAGCCTAGAATGGCCACCGAAATGCATGATCTCGGAGCGGCGATTGAGATGTGGATTGGCCGCGACCACGGAGCAAGATTCGCGACTGAGACATTGCGCCTCGCACGGAACGACGTGACGCCCAATACTTACCGTAAGTGTTTTCGACGCGCGGGACTCGCGACGGAACCCGCCCAGTCAGCGAGTCCGAACCAAGACAGCAGCATCGGTGAACTGTGGGAAGAGCTCGCCAGCGTTCCCGATGATGTCGCGAGTGAAATCCGTCCGACGCTTATAATGAAGCGCTTGCGGCAGTAGATGTGCTCCGCCAATGCTTCTTAGATTTTTGAGGACGCCGACTCGAACTGGTGCAAACAATGTTTCGTGTAGAGAATACTATGCTAGTTGAAGCCGCCAAAACGAAAGTGAAAGCAAAAATCACCGCTTTTTATTTTTTTTGCAACGTGTGCAGTTAAGGCGGAAAGTAGCTTTATTACTTTCAATAAATGGATTATTTTGGTATGGTAATGGCTACTGTACTGTGTTCGTTTCTGCATACGCGGATGGCGGAGTTGGTGAGGGGGGAGGGGGGGGGGAGAGCTCCCGCGGATTGCGAACTCGTCACAATAAGTTCGTTATAAGCGGGTTGGGCTATATCGAACTATTGGATATATTGAACTAATCGCGGTGGATATTGCAGTTCACTATAAACGCGTTTGACTGTATTCAGCACCTGCTTAACAAAATTCCCATTGTCTATGTGTAGCCGTGACAAAATATTTGCAGTGTTTGAACGTGGTTAAACCAAGTTTGCCGAGGAATAGTTCGGTTGTCGCTCCGAGAACGCACAGTGAACACTCGCACACTTGCACCGAAAGTAAAAAAAACAGACGCTGCTCGGCGCAGTACGTGCTGTACGTGGGAACACCGAGTGAGCTTGGATGCAGCCATCGCCACCGTGTATCACTTCCTGAAAGCACCCTTCTTTACCCTTTCCCCCTTTCACCCCATCGCACCCCTCCTCTTAGAACAAAAGATCAGTTGAAAGCTTTCAGTCCGCAACCACACGAAGCGCTGGCTTGACATTGGCTGAGCTTGACGGTCCCATTGACCGAAAGAGACGTTCCCTGGCTTTTCACCCGCAATTATAAAGCCTTCGCAATTAAATTCACATCGACAGCACAAATGCGCCAGCGTGACGTCAACGTTGGCTAGGCGCATCATGTGACGGCGAACGCTGATACGCGGCGACGGCCTGACGTCCCCATTGGGTTTGCGACGGCCGGATGTTCACCCGAGCGTCACGCATTGAGATCTAACGTCATCAACAGGTACCCGAAGCTTGGCGTCCAATGAGTTAACGTTACTTAATTGGTACGTCGTGAAGATCATCGTTACAATAACCACACGTTAAGGCGGTATATAGGCCTCCCCACGTACCCACTCAGGTGCATGTGCCAATGATGAGGTCAGAAGTTCTCAATGTTCAGTTACCATGCCTGTTGGTACAATCAAGGGGATACCGGTGCGATGCACGACGTTAGTTAAACATTTCAATAAATGATACCAACTGAATGATACCATATAAATGATACCAACGGAGGGTTACTTACGAAAAATGTGCGTATAATTCAGCTAATAGAACATTTTATCTCAAAACGAAACCCGGTTATCGGAAAATAAAAATCCCCCTGCTGGGTCTCTGAAACCGCGACTCTACCCCTAGGCTACCGTAGTCGATCAGGCGGAGTTTTCTTAGCGGTTGCTCAAAAAAATGTTGGGAATATTCGAGGCAAATCATCAGCTGCGCGCGTACAGGACGTTTCGAGCTTGTATCTATCTGGGAACGGAGTATCCCGTCAAGGCTCGTGGTCACCTCAACAATCCTCATTGATCGCACCTTCAACATATCCACTACGCTTTCACTACTCAACTAGAAGTGATGCTCACGCATTTTCACATCATAAGGAGAAGCTTAGGGGCAAACTAAATTTTTTTCCGGTTGCGCGGGTCATGGCGTTCTCACACACACAAAAAAAAAATAAATAAAACGAGCTACCAGTTGCTTGCCTGAGCCCGCTGCACTCTCTGCGGAAAGCAGGCGGCGCACGCGGTCGCTCGTAATTTGGCCAGCCTGGTGCGGCTAGAAAGAGATAAAATGACAGTATACCCCCTTCTCATTTATAAGGACATCACATCACTTGCTAGAATGAAGGCGATACCCTCCAGTATCTGAGCAACGTACGAGGCCCGAACAGACTGGTCTTCGTCAAGTACGGGCCAGTACGTACACACACCTTACAAAGCTTCATGCTTTACACCCCACCTTTTCCGACCCCTGTGCAGACATTGCGGCGTCCCGGCAACGCTTTACCACACGGTATGGGATTGTCAAAATACCTCCACATCGACCCTATCCAAAACCCCTCCGGAGAGCAGAACTCGCCAACTCTTGCCCCCAGCAGACAGTTGCAGCTGATGAATTGGCGAAGACGGCGGGTTGCACCACTGGCACCTATGACTAAGGCCTCAACCCACAGGACTTTTCTGATTTCAATAAAGTTTCGCTCGCTCACTCACTCACTCACTCACTCACTCACTCACTCACTCACTCACTCACTCACTCACTCACTCACTCACTCACTCACTCACTCACTCACTCACTCGTTATCCCCCTGCTGCGTGCAAATAAAATCATAATCATCATCATCATTATTATCATCATCATCACCACCACGAGCCTATCTACGCCAACTGAAGGGGAAGGACAAATAAAATGACTGCAAAGAAATCCCTCGATACTTGTTGGTGTCTCTTTTTCCACTGCCACTATTTTCAAGCTAACTATGGCGATCTTTTCGTTTCATTTCCACCGACCCCCAAACCAAAAACTATGTAAAGGTGGATGATCAGCGATGTGGCATAAAATACACATCACTACACAAGATAAAGAATGTACCCGTTTCTGTTTTAGGCGTTCGAGTTGTCGGCGTTTCCTGTCCTAGTCATTGTTTCTTGTAGGCACGGTACTAAAACACCGGGACACCCGTTTACAAGCGCCTCACTGTAAATCGTCACGCTAGAACGTTTCATCTCCGTGGGAAAGAACGTGTTCTAAAAGCACACTGGGCTACTCGTTTTCTAATGCCTCGCGCTAGAACGCTTTGTGCTTCAAAGACATGAGACAACTACAACAAAGCTGTATACCTCTACCCAATAACGGTGTCATCTCCGTGGAAAAAAACGCCAAGCGGCCAGGAATACACTTCTTCCCTGGATGCTTCTCCCCTCCCCAGGTTTCACGTTAGCAGAGATGGCCTGGGATTTTTCGCATCATTTGCTAACAGTAATGACAGCGGATTTGTGGTTATTTAACGACACTTGAAACGACGGGACTTTTATCCCCGCAAGCAAAAATTGGGTACAGATGCCGGTGCAAGTTTTGGCATGAGTGTTGGTTACGATTTGGTGCAAGTGTACCTTGACAGCCGGGTATTTTCCTTATTTTTGATGGAGGCGGAAAACGAAAACACCCGTGAGTAAAGATTTCCGCGTATGTTAAAGGTCCCCAGGCGGTGTCTAAATGAAATCGGTGCCCTCCACAACTGCGCTGCTCAAAGACCAGGAGGAAATTTGGCGAAGAAAATCTCTAGCATTTTCAAAATTGGCGAGCATTTTTATGTGAACTAATTCAGGAAACCCGCCTGTCCGCATGTAAAGCTCCATGTGTCACACTTCCGCCAGCATACGAAAACGCTTATAACGCCAGAGCCTTCACGCCCTCATGTAAAACCCCTGACTGGAGTCCTTCAAGGTATAACAACAAAAAAAATTGACACCGAACTCCTTATGCTGCTCCTAAAAGAAGTCTTCACCACACTGCTTGCCGAGCAGTCGCGTTGTAGAGGGCTCAGTGTGTACCGTTTGATAGGGACACATGAAGTCTTACGGTGACATTTAATAAAGAGCACATGGACCATCATACCCTGATATCGCAATTCCTACATATTGCCTGAAAATATGTAACCAGCAGTGCATGTGTGTATAGTTGTGAAGAGGTATTTCAAAAGGTTTGTCGTGTAACGTTTTTTAGAGATACATTGGCTTTTATGGAGGTATTTTTCAAACTCCTAAAAGACTTCGTCCTCCGGTATCAGAGGGAATATATGGCGTCTTGGAAAAATGACGGAAACTCACACTAACGCGTAAGACTTGAATGTAGCGAAGCTGAACGCAACCTTCACGACCATGGCGACAGTATAAGGCCACGATTGCAGCCTATTTCCTACTGCCCTTCTGCAACGACCTTTAATCTATCATTTTTGCGATAAGTATGATATCCTTCATTTTTTGGAAGAGATAATCATTCTAATCACCTTGGCGGGGCTGTATGCCGCGGCGTGGGTTTCTCGTCCAGCGCAAGTGTTACGATTACGGAGATCGCTGGATATTTTTTGCTTCTTTTGGCCAATCATCCTATGGGTATGCTTGCCATGACAAGTGTGCGGCGGGGACGCTGGGCGGTCTCTTTGAGGAACGCACACATGAGCGCTCGGCATCTTCTTGGTTTTGTCAACTGTCGGAAGGTAGCCGCAATCTTGGCGAATCTCCCTAAGTGGGTATGCCTGGCTTTACAAACGTTCTCAATTGACGCTGGGCGGTCGCCGCGAGGCACGCACACATGAGCGCTAGGCATTTTCTTGGTTTTGTTAACTGCGGAGAGGTCGGCGCAAGCCCGCGCTCTAGTGCGCGCGCGCGGCAATTTCTTCTTATTTATATGCGCACACGAAAAATTACGATTTGCTAAAGAGCTCCGCTCTTCAAATATACTCCCCGCAAATGATGCGTATTGCCCTGAGGTAGACTTAAAAGAGGTTCAGTGCGTAGCGAGCAGCTTCAGCCTTTATTCAATAGCTCCCAATTGGCAGGTCCTTGAATTTTTTCATTCTTACACAGGTACAAGTTTTTGAGAATATGGCACTCAAGTTTTCACAAAATGTCTACCTTCATCAGCTGTGTACACGGGCCACACGGGTATTGCGGCCCATATCTCAAGGGCGCTTTCAAAATTTGCTTCGGGTGTGACGGGCATTCCAGAGGCGCCTGAGTCCCAATGTTCAAAGCAGCGCAGTTCGGCCCAGTAAGCTGGGTAATTTTGAAATCCAAGTGTCTATTCGATGCACTCCTCACAACGCCAGAAGCCTATCTCATTTTTTTTCTATTTTATTTTTTATTCCGCTCTTCTAAGAAGAACACTCGCGTGAGCCTCTGCGGGACGCAACCGCCCGCAATTTGCGGGTCCGGTCGTAAAAGAAACTGCGAACTGTCGTGCTTTTTGGCTTTACCTATGTTCTATCTAGGAGCAATTAGCATCGCCACGATAACGGTAATCCTTCGGTGTTAAGCTCCAGGGCTCCTTTATAAGCCGTTGGTACCACCCTTCGTCAGTCACAACGACTGCGCACATCGCAAGTTCTGCAGCCGGAACACCGAGGTGAGTGTTGCATGCTGTTTCTTTTCCTGTCACTCCTGGGTAGAAAGACGATTCGACTAGGTATCGTTGCATAGCTTACGGGCAGCCTCTGTTTTTAGATGAAGCAAGGAGATATTTTCGACCACGGCCATGGATAATCTGTGTCGTGAGGAATTACATCACCTCGCCACGTATATCGAATGTATTGAAAGCTCAGCGCTGTCTATTTGCCAGACAGTGTAAATTGGCTCCGAGGTGACGAAATTCAGCAAGACAACGGGTCTCGACTTGACGCTTGAGATGGCAGTATTCAGTGTATAGTTTATGCGACAGCGCGGAACGCGAGACTCACTATAAACAGCAAGGATGTTGTCGCTACAATAAATGCGAGAACGTTGTGGTTCTGTATTCAGAATTACTGTTCCTTGCAATGCTTGGTAATATAATATAAATTTAAGTCGCGACAACACTCAAAATTTCAGCCCATACGCTATAATTGACGCACAAATTCTTACTCTCCAGACAACGCCAGCTGGCCTTATGAATCAGGTCAGATAGGTCTGCACACCCCAAATAAGGGTTAACACGTATAATCATCAAGGATTATCGTAAGCCAGATATAAGCAGAGAAGAAACCATAAAGGAGTTCTTTTACGGCCAAAGAAACCTCGAGAAAACAGGAAGGGTAACATGTCTGCCTGGCCTGCTATATTCTTTCTAACAAGTTTGTTCAATCTAGAGTGTTTCTCTTATTAACGTCGCTAATCAAACGAAATATGGCGAAGGTCGTAAGTACTTTGTTTTGTAAACACTGGCTTTCACCCGCCTCAGCTAGACGTCCGGTTGAAGAACATCCCAGCTTTGTAACTTTTCAGGACCGCCCGTAAGCATAGATAACTATAACACAGGACAGCTGGCGAAGAATGAAACTGGCAAAGCGCCTACAGGATATATGGTTTGATAGGATCAGCCTGGTATCTTTATGCAAGGGGTCGCTTCTTGTTTCCGTAAGAAACATAGAAGACAAACATGTGAGCAGTCGGAAAGCGTGACAGATTAGGAGGAAGCTAGACGATAGCATGGAATGTATAGTGCAGTGAGGGCATTGCACTGATTGTAAGAGCACTACGATGTCACACCAATGCATGTAATAGAGACCACAGAGCCCGCTCCCTACAAGTCATCCAGGTTTCCATACGAACCATACCCCTTCGTTTCGGCCGCCATTGTTATCTTGCCTGTTTTTGTCTCAAGAATAGGAACAACAATTGTTCGGTTCTGCTGTTCAGTACCGTTCACCAGCAAAGTATTTGAGAGCATGTTTCCGTCACACGCCTTGAAATGTCTTTAGGGTTGATATTTTCGAAACCGTGGCAAAATATTTCATTTTGTGAGTTTCATCACATCACTATACTCAAAATATTAAATGGAACAATATCACATTACTCAAGCATACACGCACAATAGATTTGAGCGCACAACTTTCTGACTTCCCACATTTTGTTTCAACGTTTCAGGTGGGGAAACCTGTGGTTCGGAGCACATTTGACTGCAGACAGAAAAAACACGAAACGAGAACGGGGTGTCAGTGTGTTGGCAGACTTGGAAGCCCACAATTTGTTCAATGCCAACTTTCTGTGCTGTTTACCCTTTGAGCCTCGCAAACGCCGAGTAACGGACTCATTTTTCCTTACCGTACCACATGGCAGCCCATCGAACAACTTATTCTTGATTTGCCTTTCAGTCTTAAATACATCATGTAGGTGGCTTAGGCAAGCGAGCTTCAGTTATACAACATTATACATGAACGGTCAACGGAGTAAACGGAGCGAAAGCAGTAAACGGAGCGAAAGTATGAGGCAACAAATTTAGTGTGAAGGTTTGCAAGCTGCAATGTTAAAGGAGTTCGGAAATGGTTGACTGCGGCCTCCACATTGAAAGAGGGCCAAAAATGTAGGCTCACAATTTCGTGAGGAGAAACCGTCTTACGAAAGTAGTGATAACTAATGCAATGTGTAACGATAGCAAGTGGTCCCTACAGTGAAGCAACAAAATGGACGGACAGCTTTTCGCTGAAGTCCTATAGCAAACTATCTTTACAACCTGGCAGGCTGATTTAAGCTGTTAGCCTTGCCCATGTACTAAAGAACCTCGCTCGTGAAACCACCGCGACAGGAGCTCCGAACTTGTTTTCAAGCTGATCTGGCATGAGTTTTAAGGAAGTCGTGGTCATACTAGATTTTATCGTAAAATACGATGCATGCCTAGTCACAGGCTAAAACCCGTCTGTGCGGCGTCGTGAAGGGTCGTCATCGTACTCGTTATTGCACGCTGCTCAGTAGCGGAAGAAAGGAACTATCCAGTAACTGCCAGTATGGGTTGTTCGTTAATGAGGAACGTATCGTCATCCAGCTAGCTACTTATGAGAACGAAAGATTAACCCAATCTTCGCGTCATAGGGGATCAGAACGATAATTCGCAGAATTAAAAGCGTAATCAAATACAGCTGTCCTGCCATTGAAGACCTACATCCTGACACATTCTTCTGAGGAGATAGTGAACTGAGTCGTCCAGTGGCATGAGGAGAAGATCGTCTCCCCATTCAGTTTTACCTACAGCGGGGCTGTGCTTGGGTGAATACCCACCTCACCTGTCAATTTTCTTACCAAACCTTCTACCTATAAGCTAATGGCCACAATTCCCGCAGGAGGTTTTACCAACCACCAACAGACAAGATGGTGAGCGTGAAAGTCGTTGTCGTGGTCGTCATGGTCGTGGTCGTCTGCTCCGTGGTCGTCCAGGGCAAGAGCAAGGGGGGCAAGGCCAAGGGGGCCTTCGACTTCTCGTCCTTCCTGAACCCTCCGGCTGCCAGCGTGGACTGCCCCGCGAAGGTGGCCAAGGGAGCCGTGGTCAAGGTGGCCGACCCCGACGACTGCGGCAAGTACTCGCTCTGCATGGCGACCTTCAGCACCAAGCTCGACTGCCCGCCGCTCCAGCACTTCAGCAAGGACGCCAACGAGTGCCTGCCCCAGGAGGTCGCCGGATGCGATCCTGGTACGTGAGAGTGCTATACCGCCGGACGCAGCTTGATGTGACAATTCTACGCTGATACTGCAGGAACCCCACAGACATGCGAGCCTTCTGCATTGTGGAATACATGCCGACATCCTGAATAGCCAGCACTCGCCTTATTGAATGAACTGAGCAATGATCTTAGTCCTGGGAAACTGCCAGAGATTTTTAAAAAAATTACTGTTAAAAAACTAAGACTTCTGGCAGTTCAAACTTTAGTCATGTATCAACGTCAACATCACATATCAATTACTCTACTAGGAGGGAGTGCTCGCGGGTTCAAATACTGAGTGCTGTGGACGCATACATCGCGGTAAAAGAATCGTACATGCATATTAAATTTCGGCATATCTAGCTTATGTGTTCAATATTCTCTATAATAACGCACCTCGATGCACAGGACAGCTTTAACTAAAAGAATAATGTTTGACGTGAAGAGGCTACTTCAAAGATACGAGACGCACTGAAATCCCCGTAGATATTCTGAAGTGCACGGAAATATACTGGCCAAAAATTACCTGTGAATTTTTAAGCGTTACAATGCCCTTCTTTACCAGGTAACATGACTGAATGCGGTAACGGAATCCCTAAATCCATTATTATTTTATATAAAATAGTTATTTAGATCTTAATTTTCTCAGCTTTTGGTTTGAAACAACATGTGGGCCAAGGACGATAAATTTCCTGGATACACCAAAACTGCTTACACCCTAAGACGGTCCTGAGGTTCAGATTCACCACAATGATGTCGATTTACTGATTCATTCAGCCAACAGTGTCTTTCCGCAAATGCTGATGTCAAGCATACAATTTGCCTCCAAAGTTGTGTATGTCTCTCTCTCTCTCTCTCTCTCTCGCATTTCTTAGTCAACTTGTATGCACGTCGCCGAATTTGACTGTTTGGCGGCACGGATTGGTTGTTTCAGTCCATTGAGGTAAAACTGTGTCATGGGATTGCCTTAGAGTGTACAAACACTTTGTAAAACGTTAAGTCCTCAACTCTTGTCCCGTTTGTTGGCAATTTGCCTGTTTGTATGTCGGTTGGTTGAACTTGCTCACTGTTTTCGCAGCCTTCGCTGCTCCTGCTGAGCCCGAGCCAGAGGCTGAGCAGCCCGCCGCTGAAGAGACAGCTGCTGAGGCCGAACCCGCGACCGCTGAAGAAGTCGCTGATGATGTGGCTGCTGAAGCCGAGGCATAGACCCTGCTGGGGGAACACTTTCAAGATACGCAGCGTCACTAGCTGACTCCAGGGGCCAGAAGTATGGGTATTCGGACAACTTACCACATATTCCCAACAACAACGGCGCTGGATAGTTTGTTGTTCTCCCTAACGAACCGGTGTTAAAGAAATAAAAACAACCAGAAAAAAGCTACGTGGTCGTTTTTATCTCATAAAGGATTCTTTTTTTTAACTAAGCACTTTGTACCTTATCTATTTCGCTAAAGGTCAATCACCACTCGGCCCCTGCAGGCTGAAACATCAGCTTCTTACAGCCGATATTCTTGAAGGAACACTAAATGTGCTTAGAAATGGTACGTATCACCGAGTGCTTCCAGGTTTGCAATGCTACCTGATCCGGAAGGAAACATCATCCCAGATACGTGAGAAGTTGCACTAGGTTTGTGCGACGAGACACGGAAGGCTCCCCGGAGCACAAACACCGCTTCCTCACCCGAACACGATCTGGCTATCTCGGTGAGATATCAAGCCCCAACCTCACCATGATTAAACAACGCAACACAACAAGCCATACAAGTAGATATAGCACAATCCTATGCACGAATGTAGCTACGGTAATGAGGCCGTAAACAGCTTCAACGAGGATGTCAAATGAGCAACACACAAGGCAACGGTACGGTTTACAATAGTGGTAAACTAACACAAACCGGACCAGAAAATTAGCGAAAAGACACACGGAATTGGCCGAGTTGTTATACTACTTGTTATACTAATTGGCCGAGTTGTTATACTAAACTGCCTGGGTATAATGAATACAATCTTCCGAAAACAAAGAATTACTAAATGGAACACGGGAAGGCCGCAACAAGGTTACTGAAAAAGGAAACCTACTTCATTTCCAAGTGACCATTTCGGTATTTGTAGGAAGTACGTTTATGTGCTAGACAAGATCAACAGTAGGGGTTCCATCTATTAATTGGTTAGGTGCTGGGTAACGCTAGTTCGCAGAACGGAAAGGGTGAAACTAGCAAAAAAGCAGAAAAGCAGAAAACCCGACTTGCACTTAGTTCGAGCAAGGGCGTGAGAGTTCCAGAATAACTATCAGAGCAAATTTTCCGTTTTAAACAAAAAGACTGAAGACAGCTTGGACATCCTATAGATTAGAACCTAAGGACTTTAAATTAATGAATCAGTAGCAGCTGTAGGAGGGTGAAAATATGGGATATAGACAGATGAACTGTCTTCAAAAATAGGTAACCTTCTTCGAAACTTCGAAATAAGAAAGCTAGATTAGGTTGAATCAGCGAAGCTATCGAGCGCCTTTTTTATGTCTACATTCAGTATAGTCGGGCGGCACTCGGGCTTGGAAAGGCGTCTTCCTGAATGCATAGCCATGTGTCTGGGGTGCTCACGTGTTTTCTGAACCCAATTAGGGAATCACGGGATGGGGAAGTGTTTGAACAGCTTCTAATTCCATTCGAGGCGAGTAAGAACTATTTTTTGCATTAATTTGCCGACACATAACAGTATCGATATAGGGTCGAGGTTCGCTCTTGAAGTCGTTTGTCTGCCTGTGTAGGGGAGCAGGATGACATATGGGTCTCTTTACAATCTGGTGTCGGGCTTCCAGAGAGCCACACCCTATTGGTGGGAGTCAAGTGTCCATTCTTGGAACGGAAGGCTACGGAGCATTTTCAATGCTATGCCGGCTGGTAGAGCGTTTGTGTCTCGGTTGAAATGAATAAAACATCGGTGTTCCGCCATACAGAAATCATACTTTATTTCTGTGTAAATGTTCTCTGGCTGAGTAGACATGTAGTGGACAGCCAGTATTTATTGTGGGAAGGCATGTAAAAGGTGTTGCAAATGTCGTCCATGAGAGCGGGTTTATTCAGGTGTTGTGCTACTAGCTGTTTTTGAAATGCGCAAGTCACCCCAACAAAAGATCTGAGCGCATTTCAGACACTCGAGTTGTGGAGATGGATATACAGCGCCATTCTGAACTCATGTCGGAACTTCGTGCCCGGTTCATCGGCATATATCGGACATTGGTGAACTGCAGCTAGAATTCTTGAGTGAGGACTAACTCACATTGGGTTTATTTAGGAACTGGCGTTTCAACAACCTGCGACTCCTCTCCTATGATAAAAAAGATGTGGCTATCAACCGTGGGATGGTCTCCCGTGGGGGTGATCTCCTTTTTGCGTTGGTAGATCGAAGAATGTTGTGCAGTGCTCCCCATGACTAAGGACGGATGACGGGTGTCAGAAGGGTCGAAATCAGCTTTGGCATTTGGTTGGTTCAAGAGTTTTTCTTGAGGACATTTTGCGCTAAAGTGACGGTTTCAGAAATTTAGATGAACACGCATTTTCAGAAAGTAATTATCGCTTTCTAGAGCCTTTTGAATGGTCCCTCAATACCCGCAAGGTGCCCGGTGGTGTTACTCTCTTGAGCTCTCCCTTGTCTTGAAGGGACCGATATGATTCGCTCTGAAGAGTTTAATGGGGGTTTTCTGCAAGGCGGCATGGTACCATAAAATGCCACCACACATTGGCCCAGACAGCATGAGATAGGTTAAAGGTACCAACAAAGAAAACAGTATTGCAGGCGCTTGAACTGACGACGATAGTGTGTGGGGGAGGCAAAGGTGCTTAAGGGGTATTGGGGCTCCAATATATGTTGATGGATATCGCCTACAAGACTTTTAGTGGTGGCTTGCTCTGGTGTGTATGTTTACATGCGTCGTATCGCATTTAGCGGTAAAGCTTTGAAAAGGTACTGAAGGAAATGAAGAGTAGGGAAGCTGTAGGAGATGGTATAACTGTGGGTCAAGCAATAAAAGAGACGGCATTATGCTAGACAAGGTTGGAAAACTTTATTCAGGACCTGCGTAACAAAATCCCGTTGTCTATGTGTAGCCATCATAAAAAGTTCTGTGGTTTAGCTTTGGTTAACCGCAGTTGATAGCGAAAGCTTTACCGGCCTCGCTAGGCCCATTGTCGAGATGTGGACGAGGTATGACTTAACGATAAAGATACATGCTTGCATTGAATACACTACTTATTCATCACCCCTTTTCGTTTCGTCGCGTTTTCTTAGCCTCGCCACTGTACGAGCGAACATGGCTGGATGTTCGTCTTCCTCCATCGCACACGGCTCTGCGCCGCACGTTGCCTCCTGGTCTTTCTAAGTGGCGCGCGCTTATTGCTGCAGCGGCGGCCTCATCCCCTTCCTCCGCCGTTTCCTCCTCACCTATCTCTCGCCGGAAGGGTTGCAAGCTGGGCTGGTTGGATAAACGTATTCTTGGTTGAAACCAGCGCGACAATAAACAAAGAGAATGGGAGTGTATCACAAGCTCTATCAACCTGGGTTCGAGAGAGCATGATTTGTCATTGAAGGGCCCGCCATCATCCCATCTTTCTTCACATTATTCTAAGGGCAGCAGATGTACACCTAATTTTTCTGCCACTGACATTTTATTTTAGCACCATGAACAAAAGCCCCCCGAAATTATGGAAGCGTTCCACGAAGCAGAAAGTGTAGACAAGTGTGTCCGCCAAGCAAGCGTGGGTGTTCATCCCAAAGAGATTGCGTATCTGCGTGGACCTTGACTGTAGCCGGTATCTATCTAGTTGCCTGATCACCGTGTCTTTTCTAACCATGTTTTGGTCATGAGCTGCTTTTAATGTTTAGTTTTAGGTGTTTACATTCACCCTTCTCTATATTAAACTTTAGTTTTTATACCAGCAGCTGTCCTTGCGTTGCACTTCATTTGCCTTTGTTTAGGTTCGCGATGGTTTCATCCAACAATAAGAATATCTCTCCCCTGCCGCCCATCTCTCTCCGCGATCGGGTCACTACTTCGTGCCGGGCGCTTTCGGAAGGGGATGTGGTTCGACCTCTAGCTCTCAACGTCAAAACCGGTCACTCCACGAAGAGCGCCTGAGGTTGCGTAGTGTAGCTTTCGCTACAAAAATTGCAGTGGTTCAACGTGGCTGAACCAAGTTTGTTAAGCAATAGTTCAGTTGACGCGCCGAGAACACGCAGTAAACACGCGCACAATTGAGCCGAAAGACAAAACACAGACGCTGCTCGGAGCAGTAGGCGCTGTATAGGTGCAACGCCAAGTGAACTTAGATGTCGCAATCTCTACCATGTATCACTTCCCGACGGCACCCTTCTTTACTCTTTCCACCTATCCCCTTCTCCACATCCCTTCTCTTAGAACAAAACAGCAGTTGAACGTTTTCACTTCGCAGCTGAACGAAGCCCTGGTTTGACCAGAGCCTTGTGCGGTTCCGTATATCTGAGCATGAAGGAAAGATTGACGGAACGCCACGTTTTCTCTGTTTTTTGCTGGAGCAATAAAGCTTTCACAACTCAATTCCCATCGGCAGTACAAATGCGCTGGCTAGACGTCATTATTGGCTCGACGCATCATGGGGCGGCAAACGGGGGAATACGGCGACGGCCTGAGATCATCATTGGGTACGAGACAGCCCGATGTTCACGAGAGCGTCACGCATTGAGATCTAACGTTCTCAACCGGTACCCGAAGATTGGCGTACAATGAGTGTAACGTTATTTGGCACGTCGTGAAAGTCAGTCTCACTATTTTCACGTTAAGGCTGAACATAGGCCTAAATCCGTACCCACTCAGGTACGTTGTACAATGCTGAAGTCAGAAGATTGCAATGTTCCGTTCCGATGAATGTGGGCACAATCGCAGCCCTTGCGGTGCGGTGCAAGTCGTTAGTTAAACTTTTCGCTATGGCGCCTACTAACAATCGATATGAATGATACGAAATCAGGGTTACTTACGAAAAACATGCGTAGAATTTAGCTAAAAGAACATTTTATGGCAAAACAAAGCACGGTATCGGGCAAAAAAATTCCCATTGCTGCGGCTCTAAAACCGCGAATCCACCCCTAGGCTACTGGAGGCGAGCAGGCGGAGTTCTTTTAGCGGTTGGTCAAAAGAAGATAAAGAATGCTCCAGGCATATAATCAGCTACAAGTCTGCAGGGCGTGTAGAGCTTCTATATATCTGGGGAACGGAGTACCCCGTAAAAGCCTCGTGGCCACCTCAGCAACCCTCATTGATTGCGCCATCAACATACCCATACATACCCATATCCCGACATAGGCTTTCACAGCTCAACTAGAAGTGATGTTCACGCATTTTCACATCATAAGGAAAGCTTAGGGGGCAAAGAAATTTTTTTTCTGGAGCCGCGGCTCGTGCCGTTCCTACACAAAAAAAAACAGCTACAAGTTGCTTGCCACTTCCCGCTCCTCTCTCTGCTAAAATCATATGGCGCACGGCTTCCCTCGACATTTGGCCAGCCGGGTGCCTCTAGAACAAAAGGAAATGACAGTATACCCCCTTCTCACGCACGAGGACATTATAGAGCATTAGCGACTTGGCTTAAGGCTTTACCCTCCAGTCTCTAAGCAACTTACCAGGCCCCAACAGACTGCTCTTCGTCAACTTCATACCAATACGAACCCACACAATACAATGCTGGACGCCATGCACCCCACCTTCTACAATCCCCTGTGCAGACACTGCAGCGTCCCGGCCACGCTTTACCACATGGCATGGGAATGTCAAAAGAACCTCGTCATCAACCCGATCCTAACCCCCCCCCTCCCTCCCCGAGAGCAGAACTCGCAAACTCTTGCCCCCAGCAGACAGTGTCAGCTGATGAACTGGCAAAGACGGCGGGTTGCTCCAACGGCGCCTTTGACTGAGTGGTCCACCCACACGACTTTTCTGATTTCAATGAAGTAGTTCTCACTCACTCACTCACTCACTCACTCACTCACTCACTCACTCACTCACTCACTCACTCACTCACTCACTCACTCACTCACTCACTCGTCATACTCCCGCTGCGTGCAAATAAAAATGAGTGCAGACAAATCCCTCAAAAATGGCTCCTGTATGTTTTACCACTGGCGCCAGTTTCAAGCTTACCATGGAGATCCTATTGTTTAATTTCCACCGAACCCATGGCAATTAAAACCAGTAACAAAAACCAATAGCAATAACAAATAAGGCAGTAAGGAATTAGGAACCCTTCCACTATGTAAAGGTGGATGACCAGCGACACGGCCAAAATACACCTCACACAAAGTATAACGAATGTACATATTTTTGCTTTAGGGGCGAAGCATTTAGGGGCTCTGGATGTCGGCGTCTCCTGTCGTCGTCGTCGTTTCATGTAGTCACGGTACTAAAACACAGGGACACTCGTTTTCCAACGCTTCGCGCTAGAACTTTTCATCTCAGTGAGCAATAACGTGTTCTAAAAGTACACACTGGGCCATTCGTTTTCCAACGCCTCGCGCTATAACGCTTCGTGCTTCAGAGACACGAGACTTCTACAGCGAAGCAGTATACGCCTCCAGCTTCGCGATCGCTGCGCCGCCTGCCGCCGCTTCTCCGCTGCGCTTACGGGAGCAGCGATGCGTTGCTGATAGGGGCTCATACAATTTTTTGGTTCTCTTTCGCTTCTTTTTGCCATTAAGCGCCCCAAACAACTTGCTATGGCCCCGTCTTTTAGGAAATTGTACGTTTAGGGCACTTCAAACAACAGCTGCGTCTTGGTTGAGTGCTCGAACGTCAACAAGAACTATCCGGGGACGCCGTTCTGCACGCTACTTGGCCGCTCTTAGGTCGTCTGCCACGGCAGCAGCTTATCACCAGCGTTACCTCCAAAAACGCCAGGCAGAAGTGAATTCTATTGTCGCTGCGTTTAGGCCTGATACTGGCACAGTGAGAGGTCGGTTTCGTCTCGCAGCGCTTACAACTAATGCGGCTTCGTTAAAATCTGTCCCGGAGTTGTGATTACCCCATACCTCGCAAACACTTGTGCGGTTTAAGGGAATATGAGCTACGCGAAAATATTAAGCATCGCGCAAGGTTCTGCGTCGTTAAAAATGCGCAAACTGACATCTTTCATTTAGCGAGGACCCAGGAAAGTTAATGAAACCACGAAAAAATTAATCCAAGTCCAGAAGAAACCGAACAGCTCGTACGCGAATAAATAAAAAAAAAAACCAGTACAGCTTCGGAAATGCCAAATACGTTTGTCGAAACTTACGCAAGGTAGGAATAATCCCAGCAATTAGATACAAAATGCACTGCTATATCGGAGGGCATGGAGGGGGGGGGGGGGAGGGGAAGCTTAGCTATCAGTGTAGTCGAATGCGAAGAGGAATCAAGAAAAGAACGTTTTAGTAATCACCCACAGACACTGCGCGTTCAAGTAATTTTTTTTTTCGACTTAAACGCACAGCTGATCACTCGGCCGACGCGTTTTTTTAAGCATAGGGTAGGCGGTTCACAAGCCATAAAAGGTGACGTTGGAAGAGTGTGGTATCTGATAAAGCCCTGTGATTTCAGTTTGTGTTACATTCTGCAACTACCTGTGTCATAACACTATGTTTCGAAGAAGCGTTGAGTCACGGACGCGGATTACTCTAAGCCCGTCTCCGCGCTGCTCGCAGAGGTTATCATACAGCAGATAATGGATGTTTGCCGGCGCTCACCTCCCGACAAACGAACCAGCATTAAGTGTTTTGTCGTTTGCGGATCCCCGTGTATAATTTTGAATTGCCCATAATACTTATTTCGTAGAATGTTCGTGAAATTTATGCCCCATTGATCGATATCTGAGGTATGACATTGGCAAGCGTAACTGGCATGCTGTCAGGTATGAGCGCTCCGCTAGGGTATGTAATCGCACAAAACTGATTTAAATAGTAGTGGATAGCCGTAAAATGACCATCTGAGGAAACGCTGCCTGCGGACACACTGTTAGTAAATTTTAGGACAGTGGAATTACAATCACCTTCATGCATAAGCCGGTTTCGCGACGCCAGCCTGCGACACACATCAGGCGCTTGTACACACAGAAATAACCCTACGAAGATTGCGTCAGAAATGTTTACGATCTCGTAAATGCTTCATATTTGCGAACAGAGTGACCTCTTCGCGTAAATATGTATTTCCAACGCGCAAAAACGGCAAACTTCAATCGTGAACGTGCCGCAAAAGCAGTGGCGACAGTGGGAAGCGGGCCGGATCTCCCGCAGCTGCTTTCGAAACGGGCCGCTAGGGGGATTTCAGTGGCGCCCCTACAGGCAGCGGTCGAAGCGTATACCTGTACCCCTATGGTATAATCTCCGTGATCAAAAACGCCAAAACCCCAAAATTCAATTACGCCCTGCATGCTTCCACTCCCCTGGTTTCTCGTTAATGGAAATGGCCCGGGATTTTTCTGATCATTTGCTAACAGTAATAACAACGGATTTGGGATTACTTAACGACACTTGAAACGACTGGAGTTTTATCCCAGCAAGCAAACATTGGGTACGATTACCCGTAGAAGTGTTGACATAAGTGTTGGTTACGACTTGGTGCGAGTGCACCTTGACAGACAGGTGTTCTCGTTTTTCTTATGGAGGCGAAAAATGAAAACATCCGTGTGTAAAGATTTCGCCGCACGGTAAAAGTCGGTGTCCTCCACAACCGCGCTGCTCATAGTTCAGGTGCGAATTCGGCGCGAAAGTCTCGCATTTTCAAAATTCTCAAGCAGTTCTCTGTGAACTAAGCGAGGAAACCCACCTGTCTGCATGTAAAGCTCCATGTGTCACTTCTGTCAGCATACGAAAACGCTTAAAACGCCAGAGCCTTCATACCCTCATATAAAACCCCCGAATGGGGGCCTTTAAGGTATAACAATAAAAAAATATTTTAATATCAAACTCCTTGTGCTGCCTCTAAAAATATGCTTCTCAACGTTGCTGGCAGTGAAGCCGCATTCTTGAGGGCTCAGTGTGCATCGTGTCATAGGATACATGTCTTACGGAGGCATTTAATAAATGGATCATAGGCCATCTTACCTTCAGATCAAAATTCTTACATATTGCCCTAAAATATCTTCCTAGCAGTGCTTCTGTGTATAGGTGTGAAGCCGTTTTTAAAAGGGTTTGGTGTGTAGCGTTTTTAAGTGCGAATGCACTTCTTAAGCGAGCCTGAATCGTCCGCCGCCGTAGTCCGCATAGCAACAGCTGCGGGTGCGCGCGCTCCTCGTCTTCCCTAGCAACGGGGGGAGATGGGCGCGCGCTGCCTGGCCAGGAGTGGGGGATTGGCCAGGAATCGGGCGTGAGAAGGGCTAATGCACCCGCTTAAAGGAGTACTGACACGAAATTTCAAAGCTGAGATCCGCTCTAGCAATCAAGTACAACGACAACACAAATAGGTGTCTGTGAATAAATGCATCTTTCTTTCTTTGTAGTTGTGTGTGTGTGTGTGATCTCTCTTTCGCGAACATTACCGAACCGCGCAAATTCAACTCGTGCATTCGCACTTTCACATTCTTCCCCTCGGGGAAATGCGGGGAATTTTTTTTAGATATACATAGGCTTTTATGGAGGTATTTTAAAACCCCTAAAGGCATTTCCAGTCCGGAATCACCGTGATTATATGGTATCTTGGAAAAATGAAGGAAGCTCACACTAACGCCTAAGACTTAAATGTAGCGGAGGTGTACGCAACCTTCACGACCACCCCGACGGAAATTAATTCAACGATTTCACACGATTTGCTTCTTCGCTGCCGCAACGCCCTTTACTCAATCATTTCTGTGATAAGTGTGAGATCCTCCATTTTTTTTGGAGGAGATAATCATTGTGATCACCTTGGCGGGGCGTACACTACGATGTGTGTTGCTCGTTCAGAGTAAGTGTTGTCCCGATTACGGAGAACACTGGATTTTTTTGCCTATTTTGGCCAGTCATGCTAAGTGGGTATGCTTCCCTTAATAAACGTGCGCCGGGGACGCTGGGGGGTATTCGTGAGGCTCGCACGCATGAGCGCTCGGTATCTTCTTGGTTTTGTGAACTGCCAAGCGGTTGCCGCAATCTTTGCCAATCTCCCTAAGTGTGTATGCGTGGCTTGACAAACGTTCGGACGGGACGCTGGGTGGTCGCCGTTAGGCGCGCACACAGGAGCGTTAGGCATTTTCTTTGTTTTGTTAACTGCCGGACGGTCGCAGCAAACTTGGCCAATGCCCCTAAGTGGGTATGAGTGGCTTTACAAACGGTCGCAAGGGACGTTGGGCGCAGCGCGCACACATGAGCGCTAGGCATCTTCTCGGTTTTGTTAACTGCCGCGAGGTCGGCTCGAGGCCCGCGCTTACGTGCGGGCGCCCGGTATTTTCTTGTAATTTATAAGTGCGGACACGAATAATTACGACTTGCTATAGAGCTTCGCTCTTCAAATATCCTCCCCGCAAATGATGCGTATATCCCTGAGGTCGACTTAAAAGACCTTCGGTGTGTAGCGAGCAGCTTCAGCCTTTATTCAATAGCTCCAACTTGAATGGTTCCGCAATATTTATAGTCTTACACTGGTACAACTTTTTTTAGAAGATGGCACTCAAGTTTTCACCACTGGCTCGCTTCATCAGCTGGGTACATGGACCACAACGGTATTGTGTTGCGGCCCATATCTCATGCGGCACTTTCAAAATTTCCTTCGGGTGTCACGGGCACTTCCAGAGGCGACTGAGTCCCAATGTCCAAAGCAGTGCAATTTGGCATATTAACCAAGGTTCATTGAAATTCAAGTGTCTATTTGATGCACTCCTCACAACGCCAGACTCTTATCATATTTCTTTTCTAATTTGTTTTTTATTCCGCTCCTTTGAGAAGAGCGCTCGCATGAGCCTCAGCGGGATGCAACCGCCCGCAATTAGCGGGTCCGATCGTAAAAAAAACTGCAAGCTGTCGTCCTTTTTGGCTTTACCTATACCCTATCTAGGAGCAATTAGCATCGCCCCGATAACGCTAATCCTTCGTTGGGTACGCTCCAGGGCGCCTTTATAAGCCGTTGGTACCACCCTTGGTCAGCCACAACGACTGCGCACATCGCAAGTTCTGCTGCCGGAGCACAGAGGTGAGTGTTGCGTGCTGTTTCTTTTTCTGTCACTTCTGGGTAGAAAGACGGTTCGACTAGGCATCGTGACATTGCTTACGTGCAGCCTCTGTTTTTAGCTGAAACAGTGAGATATTTTTGACTAAAGCCATGGGTATTGACGGCCCTGGGGAATGAAATCCTCACGACACGTATATGGAATGTATAGAATGCTCAGTGCTTTCTTCCTATTAAAAACGTGTATTGGCTCCGAGGTAATGAAATTCAGCTAACCAACATCTGTTCACTTGACGCTTGAGATGGCCCTCCTGATCGTATACGCCTCGTGCGCGGCCTGTAGGGGCGCCACTGAAATCCCCCTAGCGGCCCGTTTCGAAAGCAGGCGCGGGAGTCGGCGTCCGGCTCCCAAGGGCCGCCGCTGCTTTTGCGGCACGTCCACGACTGAGATTTACCGTGTGCGGGTGTTTGAAGTCCATGTTTATGTGAAGCAGTCACTCTGTCCGCAAATGAGGCGTGTTTACGAGAGTGTAAATGTTTCTGACGCGATCTTAGTGTGGTATATTCGGTCTGTATAAGCGCCAGGTATGTGTCACAGGCCAGCGGCGCGGAACCGGCGTGTGATGGAGCCGATTGTAGTTACTCTGACCTGAATTTACTAGCAGTGTCTTCGTAACCACTGGTTCCTCATATGTTCATGCTGCGGCTATACACAACGATTTAAATTGATTTTGTGCGCTTACAGAATCAGCGGGGCACTTATAACTGACAGCACGCCAGTTACGTTTGCTAATATATTATACCTCAGATATTGATCACCACCATTTACAAGCCAGTCTGTGTTAATTTCGGGAATATTCAACAAAAGTACAATGGACAATGCATAATTATACTCGGGGATCAGCTCACGACAAAGTCGTCTTGTCGTGAGGTGAGCGCCCGCAAACATCCATCTGCTCCTCTGCGAGCAACCCGCCGCGGTGGCTCAGTGGCTAAGGCGTTGCGCTGCTGAGCACAAGGTCGCGGGTTCGATTCCCGGCCGCGGCGGCCGCTTTTCTGATGGAGGCGAAAAGCAAAAACGCCCGTGTGTACGAGATTTCGGCGCACGTTAAAGATCCCCAGGTGGTCAAAATTAATCCGGAGCCCTCCACTACGGCGCGCCTCATCGCCTGCGTTGCGTCGGCGCGTTAAACCCTACAATCAAATCAATCAATCCTCTGCGAGCAGCGCGGAGACGGGCTTAGAATATAATCCGCGTCCGCGACTAATGATTCTTCGAAATATCGCCATATGGCACAGGGAGCCAGCAGAATAAAGCATAAACTGAAATCAGAGGGCCTTATCACATACCACTCTCTTCACTACTTGAAAAAGGCGCTAAAAAAATACACAACACGAGCACGAAGAAGGACGGGACGGATGCGCTCCGTCCCGTCCTTCTTCGTGCTCGTGTTGTGTATTTTTTTAGCGCCTTTTTCAAGTAGAGACATGCACCAACTAGCCCAACAACGTACTTTACTTTACCACTCTCTTCCTACGACACCTTTCATCGCTTGTTGAACAGCCTACCCCGTATACTTCCAAAAATGCGGCCGCCGTATGATCCGCTGTTCGTTGAAGTAGAAAAACAAAAGGAAAGTGAACGCAAGATTTGTGTGTGTAATTACTAAAACGTTCATTGCTTGATTCCGCTCCGTATTTGTACACAGCGTCCCCCCCCCCCCCCCCCCCCCTTCCCTACCGATGTCTCGCAAAATAGCAGTGCATTTCGCGTATAGTTGGTCTAGTGAACCCTACCTGGCTTAAGTTTCGACGAACGTCTTAAGCATGTCAGAAGCTGCGCTGTTTTTTTTTTATTTCCGTTAGAGAATTATGTTTCTTAATTCCGCACTTGCACAGCATTTATTTTTCCGTGGTTTCATTAACTTGCCTTGGTGTGTGGGCACATATTTAACGACGCACAGCTAGGCTTGGAATATACTTAACATTTTCGCATAGTTTATATGCTTATAAAATGCATAAGTTATAGTCCGGGATTGGGTAATCACATCCCCGAAACATATTTTTCTGCGACGTATATATTCGAAACGAAGCCGCATTCGTTGTCCACGCTGCAAAATGAAGCCACCCTCTCATTGTGCCAGTATCGGGTGTAAACGAGGCGACAGTAGAATTCATTTGTGCCTGATGTTTTGGAGGTGACAGGGGTGATATGTTGCTACCGTCGCCGACGCCCGGAAGAGCGGGAACGAAGCGCGCAGCACCGCCTCTCCGGGTAGCTCTTGCAAGCGATCGCGTACTCTACGAAGACACCGCTGCTTTTTAAGTGACCTAAACGTACTCTTTGACTATAGACGTCACCATAACAAGTTTTTTTCAGGGCGCGGAAAGGCGAAAAGAAGCGAAACAGAACCTAAACACTGCACACGGCCCTATCAGCCACGCAGCGCAAATCCCGTCAACGCCGCGGAGGAGCGGCGGCAGGCGGCGCAGCGATCCCGAAGCTCGAGGCGTATAGTTCCTGTGACAGTGCGTAACCCGGGAATCACAAGAAACAGCAATGATGTCGTCGCTACATTAAATGCGAGAACGTTGTGGATCTGTCTTTACGATTGCTGTTCCTGGCACGTGTTGGTAATATAATATACCTTGAAGTCCCGACAACAGTCAAAATTTCGGCCCATAGGCTACAATCGACGCGCAAATTCGTACCCTCCAGACAGCGCCAGCTGACCCTGCAAATCTTGCCTGACAGGTCTGCACTCCTCAAACAAACGCGAACACGTATAATCAGCAATGCTTGCAGTAAGCCAGAGATAAGCAAGGAAGCAACCATTAAGCAGTTCTTTTACGACCACAGAAACTTCGAGAAAACCTGCGGGGTAACATATCTACCAGGGCTGCTGCCTTCATTCTACCAAGTTTGTTCAATCCCGAGTACTTCTCTTATGTACGTAGCTAATAAAACAAAATGTGGCCAAGGGCGAAAGTAATGTGTTTTTGTAAACTTTCCCTTTCCCCAGCCTCCGCTGGACCTAAGACGATATTTCTAGAACATTTAAGCTTTGGAACTTTCCACGACCGACCGTAAGCAGAGATAACTACAACACAGGACAGCTGGCGAAGAATGAAACTGGCCAAGCGCCTGCAGGATATATGGTTTGATAGGGTGAGCCTGGTATCTTTATGGAAGGGGTCGCTTCTTGTTTCCGTAAGAAACATAGAAGACAAGCATAAGTGAACAGTCGGAAAGCGTAACAGAATAGAAGGAAGCTAGACGATAACATGGATTGTATAGTGCAGAGAGGGCATTGCACTGATTGTAATAGCACTACGATGTCACACCAAAGCATGTAATAGAGACCACACAGCCCGCTCCCTCTAAGTCATCCAAGTTTCCATAAGAACCATACCACTTCGTGTCAGCCGTGATAGATGTCTTGCCTGTTTTTGTCTCAGAAGTAGGAACAACAATTGTTCGGTTCTGCTGTTCAGTACCGTTCACCAGCAAAGTATTTGAGAGCATGTTTCCGTCACACGCCTTGAAATGTCTTTAGGGTTGATATTTTCGAAACCGTGGCAAAATATTTCATTTTCTGTATTTGATCACATTACTATACATAAAATATTGAAAGTAACGATAACGTATGAATCAAGCACACACGCACAATACATGTGAGCCCACAACTTTCCGTATTCCCACCGTTTTCCCGAATGTTTTAGGTTGGGCAACCTGCCTTTCTGAGCCCATTTGACTGCAGACGCAAAAAACACGAAACGAGAACGGGGTATATCAATGTGTTGGTAGACTTTGAAGCCCATAATTTCTACAATGCAATTTTAATAAGCCATTTATCCTTTGAGCCTCGTAAATGCCAAGTAACGGACTCATTTGTGAAAACCGTACCACAGGCCAGCCCATCTAATCTCTTTTTCTTGCTTTTTAAAAACATCATTTATGCGAATTAAGAAAGTGATCTTCACTTGTACAACAATATGGATGAACGTTCAAACGTCGGTCAGTTGAGGAAATCAGTAAACTGAGCGAATGGGTGATGCAAGAAATTTAGGGAGAAGGTTCGCAAGCTCTAATGGTAAAAGAGTTTGGAATCTATTGACTGCGGCTTCCACATTGAAAGGGAGCGAAAAATGAAGGCTCACATTTTCGAGAGGGTAAACCGTTGTACGAGAGTAGTGATAACTATTGCACTGTGTAAAGTGGTAGTGATAACTATTGCACTGTGTAAAGCAACGAAATAGAGGGACAGCTTTTCGCTGAAGTCCTATAGCAAACTAGCTTTATATTATGCCAGGCTGAAATAGGCTATTAGCCTTGCCCATGTACTAAAGAACCTCGCTCGTGAAACCACCACGACATGAGCTCTAAACTTGTTCTCAAGCTGATCGGGAATGAGTTTTAAGGAAGTCGTGGTCATACTATATTTGATGATAAAATACAATGCATGCCTAGTCACAGGCTATAACCTGTCTGTGCGACGTCATCAAGGGTCGTCAGCGTACTTGTTATGGCACGCTGCTCAGTGTCGGAAGGAAGGAACTTGTTCGTTAATGAAAAACGTAGCGTCATCGAGTTCCTTTTGAGAGAGGAAGAGTAAACCGATCTTCTCGTGATAGGGGATCAGAATGGTAATTCGAAGATGTAAAAGCGCTACAAAATACAATTGTCCTCGTTTTGAGGACCTAAATCCTGGCCCATTCTTCAATAAAGACAGTGAGCTGAGTCGTCCAGTGCCACGAGGAGCAGACCGTCTCCTCATTCAGTTTTACGTGCGGCGTGGGTGTCCATCGGTGAATACCCACCTCACCTGTCAATTTTCTTGCCAACACCTTCTATTCATAAGCTAATGACCACAAATCCCGCAGGAGGTTTTACCAGCCACCAACAGACAAGATGGTGAGCGTGAAAGTCGTCGTCGTGGCCGTCATGTTCGTGGTCGTCTGCTCCGTCGTCGTCCAGGGAAAGAGCAAGGGGAGCAAGGCCAAGGGGGCCTTCGACTTCTCGTCCTTCTTGAACCCTCCGGCGGCCAGCTTGGACTGCCCCGCGAAGGTGGCCAAGGGAGCCGTGGTCAAGGTGGCCGACCCCGACGACTGCGGCAAGTACTCCCTCTGCATGGCGACCTTCAGCACCAAGCTCGACTGCCCGCCGCTCCAGCACTTCAGCAAGGACGCCAACGAGTGCCTGCCCCAGGAGGTCGCCGGATGCGATCCTGGTACGTGAGAGGGCTATACCGCCGGTCGCAGCATGATGCCACAATTCTACGCTGATTCTTAAGGTATCCCGCAGAGATACCAGCATTTTGCATGGTGGACATTTTAAATATTTTTACTTTCAAATATCTACGATTTCTGGCAGCTCTAACTTTAGTCAAATTCAAATACTCAGTGCTGTGGATGCATACATCACGGTACAAAAATTGTACATGCACATTAAATTTTGGCAAAACTAGCTTATGTGTTCTATATGCTCTATAATAACACAACCTCGGTGAATAGGTCAGCTTTCACCAGACGAATAATGTTTGACGTGCCGGGGCTACTCCTGGGATACGAGACACGCCGTAGTGAAAGGCTACAGATTAATTTGAATCACCGGAGTTATTGCGAATTGCACGGAAATATACTGGTCGTTACATAACCGGTTAGTTTTACGCGTTACCTCGCCCACCTTTACCAAGTAACATGACTGAATGCAGTAATTGAATCCTCACATCCATTATTATTTCATATAGAAATATTTACTTAGATCTTATTTTTCTCAGCTCTTCATTTGAAACAACATGTGGTCCAAGGACGATTGATTTCCCCGATACACCAAAACTGGTAGCACCCTAAGACGGTCCTGAGGTTCAGGCTCACCACAACGATGTCGATTTACCGATTCTGCAGCCAACAATGACTTTCCGCGATTTACGATGTCAAGCATAAAATTTGTCTCAAAAGTTCCATCTGCGCACTGGCAGCACGCAATGCACGCACGATGTTCTACATTGCACAATTTCACAGGGCAGATCGCATTTTTGAGTCAAAGTCTATGCACTTCGCCGAATTTTATTATTTGGCGACATGGATTGCTTGTTTCAGTCGATTGAGGTAAAACTGAGCCACGGGATTGCCTTTGATTGTAGAAACACTTTGAAAAACGTTCAGTTCTTCGCTCTTGTCCCATTTTTCGGTAATTTGCCGGTTTGTTGGTCTGTTTGTTGAACTTTCTCGCTTATTTCGCAGCCTTCGCTGCTGCTGCTGAGCACGAGCCAGAGGCTGAGGAGCCCGCCGCAGAAGAGCCAGCTGACGAGGCCGAACCCGCACCCGCTGAAGAAGATGTCGCTGAAGAAGCGGCTGCTGAAGCCGAGGCATAGACCCTGCTGCGGCAACACTTTCGAGCCGCGCAGCGCCGCTAGCTCACTCCAAGGGCCAGCTTTTTGGGTATTCGGACAACGCACCACATATTCCCAACAACAGCGGCGCTGGATAATTTGTTATTGTCCCGGGCGAACCAGTGTTCAAGAAATAAAAACACCCCAGAAAAAGCTACGTGGTCGTTTTTCTCTCATAAAGAATTCTTTTTTTTTTAACTACGCACTTTCTACCTTCCGCTATTTAGCTAAAGTTCACTCACCACTCGGCCCCCTGCAGGCTGAAATGTCAACTTCTTACAGCCCATATTCTTGAAGGAACTATAAATGGTTTTAAACACGTTACCAATCACTGAGTGCCTCCAGGTTTAAAATGCTACCTGATCCGGAAGGAATCATCATTTCGGATACGTGAGAAGTTGCACTAGGTTTGTGCGACGATACAAGGAAGGCTCCCCGGAGAACAAACACCGCTCCCTCAGCCGAACGCGATCTGGCTATCTCGGTGAGATACCAGTCCCGAACCTCACCACGATTAAACAACGCAACACAACAAGCCATACAATTTAGATATAGCACAATCCTATGCACGAATGTAGTTACGGCAATAAGGCCGCAAACAGCTTCAACGAGGATGTCAAATGAGCAGTACACAAGGCAACGGGTACGAGGCGGGTTTAAAACTAACGCAGACGTGAGAAGCAAGTTCGCGAAAAGACAGACGGAGTTGGCTGAGTTGATATACGAATTGGATTTGCGGAGAGAAGTAGCCTGAGTGTAATGAATGCATTCTTCTGCAAACGAAGTAGGAAATGGTTCATGAAAAAACTGCAGCGATATAACACAAAACGAAATCGACTCCATTTCCAGGTAACCATTCAGGTATATGGAGGACGTACGTTTATGTGCTAGACAAGATCAAGAGCAATGATTGCTTTTTGGTTAGGTGCTGGGTAATGTTAGATCTTAGAACGGAGAGGGTGAAACCAGCAAAAAGCAGGAAACCCAACTTGTAGGTTGTTCGAGAATGGAGGTGGGAGTTGCAGATAAACATTCAGAACAAATTTGCCGTTTTCAACGAAACGACTGAAGACAGCTTGGACGGCCTTTAGATGACAACTTACGGACTTTAAATTGATGAGCCAGGAGTAGCTGCAGGAGGATGAAATTATGGGATATAAAATGGTGGACTACGTTGAAAAAAGAATGAACCTTCTTGGAAACTTTGACATATGAAAGCTGGATTAGGCTGATCGGCGTAGCTATCAAATGCCTGTTTTATCGAATGGCTCTGATCGGTGGTATGTCAGTGTTTTTTTATGTCCACGTCGAGTATAGTTGGGAGGCACTCGTGCTTGGAAAAGCGTCTTCCTGAATGCAGAGCCATGTCTCAAGTTCTCACGTGTTTTCAGGAACATATCATCTGATATACAGGTGGTTGAGCATGGTGTCCCACAGGGATCAGTACTAGGGCCGTTATTATTCATTACATATATCAATGACCTAGCCGGCATACATAACTCTCCCGATCTGGCAATGTACGCTGATGACACTAATATTTTCTTCTCTTCATGTTCATTACCGGCGCTTCAACATATGGTCAATGCTTATTTAATCAACCTTCGTGATGGGTTACACAAAATAAGCTTAATTTAAATATAAGTAAAACGAAATATATTATTTTCAAGCCCATCAAAACCATGGAAAATAATTGTATACATATTCATTATGACAGTATAACAATCAATCAGGTTTCTTCCCAAAAATTTCTCGCTGTGTGATTTAATGGAAATAGTTCGTGGTATGTCCATATTTCCAAACTTGCTTCTGAACTAAGTAAAATTTTTGGCCTATTTTATAGGATTTCTAATCTACTGCCTGTTTGGTTAAAAGTGTCTGTTCCCTGTCCCTGTCTGTCTGTTCCTGTCTGTCTGTGTCTGTTCCCTGTTTTTTTCAAGACTTTCTTATTGTAATCTTGTTTGGGCACGACCACGTCTTCCAATTACCAAAAATTACTTGTCCTGCAAAAAAGAGCCTTGCGGGCTATTGAGGGATATTATGGTGCACCACGAAACTTACGTACGCAACCATTGTTTGTTAAACACTCCATATTAAAAGCCAACCAAGTGTATTATCTGCGGCTTCTTCAATACATCCACCAGAATCGCTTGTACTGTGTTTCTGATGGCAACATAGGTTACAATCTTCGCGTGGTAAAACTAAGAGTTCCGCGAACGCGAACAAATTCTGGTGAACAAAAACTGAGTTGTCAAGTACCCAACGCCCTAAACAAATTCCCCTTTCCTGATGAGTTTTTTTCTAACTGGAAACATGTTCAAGAAAAAGACCAAACAACATCTGATTGAAGGTGAAATTCTAATGTAAAAATGCAATTTACCGTCTTCGATATATAAGCGTATGTGTATGTATGTGTGTACGTGGATGTAAGTGTATATATCTATATTTTTATCTTTTTCACACAAGTGCTTGAGTCGAATGATTTACTATATTTCATCCATATGTAAGAAATTCTACTTGTACAAGTATCAATTTGTATTGGTCCATGATTGTGCACATGTTTTGTACTCTAGTAAGTGTTACTGCTTATATATTAGTTTTGTATTTTGATTGCTGCCCCTTCTATGTATTCAGAATTTTTGCGTTTTTATCTGTACTGCTTACAGTCTTAGGGTACCGAGGCCTCGTCAGGCTTAACCGCCTTTTGCCTCGGTCCCCTCTTTTCTATGAAAAGAAAATAAACTTCACTTCACTTCAAATAAGGGTATGAGGAAGTGTTTTAACCGCTTCGAATTCCATTTGAGGCAAGTAAGAACCATTTTTTTTTTCTTTAATGTGCCTACACTTAAGGTTATATATAATAGGGTAGAGGTTCGTCGTTGACGTCGTTGGTTTCCCTAGGTAGGGGAGCAGGATGACATGGTCCTCTTTACATTCTTGTGTCGGGCTTCCAGAGAGCCACACCCTATTGGTGAGCGTCAAGTGTTCTAATTTTTTTAGACCATAATGTTACGGAGCATTTTGAATGCTATTTTGACCGGTACAAGGTTTGTGTCTGAGTTGAATTGAAATGAAACATCTGTGTTCCGCCATAAAAAGTTCATATTTAATTACTGTCTCAATATACTTTCGATGATTAAAAATGTAGCGAACAGTCACTATTTATTGAGGGTAAGGCGTGTAAAAGGTGTGTCGAATATGGTCCACGAGAGCGGGTTGATTCAGGTGCTGCGCCACTAGTTGTTTTTGAAGGGTGCATGTCCTCCCAACAAGAGATCTGGACAGATTTTGGACACATGGAGTGTGCAGAGGGCAATTAAGTGCAATTCAATGCAGATTAAATGTGCAGATTTAATTCAGTGCAATTCATCGTGCAGATGGCCATTCAGAGCTTATCTGCTGCTCCACCTACTGCTCATAGGTAGGGTTGGGACTTTTGGGACTAAGTGCGGACAAGTTGCTTTCTTTTAGTTACCAAAAATTATGTCTGGTTGCTGAGATAATAGCTGTAATGGCAGCTTGACCAGGCCCAGCAAACCGTTACATTCAGTAACGTGAACAACAGCAAAGCTCTATGCGGTTTCGTGAGATAGCAGATCATAATATTCATACGTCCAATATATTGAAATTCCAAACACCAAAACCTCAAATCTGAATAAACCCTCTTTCAGTTCAATGGCAAGTTAATAAATTGGTAGGCAGGATTTTGTTTGGGATGTAAATTATACGAAATCAATCCCCAACAGCAGAACATTACAGGCAAGGAATAAAAACCAAGCAACACAAACATCTACAACTTGCAGAGAACAAAAAAAAAACCTACAACTTTTATGATAATTGCAAATTTATCTAGAAGGTCACAAAATATTTTCGCAATTCCCGAAAATAAAATTTGCCGTATGCTTATAGCTGTTTAGTAGGGATGGAAGATTGTGGTGTAGCGATTGTAATTTATAATTGGTTCGGAGATGCGGGATGTGCCAACGATCAGAACTGCGGGTGCTGGCAAAGTTCTCGCTTTGTCGCAAAGAATCCAGGCGAGTTATATAGTCTCTGTATTGGGGGGAAGAAAATGAAAAGCAGGGCAAAATTCGATTCATGAATTACGAAAATTGCGCTAAAAGACAAATACAGGAAGGACGACAGACAATGTGTTGCGAGTTGCGCGAGTTGTGAGTTGCGCATTGTCTGTCGTGCTTCCTCGGTTTGTCCTTTTAGCGCAATTTTCGTAATTGATAATGCGCCAACTATCCCAACAGCACATTTTACTGAGGCAAAATTCAATATTCATAGGATGAAGAGTTGGGCGAGTTGGTAAAGCGGGTTGGTTGGAAACAGCGCGTTAACACGGGATCACGAAGAAAAGAACCGGACCGGACGAACCATGTCGATATTCATACATGTGGTCCACTTTCACAATGTTGCATATTGGAAATCAATTTTATGTTGGGCCTAGATAAGGCTTATTGGCGAATAAACGAATCATATGTTTTGGCAACGGCAATACTTTCGTGATCTTTGTTTTATTTGGGGTATACCAATTTAACCATAATAATTGATAAGCGAGGCAAAAAGCGTGTAGTATATGTCAAGTTTCCCCCTTTTGGGAGCAGCGCGCGACAGCAAGACAACGCTTCAGTCGTGGCAGAAAGTGTTTTACATATGCGGTCTACATACCAACTAACGCGAGCAGAAAAAATGACGCCAAGAATACTGTGTCCCCAAACGGAGTGCCAAGGGACCCCAATAGAAGTTGGTAACACTTCTATACAGCGTGGTATAGGGGTCCGGCAACAGGACAGAAGTTAAAGGTGGAGGGGTATTGTGTGGGGTGCATAGCATTTAGTACGGTCTTATGGGGATAGCAATTTGTTTCTAGGCGCCGGAAAGTTGTTCCTTCGTCTCATATTAGCTGCGACTGGGATGGTGGGAAGCGACGGCGGTCGTTTTTGTAGTGGGCTGAGATTTCGGAACCTGTGGGGAGTGGCACCGACTTTCAGGTGGATCGGTCGCGGTGTTGTTCTTTTAGGGAAACCGCCGAGTGTGTATAAGCGCGGGGAGCTGCGTGTGCCGCCTCGTTCCCTTTGGGAGACCGGTAGCCTGTAGATGATGGTAATGTCTTTGCCGGTCGCAGAAGGTTCAGTGCTGGTTGAGAAATGTGGCCAATTAGAAAGTTCCTGCAGGTCGTCTGATAATCAGTAAGGACAGTAAGGAATTCCTCGCCCATTGTGGCAGCAAGGGCGATAAGAACTTCCTCGGCAGTGGCGGCGGAAGTGGTGAGAACGGTCGCTGCTGCCAGTTCTGTGCATTGTTTTTTAACGACACGGTCTGCATGTGCTTTCTGATGGGGTAGGGCGATGCATCAGTTTATCGAGTAATTACAGACCCATCACCCTAGTCTCGATTGTATACAAGATGCTCCCTTCAGTAATAGTTAGTTACATAAACAACAGCTCAGATTTCCGACAGCCGACAGAGCGGGTTGGATTTAGGACCGCAACTGCGCAATTGATCACAGACATGTCTTCAATCAAGTAATAGTGAAATCTACCGAGTATAACAAACCCCTTCGCATGGCATTCATATGCTACAAAAAATTAATTTTGTAGCCAACATCGCAGAATTCGAAGCCCTGAAATGGTAAGAAGAAGACATCATCTCACTCGAACCGTTTGTGGCATGTGAGACAGCTTCAAGGGAAAGGTCAATATTCTGGATAACTGGGGAAGATATGAGCTCTTGAAATTTGTGGATGACCGTCATGCTCAGTAACTTCACAGACCACCCTCAAAATTGGTTCAGGACCTCCAGTTACACTAATGGTAAATATCAAGAACCCGAAAGCTAAATGTACATGTAGAAAGTACCCTCTTCAACCTGGGTAACAAAATGCCAGGACAAGTGTACGAACGCAACTACTTTGGACATACAAGCATGAAAAGCCCAACATGGCGCAGAATAGATACGGGGTGCTCTGTGCAGAACTGAGGCTACCTGTACACGGAAAAGAATGGTATACAAACAATGCCTATCGCCAGTCATGACCTAAGGGAAAGTAACATGCCACTAGAATATTCTAGTTCACTGTAATGCCACCTTACGAAGCACATGGAAAGATGATGATGTTTGGATTTTACTGGCGCAAGGCCAACTAATGGCAAAGAGCGCCAAACAAAAGTGATTACATGAGAGCGACATGAAAGTAAAAGTAAAACATTTCAGTAAAAATAGACAAAGTAAATCACAACGTATAGAAGATTACTCTCATTTCTTATCATGCATCTTGACAACCTGGCCCTTTACATCAGACATGGAAAGACAATTTAGGTCGCCTCGAGGAACCGTAGAACAAAAATTATAGCAGTAACTCTTAAGAACAGGAAATAAACGCCCTGGATCAAGAAAAAAATACCCCACCTTCCCGCGAGGGGAACCCTGTGGAGATGCGACGCATCTTGGGGGTTCACGCTGACGAAGTTCAGCATCGGCCGCTCGCTTCTCGCGTACGGCAGCGGCTTCACGTTGACGAAGTTCAGCATCGGCTGCTCGCTTCAACCGTTTGCGTTCGGTATCACGTTTACGAAGTTCGGAATCGGCTGCTCGCTTCAATCGTTTGCGTTCAGCATCACGTTCACACCGCTTCGCAGCCTTGTCTTCAGTGGTGCTAGCATTCCTGTTATCACAGTGATCGGTGCTTGTTACGGTTGCGCGGGCGATAGCAGAGTTGTTAGGCGCATCGATGGAAATCGAAACGCCGGTGCTGGAACGACCGCGGCTATGACGCAACGTGGCGCGGCTATGACACAACACAATCCAACACAATCCACTTTAATCCAATCCAATCCAAGCCAAGCCAAGCCAAGCCAACCCAATCGAATCCAATCCAATGCCCCTCGCGAGAGAGCGTTCGCTATCGGAGAGGAGATGGGGTGAGCGGCGGAGAGCGCAGCTCGCGCGGCGAGGAGAATGGGGGAGGGGTGTGGACGGACAACAACAACGCCGTATGGAGGGACAAGGCGAGTGAATGAGATGCAGTCGCATCTAAAAATTCGTATGATGCATTTCGCGGTTCAGTACCTTGCATCGAACGAGCGACCAGTGAGGTGTAGTGATTCCGCTAAGAAATTCAAGGTACTCGGCAGCTGCCTCGCAGCCACTGCTGTTCTAATTACCTCATGGAATTTGCGGAACATAAAAGGATTTAGCCAGCCTTATCAATTGCTTCGAGACTTCGTCCTTCATCTCACAAAAGTGAGGAAGCCAAAAACACTGGTGACCTAGTGATGACAAACAACACCCCCACACAAGTCCGGCTCGTGGTCGAACGGCTCACTTAGGATGCTGACAACGGCATCTGAAAAAGTAATCCGCGTGAACTGGCTCGACAAGAAACAGGTGAGAAATTCCGCGAGGCCGGTTCAGCACGCAAACGCAAATCTCAGGCCTTATTATCGACAGACGGTGTTGGCGTAGCTTAGGAGCCTATCAGGAGCCGGATGTCCACTGGTAGGTGAAGTCACTCGTATCTCTTCGCAGTGTACTGGCGGCGACACCATAAAGGGGGTCAGCCGCCAGCAACGTGACCGCAATTATTTTCACGTCAAATGAGCGTCGGAAATGGCGCCACTTCCGAGATAACGAGACGTCTCAGAGCCCGTTTGTAATTTGCTTTTGACGGGGACGTCGTCCTTATATATACAACAGCGCCTAGCTAGCGATCTCAGACGTCTCCGTTGTGACCATTGTGAAGAAAGCAAACAAGGTGAGAATCAAGTCAGAACGCAGCTCTCGTTTTTGTCTGTGAATGAGTGTGTTTATGTGCTCCTTCAGAGGGTTCATCAACAGCAGTGCGAATTTTCAGGAGCCATCAATCGGATATTGCCGCACCAATTTTTATATAGTTTACAGTAACCCACAGTCTCTTAAGGGAATATTTGGGTTGGGTGGGTGGGATTTCTCGAACACGTGTGTTACGTTTGTCCTGTCGCGATGCCGAGTAAAATAGAATTAAGTCTTAAAACAAATAATTCACGTGTAAAAGATGTGCGATTCGTCTCTGAGCATAGCACGGGTTCTAGCAATAATTACTGCACGTTTTGTCAAGCGGATAAGTTCTCCGCAAACCGCTAAAAAATGGGGGCATTTTAAGACGAGCTACGTCTTTTCAAATTTAGTGAGTACTGATGAGCCTATTAAACAAACATGTGTGATCACCGATTTCGGGGCAAGATTAAAGAAAAGTGCGAAAATTCGTGGAATAATGTTTCTCAAGCAAACACTAGCATTCCTGTCGTGACAGCTGGGCAACATTGTCGTCAGCTAGCATTGACGTAGCTATCCAAGAATTTTATGGTGTTAAGCCGTGCCCCCAAAAAAGGAAACCAGAAAGTTCATGTCCCGTTCACTGTGGTGAAATGGCTAGATGACAGAATGTGAATGTCAGTTATTTCAAAGCTCGGAACCCGGAGGCGTTAAGACACTTGTGAAAGAATGTTTGTTGTCCTTTGTGTCTGCATGCCCGTCGTTTTCTTTTGGGATGAGAGGGGCAAAGTTTTGGTTTGTCACTCCAGTCGGGAGTGGGATGACGGAATTGAAGGTACATAAATGAAATGAGATTATCTGCACTAAGAAGCGGGATGCCCCATGAGGAGTGGGATTTCCCTTCCACTCATCGTTCCTTATCCACCTAAGTAAGGAGCATGATCACCTGCAATGACTGCTATGACTGTGTTCCGGATTTAACTAATTGTACGGCTTAACGCACCGACGCAACACAGGCGATGAGGCGCGCCGTTGTGGAGGGCTCCGGATTAATTTTTGACCACCTGGGAATCCTTAACGTGCGCCGAAATCTCGTACACACGGGCGTTTTTGCTTTTCGTCTCCATCAGAAAAGCGGCCACCACGGCCAGGAGGCGAGCCCACGTCCTCGTGACGTGCCCCCCCCCCCCCCCCCCCCCAATTATTCCTGGTCAAATTAAATTTGCCGCTGCCCTCGAAAAGAGGGGTTGCATCATTCGAGGGTCAGCGCATGCGTCAGGCTAGCAGGACCCAGCATTCGCCGCCAGAGAAGCCGAGCGAAAGCGACAAACCCGCCGACACGACGAGGAACATTTCATGCTCTACCCCATCAGCATTTGGGGTGGTTTAGAACAGCTTCGCTGGACATCCACTTTCGCAGGGCGGGATGGCTGCCATTATCTTTAGCCTCCGTTCTGGCACTGCTGATACCGTAGCAGACACAAGTGTTTTATTGTGAGCTAAGCAATCTTAAGTACTGTTGTAAAGCCACGCAGCAAAAGGCGTTGTCACGTTTGTATACTTAATTTTCTGCTGATCGTGCCTGAACCTTTCCCGCCCGGCGAAAAGCAGCTGATAAAAAAACGGGAACCGATGGAGAATGCCAGTCGCTATGCATTTCCGCATCACTGACACTATACCTTGTACTTGCATTCGCTTATAGTATGTATTCTATGGTATGTGATCTCTCCTATCTTAAACAACATGGTGACAGTAAACCGCTCTCCTATGGGGGCTCACACTTCTACCGGCGGTCGGTGAACTCTCATTCCGCCCTCCCCTGTCACAAAGGCTGCGTGTTTCGACATGCGTACATTACGAAGAATCGAGAAAGACGGGAAGATGCCTCAGCTGATACTAAGACGCATGTCCACGAACGGGACACATTGGATGCTGTAATTCTGAAGCGCCGCGAGTAGCGGCGTGTGGTGAAGCAACCTGATAGAAGGCAATTCCAAAGCAGGCAGCTAAACCACTACTCGTTTTTACGTTTGCTTGGAAATCCTTTTGCGTCGTCCGGTATGGAAGGAATACCTGTAGTAGTAGTTTTGCATCGTATATTGTCTTGCCAAGGATTATTGTTCTTACTTTACACGTTCGTCGGTAGTGCGTGTACACTCTCATGGATGTGTGTGACGAAATTACGTTTTTCTTTTGCACTGTGGTAGTTTTTGTTCATGCAATATATAGATTGTTAAGTGTATTGTTTCTTGTCTTGTTTGTTTTTTATTCATCTCTAGCCAAAAGTGCCATCGGCCGTTCCTGGGAAAGTTAATAGACGCAAATTGTTCACTTTACTAGTATTGGGATGGAAGTATTTATTTCCACATTATTGTTTAAAAGAGTAATCAATTAAGTAAGCAACAGTAACTTGATAATAAATCCATTGACTAACTAATTTCCTACTTGACATAATCTCCTAGAAGTAACTTTTAGTTGATAAGCGCTTTTTTTATTTATTTATTTATTTATTTATTTATTTATTTATTTATTTATTTATTTATTTATTTATTTATTTATTTATTTATTTCGCAGAACTGATTACAGAGCCAACCACCATGAGGACCTTCGTCTCGTTCATACTCCTCCCCATCATCTGCGTGGCCGCGGTGTCGTGCTTCGGCTTCGCCGGAGACTCGGACTGCCCGCCCGGCATTCCAGGCGTGGCCCTCAAGGTTCCGGACCCCGACGACTGCTCCAAGTACTCGCTCTGCCTGCAGTTCTTCGGCTTCAAGCTCGACTGCCCCGAGGGCCAGCACTTCAGTGTCGCCGCGAACCAGTGTCTTCCCGCAGCCATCGCAGGCTGTGACAGCGGTAAGCACACAAAAAGCGTGTACGCGTAGGAGGAGGAAAAACTCCCAAAATTGCGATGAAAAATCTCATAAGTTAACCGCATATATGTCGCATTCCGGGCTTGTAAAAAGCAAATGCTGGCTTAGTAAAATCGGGGAAAAACCATTCGTTTTAACGCAGCTACAAAACAAAGCCGTAAAGGCAGAGGTCGCAACTACAAAACTATGAAAGCAGAACTAGTTTAATTCAAACCGCTAAATTCTGACGACTAATCTAATCTTTATAGTTTTCCTGATTAGGCGAGTTGCTACATCTAAATAGACCTATTTCTTTGCGCTTGATAATATTTGTCCAACAAAAGGCGGAACTCGAGAAATGAATTCTGCCAGCCACGCTCGTCTGTATCGCCTAACCAGTCCTTTTGGTCAGCAGTAGTGTGCTCGGTTTCTGGTCACTACTGCAGATTGGGTCGAAAGCATTACTACGCGTCGGTAGCGTGGTACTCGCCAAAATTTACAAATAGGAGTCCGAGCCAAATTGAACATATGTTTAATGCGAAATAGAAGCCCGCTTTGGGTTTGTGCCGTATAATGCCGGTTGTCCACAATTTAGTCATGAGAGGTTTGTCGGAATTGAGCTAGGATCTTCGGTTCCTCGAAGCAAGAGGAAAAGAATATCCACTAAATTTTCCACTCGCAAAGTTTTCTGTGCTCGACGGTTCGATAATTCTTGAAAACTGGTGTTTGGCAGCCGCCTTAATACCGTGGGGTCAACCGTAGCTGTATGTTCGAACTTTGGGCGAGCGCAAACTTTGCACTCTTCCTCGGCGTGCTCCAGTTGGTATTGCCTTAGCGTGATTTGAGTTGTATAGTTTACGCGAGTAGCGCGCGAACTTTCAAACTTCACCGAGAGGCCAAACACGTGACAAGAGGGAGAGAAGAGGAGACACATAAAGGGCAAATATTTAGACATGCTTCCTTACCTAACACAATATGCGTAGCGTATGCTAACAGAAATTCGAAACACCACCCATGCGGACCAACAGATTTTACGGTAGATGAAACCCTCTTTTTTTTTATACCAAGAGCATGCGTTCGTAAGCCGCGCGCATGGGCACTACGCCAAATATTTGGTGCATTCATTTATGGTGGTGTTTGTTGCTGTAGCGTCGATCCGAGGGCTTACGTCGTGCACAAGTGTAACATCAGCCATGTTTACATTTATGTGGATTTAATACAGTGCAATAAAGGATCCGCTCGGAGCTCACAGACATATTAAAAAATTGAAGCCGTTTCACTCAATATGAAAGCTGTTGGAAGTGCAGAGCAGTGATTCGCCATAATGGACTGTACCGCCGTTATCCGCTTACTGCTACCACCCCATGCAATTCAATTTCCCGCCTTCGCAGTGCTCGCGCGCCCCCTGCCTGAAAGTGCGCAAGCGGGAGTTCTGTTCCCTTTGTGGTTTCCTCCCCGCACGTGCCGGCGTTGCACTGCCACATTTTGCGTTTACTATCGTAAAAACAAACCCAACGGGCGTCTTTAACTAGAGGAACACGAGCGCTGCCGGTTAATTACGTATATGTTTCCTCAAATGTACCTACAGTTTTCTTTGCGCTAAAAAACGGGCATATGTATGACAAGCGACAGCGTTTCACGAGTTTCGAACGCTTATGACTATAAACCGCTTGGCTTTCTAAGCCTCTGGGGTACGCCGCGAACAACAGCGTTACCCCGGGACGCCGCCTTGGCGCTCTATATACTTGGGTCAAGCGAGCGAGCGAGGACGACAAGGCCAGCGCTAAAGTGCTCTGCACTTAAAATACTCGGACCAAAAAGGCTATTTTAGCCTCTATATTTGTTAGATCATCCACGGCGGCAGTTACACCTGCTTTTGACGAAGTTCTCCTTAGCCGGTCAACAGTGAGCTTTTTATGATTTTTCATAGAACATGCGCGCAGAACTTAATCACAATTCGACGGAAAGCGGTAAACCTGCAGGCAAAATAAATTCACCTTATTTGTAAACTTGGAAATCTTACTACCGCAGTGCTGTCTTGTTCGGCTCGATACAACAAGCTACAGTCCTGAACTTATGCAACGGTATCAACCCCGTTCTAACTTCGTACGACGGTAGAGCTCACGCTTAAGACCAAGTGAACCAACAACATTGGCAGCAGGGTTCGTTGCATACTTTTTTATCAATTTTAGGTATATAGCTATCAGCGGGTTTAGATACCCTCACGTTGTAACAACACCCACCCAAAGATACCCCCCCCCCCCCGGGTGTCTGGGGCCAAAGAGGGCTCAATTACGCACATTTAAACTTCACCCCTACCATTAGGCAGTAGTTGAACTTCTTATAGTAATAAGGTACCTACGGGGCACGCGTAAAAGTGACACACCGTCAAAGAAGCGCTACCTTAAAAGATAGAGCTAAAAACAACTAGTTATTTAGCCTATGCCTTATTATCTTAGCATAATACAGACTGAAGATACAGATAATACAGACTGCATAATACAGACTGAAAAGAGTGTTAGTTTGAATGCCGACCAGCATGTGGTTCTAACGGCAAGTCAACCGGCCTTTTGTTTCACACTTCTTTCTTGGCGGTACTTACCCAGCCCCGACAGGCTTGCACCAGTGAGAGCTGTAGGCAAGTACGGTGATATCTCTGTGAAGTCGCCAACTACTCCAAATTTTTCAATTTTGCTTTTCTCTACATGACATTCAGGGAGCAATGTAGGTTGTTACCTTCACAGTACAAGGAAAACTCGTTAATTCGAACTGCAAGGGGACGCCAGCTGACTTCGAAATAATGAACGTAATCAATAACAACAGTACCCTGCAACAGCGAGTCGTAGGGCATGTCAACATTTTGATGCTAGAAAAATCTCGTCATTGGGGCCTACCTTCTGTCCTTAAATGCGACAGTCAGTTCATTTTGCCCTAAAAAATAAACGGTGCGGAAAGTCTAATTTTCTTCTTTTGACAACTCAAGGAAAGACCGGCGGCATTTGATCCGGCCGTCACTTTTGACCGGACGGCCTCACCAGGCTTCGTCGTCGTTTTCATTGGCAGCCACATCTTCTGCGCTTCTGATCTGTGATATGATTCATCTGCCCGCGCTCCACACACATCACTGTACTCTCGTCCTCATCGACCGAGTACGCTGAAAATGTGTCTTCTATAACACCAGCCATGTGGAATTTAGATAGCTATTACCAGGTTTTGCCTTCGTTGTATAGAGCCCAGTGTGGAGGCACAGAGTGCGTTTCTCTGGCGTGTACCAGGCGCCAAGGTGCCGGTGTGGTGGCGCGTAATTCGAACTATTCGTGGCGGAGCCTACTGGGGTTCAAATTAACGGGTTTTTTACACATAGACTTCTATGGATATTTGGCCGGACTGAATGACACGGTTTGATTTATCGGAAATTTGCATTATTGAAGTTGGAATTAACGGCCTTTCACTGTAGAGAACAGCCTGGTGATCTTAGCACTAGAGAGTAGAGGTGTAAATGTGAGAGTATTGGAGAAAGGTTTGATGCTCTGACGATGTCAGCCTGACAGGCTGCCTGACTTGCTACGTCAGATGGGCGGGAGCATGATTGGGTGTTCACTAGCTAGAAATTATAAAGAGAGAGCAGGAGCGTACATGAACGTATGTTGGCAACGACCGTGCGAATCGAAGTCTACGGAGAGTGAACAAGGGGTACCACAGAGCCTTTAAAACCAACTGCAACGAAAATTTCTACCGTTTGGAAACCCTATTTTCGCATAGGTTGATTGAAAAGGCTGCAAGGTGCAAAATATTACAGCTGAATCGGCGTTTTTCAAACCGAATATCTGACGACAGCGGCCATTGCAGCCAGGATTAATGGGTGAAGTGCCTATGGCGAAGCTCGAACGGTTCTCTGGGGAAACTGACTAACCTGCCGGAGGGCGAATTACCCTGCTGGCCGCAACGTCACATGGGCTTCAAGATTGTTTACGCGGTCCACCGGCCGGTGTAGTGTTGCCTTCGAAGGAGTCATTTTAAACACTTCTGACTAAATAATAAGGCGTTTTGCAGGCTGACGGTCATGTCCCAGTTGATTTGGTGGTACGTAGTGCACGTTCAAAATTAATATGTCCTAAGTGAAGTTTCCGCGCTGTTGGTCTTTAAGGAAACTACAGTGAATCTTGTGCACTGCACTAATTTCCGTTATGGGTATTTTGGGCCGAGGTATTGCACGTATGTATTGTTTTAATTGGAAAGCAGTAACTGACTGACTGGGTCGAAAACTTGGCGTCTCCGGCACACAGGTGGCACTAAAAAACGGCCGAGCGCTCAAAGAATTCAAAATGGAGATCAGAGGATGCTAGGATGAACGTAAAACTTCTCAGGGAAGATTCTTTAAAGGAGCCATGAAGAGAAAATACAACTTCGTGTAATTTGAAAGAACTAGGATTCGGTATCTCACTCAGCTCTATTACAGCCATAAAAGATATTTTTTGACGAAAAAAACGCAAGAAGTATTTAAAAATTTTCAGATTTTGCGTTATAGTGACGGGTTATGAGCAAGAATGACGTCATACGGGCCAAATAAAACATAATCTTCAGTGCGTTAACTGCACGTTAGCATTCAAGTGATGCGGTCAAATGGAACTAGAGGCCCCATTACAGACGTCCAGTCATGTGTCGTCGCGACAGGTCAGTTAGGCGGCCGCAAATTGCACAAACAAGGTTCCGTGACGCCATAGAAAAGTTGCGGGAAATTGGCTAAGGGTCGCCACGGCTTCACACGTTTTCTTTAATATCTCCGTTATTTGTTCGAAGATTGCGAGGATATTGGTGTCGTTGTTATCGGGACTCAGCAGTCTTTCTAATAATCTCAACTTGCATTTTGTCTTCATGGCTCCTTTAAGGAACGTTGAGTTCTATAGTTGAAAAGAAAACTGGGTAAGATAGGGCCTGGGGGAAATTCGCACCAGAGGCCTCAGGGATACCAGACCAGCACGCGTCCCACAGCTTGCTGACTCAACCTGACTGAAGATGGACCTTGTGAGTGGGTTGTGGCCTTCTACTTAGAAGAAAATGCTGGAGAGATGTGCTCATGCCTCCATTCGAGTAATTTGAGCATTGCTAATTGCAGAATCAGCAATTAAGTCAGCAGCGAGGTATGTTCCCGCTAGATGTCTTCTTCGCTTGGCGATGCGAACACGGGTACGTGCCAAGTCATAGTAACGGAGAGTAGGAAAATACACAAAGGGAAAATGATGACCAAAATGACAGGACACGTTCGGAAATTGGACACTAATAGTTTCGAAATCCACACATCAGAACTGCATAGGCGTACTCGTATTTCTCTCTTAATTATTCAAAGAATTTATTTGAAGGGTAAGCATTCCACAAAATTGCGAAACTCAATTTTTTACGAGTTGGCGGTGTGAACCTAAAAGGTTGTTCGCAGCACAAGCAAAGGGTCATATAGCCTAGTCGCACTGCGCCGCAGTGAGGCAACGCGCAAGCAATTGTTTACGGTCAATTAAAATCAATTGGTTTCAATGTTATTTTTCTAGAAGATACATCCTGGAAGGGTTCATGTGCTCAAAAGTTAGTTTGAACGGCTGAGCCCGCAAACCCATACCGAGGCATCACGGTTCAATGCTACCAAAGTGAGGTCAGAATGCAATGCAGCTGGAAAGAAAAAAGACACACATATTTTATACAATCAAATCATTGAGAAAAAAAGAGCACAAAAAGAATAAATTCTGCCGTACCGTATTGTAAAAGCACTATTATTGCGAGCATCACAATTCGGAAGGTAATCATCCACAAAGGCCATGAAATATACGATGAAATAGGGGACGATTTGAAACATACCCATCAGAGAAAAATAAATTGCGAACGGGAATTCATTGTTTACAAAAAACGAGGCAGTTTAGTTCCTTTTTTTTTTTAAATTAGCAGCACATTTTGGTTTATTAAGCATGAATGGGATGCAATAATTGCAGTTTATAGTTATTCAGAATTCTGGAACAAGGCAGGCATCGCTGGTTCGTAAGTTTAGAGAGTTTAATTTAGGTATTAAAATACATCAAAACTTACTTATAGCCTCAAGGAAAAAATACAAAGGTGAAGAATACAAAAAATATGTTACGCACTGATGATACAAAAACAGTATACAATGGGAAAAATTGTCAAGGTTTGCAATATAACGAAGAAAAATTTTAACAGCGAGTCTGATCTTATTCGAGGCTTTCATGTGGCGAAATATGGTAACGTTGTGTCAGCTACATGTACTGGCGTACCCCAGCGAAGAGGAGAGGAAGCGCCAAGCACACGTGCAGCAAGTTCAAAGAATGCTGCAACGAGAAGTTTATATATGCAAAGCTTTCTACGCTACTAAATCTAGTGACAATGGTTATACTTGTCAGCATTGCTGAGCAACAAAAACATTAAGCATATTTAAGGCAAGAGAGCAATACCTAAATAATATTTGCATTGTTCTTCACTTAGAAATACACGAGTGCTTGATTTTTGGGGTAGATAACAAAAAAATACTCCCCGCAAAAAAAAAAAAAAAAAAAAACGCGCTCGCGCTGCCTTCTCGTGGCAGCGTTTCAAGTTCCGAAGTAACAAAAGGTTGCAGTATACAGATGGCGCGAGCAGCGCAAACGACACAAATGAATTGACGCGAACGGGAATCGATCTGCTGACTTTTCGAAATCCTACGAAGCTTACTCTTGCGCTTAGGGAAGGCCAAGCAGCACCGCTGTTAACGACAGCGTTCGCGAGGTTAGGTCAGTGAAGCTGGGTGAATGTGTTCCAATGTAATTTTTTCTTCCAATTTGCTGTACGAGTTGTTATCCAAACCATACTACAACAGTTGACAATAGAATGAATAGTACGTGGCCAATTCGCAGTATCGCTTTCAGATGCAGCGATTGTCGACCGCGCGCGGATTTCAAGTTTATTAACTTTTGCAATATCCTGTTCAGCATAAATTTTTAGATGCGGCGCATCTCTTATTCTGAGGCATGTCCCTCCTGCGTCGTCGGCGTCCGTCCGCACGCCACCTGCGCATGCGCGACTCTCCTCCGTTCGTCTCTCCCACAGCTGTGCGCAACACTCTCACTCCGGCGCATTAGCATAACGACAGCTGGCGCGCTTGGTTTGCGCGCGCTTCGCTGCGTTAACGCTGCGTTAACCGCTGCTCCGGTGCGCATGTGCGCGCATGCGCGACTATCCTCCGCGGTCTCCTCTCCTTCAAGCGCTGTGGTGGCCGCTAAAACGCGCTGGGTGGTGGCCGCTAAAACACCTGTACTCTCTCATTTCGCGTAGGCATGTGCATGAAAATGTAAAATTGCCCCCATCGTCCGCGTATGAGAACATCCGTATGTGATGGAAGGCATCCTACGCGTTCACAATACGTTTCACGCGATGTAGAAAATCAACCAAATGGAAACGCCAATTGAACCCCCAGATGCGCCGCATCACACCAGGGTTCCCTCGCGGGGAGATGGAGGCAATTTTTTATGAAGTCCAACTAACCTATACTTGTTCGAAATATATTTTTGATCTTAATGAATTTGTTTTATGAAATAAGACCTTGAACAAGGTTGTATTTTAATGAAACTTTTGTAGCATTTGATGGTTGTACTTGTTAAATACGGTACGGGAACAACTGTTTACACATATCCCGAAGATGGCAACGGGATCAATACCTACAATGTCATTCACGCAAGCATTAAAAAAGCAGTGGATCGAACACATTCTTCGGGGCATGCCAGTAAGTATGAGAAGAAGGCAGGACCTATAATTATCTAAGAATAAGGACTGCCTATCATAAATATGATTAAGTAAGAACCAGGGGCTTACAATGGATCCTACAAAGATACGATTTGCATTCTAGAACACCCCTGTCCACACACTCAAAGGCCTTACCAAAATAAAGAAACGCATACAGTAAAAACATTTGTTTCCAAAATTTTGTAGCATGTGTTCTGTAGTTGTAAGGGTGTTTCTGCCGTGGATGCGGCTGTTCTCTGGACCAGACCACAGTATAATGTGCAGACTCATTTTGTAGACCAGACAACAGTGTAATGTTCAGCCCTATTCTGTGGACGGTACGAAGGTATAGTTGAAACCTATTCATATAAAACGAGCTAAATGATAGGAAAACACCATTATGCACAGAAATAAAGAGTTCACTTAATTTAAGAACACATTTTACAATAAAAATCACTTTCCGAAAAAAAAAAAACTTTAGAAACGCCGTTAGCGTCAAAAATCCGACACTCTACCCCTGTACCACGAAGGGCGACGAGCGGTGCAGTAGTAGTAGCTCAAAGCGGAACTTCACCTTGTGGTCTGGCCCACAGAATAAACCTGAACGATATATTCTGTTGTGTGGTCCACAGGAGAACCCATACGTTCGGTGGACCTGCCTCTCGAAAACGAACGTAAGATTACGACAGAACATTTTTGGCTTCAAAGAATTGAAGTCTAAAAACGCTACCTATCGGCGAAGCTGATACCGGCGTACAGGTGCTATATTTGTCGCCACCTTACATAGCATTACCCGCAGCATCGCTCACCTGAAGTCTTATCGACGGAAAGTAATATAACCTAATATAACTGAATATAACGTAATATAACCTAATATGATGCTGCGGAACCAGCTACTGAAAGGCTTCCTTATAAAGTTACTCGACTTTTCATCTCATGTTTTGATTCAAAAAATTAAATATTATCTCGAACAATCGATGACACGACACCGTAAATTTCGGTTTTAATCCATGCAAGCCCCTGGCCCACTTTCAGGAAGACCAGAAGCTTTTGCTCCTGCTAAGAAATTTATCGCACTCGCCTTAAGTGTTATGAATCAGCAGTACCGTGTGGTTGTGAGTGAACTAAAGATCTCTTCGCAGGTGCCACTGAAGCCGGAGAGCAAGCTACGGACGTCGCCGCTGCCGACACATCAGCTCCTGAAGTAGCTGCTGCATAGGAATTCACTCCTCCTAGAATACATTCTCCCTGAAGCCCACAACTGAAAGCGCCAACCATGGTGCACTAGGAAATGTTTTTTAATAAAGAGTCAACGCGTGAAACATGCACTCTACAGACCAGAACGGCGTTCTTGAATAAGCAGCCACGTTGATAGGGCCTAAACCAATCTAAGCCATATACCACATGCAACAGAGGCACTTGTAGGATGTAGCACACAAATTTGAACTCACTAATGCTGTCCAAGCGCTACATCTCTCACCCTCAGGAACACTGCTCTATGTACTGATACCATATCCACAGAATGCAAAGCACGCCGCAAGCTCACTGACACTGTCATGTAATATCCGACTAAAGAGAGCAAGGCATCCGAGTAATGTCTGTGCTACCGCGCGTTAAAGCAATGCAGACTGCACCCACACTAATGAAATTTCCCCATTTTACACCAGCCTCACTTCTCTATCCCCGTCAAAGTACCAGACCCACGTAAACTCGTCTACATATTAAGGTCTTCATAGGGCGCTTGTATCCTTCACGTTCCTCAAGAGCCACACACATGCAACCTCCAGGTCCTAACTACATGCCTCCCTACCAGCACCTTACTCGATTTTGTTAACGAGGCAAACAAGCCCTGTAGTCAAGCGGGTGTCTATGAAAAAGTCACAACGCAACACCTGGTGGAAACTGACGTAAGTTGCGTATACCCATTTGTTACTATTAGCGGAAGACTGGAAATGTGCATGTGGGCTCCGCAAACTGTGCATGCAGGCGGTCATCAGGAAAGGTGGCATTTGCGCAGAGGGTGTAACGATGTCTTCGCTTGGCAGCTGAAGGTGTCCGAGAAGCGCTGCACGTGACGTAGAGTAGCGGAGCAAGGGTCCACGTCGGCCGAGTGAGCGATGCGCGGGGCGCGCACCTGGCAAGGCACCAGGACAGGAAGAACGTCTCGGTGGCCGAGTAGCCGCCCTCTCCCTGACGGTTTGTGCTGCCCTCCTGAAGAGCCGCCTCGAAAGCGTCCAACAGGACTTCCAGGCAGATGGCGTCGATCATGACGTCGTCGCGTGGCGTAATGGACATCGTCCTGAAGTCCTTGGTAAAGCAACGGCGAGACTCCGTTATAAGTTGCCTCGCCACTTTGTGCTGTAACAGGTCCTTAAGAGGGCGGCGCACTGCTCAGCGGCGTTATGGTGCACCGGAGTATCTGTGGCTCCTGTGACGAGCTGCTCCATCGTCGCGAGTGCCCTGCGGAACATGCCCTGGCGCATGGAGAGCTCGTGCTTGCTGTGCCAGCCGTCGCAAACGAAGTGTCCGAAGCTGTCGCATGGGTTTATGGACGCGTTCACGAACTGCTCGAGAAGCTCAGCGAATCGCGTGCACGTGGGCGAGGCGCAGCGTTCCGGGCCGGAAGAACCCTGGATGAGGACGTAGAGGAGCGCGATAGTGATGGTGACGGCGAGAGAGAGCGCCACCAGCGGCCACAGTTGGCACTGGGCTTTCCGCACGATCGAGTTTGGGACGTCAATGACGAAGTCTTGATTTGCCTGCAAGAAGAGCCAGCGCACCTTGAGTCTCATGCGGCGACGGCGTAGCTTGGGCATAAAAGTAGCTTTATTCTACATAATAAAGGTAAAATAGTAAACACCGACTCGCGTCCATTGTAATCATGCTTTAATTGGCACACAGCGCATTCTGGGAGCACGCATGTGTTACGAATGAAACCTAATTGGAACAACGGGTAAAGAAAAGACAACTGCTCGAGCACATAGCCCTCGTCACTCGCAGATTGGTAAACCGCCAGCGTAGGATACTATGCGCCATTTTGTCATCTTCACGCCCAGATTACGCACATCCGACGAAACTACCACGTATTCTTCGTTGCATGTTCACGCTCCCTATCTTCAGGGCATTAGGAAGGTGAGCTCTGTCGTCTCGTAGATCTTATCTGGTATTTACTGGCTTCCCTTTTTACTGGCTGTCAATATTTTCGCTGGTGGATAATTTGCTGGTGAATATTTCTCCTGCAAAAATGTCTGCCCAATACTGCTTTTGCGTATTGAGGTGCAGCCAACCTAGAAAATTACGCCCACCTTCCCGCGAGGGAACCCTCATGTGATGCGACGCACCTGGGGGGAGCATTTGGACTGACGCTGGTATTGGATTGCGTCAGTCCACTCGCTGAAGGGACTGTCGCTTCCATCACGTCTTCATCGGAAGAATCAAGTCAAGCACGCAGTCGTCAAGCAAAGTGACGCGAAGTCGAACGAGAGCGATCGCTGACTGAACCGCCGCAGCGCGCTACCCGCTTTAGATTCACAGCGCCTGAAGGAGACGAGACAGCGGAGGAGAGTCGCGCATGCGTGCACCTGCGCGAGGGGAGCGGAGCGAAGCGAGCGAAGCGCGTGCACGCAGCTGTTGTTTATGATAATGAGACGGAGTGAGAGTGTTGCGCACAGCTGTCGGAGAGAAGAGCGGATGAGAGTCGCGCATGCGCAGGTGGCGTGCGGACGCCGCCGACAGCGACGCCAACGCTGACGCAGGAGGGACATGCCTCAGAGCAAGAGATGCGTCGCATCTAAAAAATTGGTGTAAGCTGTCTTTGTAAGTGGTGTTTTCCACAATGCGTGTTGCGCAGTGAAGCATGACCACCTGCGTAGGGAGTATGATTACAGAAAACGGCTCTGTTATCAGAACTATTTGGCAACAATTAGCCACTGAGAGGACTCTAACATTCTGCCTAGGTTCATTTACTTGTCGTAATTAGTACTCAGTAAATTTGTAAGCGTTCCAGAATTACTGTCTGCTGTCATGGCATATCCATCTACGCAGGAAGTACGGTTACAGAAAACGGCCGTAACTGTTCTTTTAGCTCAATAATTCGGAAACAAATTATATGACAATATCCAATAACAGGATTCTAACAGTACGCACAAAAAAGAATCCGAAGCTAAAAGGAATCTCCGTAAAAACAACCCACAGCTGCGCTGTTTCAGCAGAGTTCACAGCGGATGCGTTTGGGTTTAAAATTTTGTAATCATGCGGTTAACACTTACGTGATTGTTATGAAGTGATTATCTCTCCAATAAAGATATTTTACATTGTCTTCATGGCCCCTTGAAGCAAGGCATCTTCAGTACACCTCCCAACAGTGAAATGTGGGTGCCTACTGCCAATTGTTTCACTGCGAAGCTTTCTATGTATTTACTGGTGGTTTTGTGCTTCCGAGGAAAATGTGCTGCAGAAAAGCCAGCTTTAAGCACAGAACAGGAAAACGATGCCAGGACGACGAATACACTTTAACACTGCAGGATAGCCGACTTGAAACACACTGCAGCAGAGCAGTGGTGCTGATGAAGTACATTATCTGAGGAGGGTCGAACTTTTGCTTTGGACCTCGGAGGTGTAGGGTTGGACGCTGGCTTTGGATGTCGGTGGTTTGGAATATTGTATTTCGGATAGGGGAGTAAGCACTTTGGTTTTCACTAAGGTTGCATGGAAGAATTAAAAACTTCGAGTTTAACCGTCTTTTTCTAATAAAGGGGCTTCGTCTTCTTTTATTTGGTGATTATGATTGCGCGTTGTAAGTTATTGTTAAAACGAGTGAGTAGAGGTGAACCTGGTATGAAGAGTACCTGGTCCGGCCTGGCAACGCTGGACTTCACTTCGTCTTTTGTGGCACTTGGCCTTGCTCCCACGGACCCTGCAGAAGTGGCTTCTGCCGTTGTCGGGGCTTTCACCGGAGGAACGTCGACGGGGTGCGCCGCTGACTCCGCCACGGGCTGCTTCTGGGCGTTGTCTTGAGTCTAAATCAGTAAGACAGCATCGGGTGCCTCCTTGCAAACACTGTCTACGCAAAGAACTTCAGAGTTCAAAGACGAACGTCACCTGCTGCTATTGAAAATCCAGTAGGAAATCTTTTGCTCTGTATTGGGCGTCGACCAGAAGTGCTATGAGTTTCTGATTGCATCCTTCGAGGTACTTCACAAATTAGCATGGAGATTTCGACAAAACACGTTTCTCACTCTACGTTGAGAACAAACCGATAAGTGAAATCCCTGTGGTGGCACGAAAGCAATCATAGCGAACGGATGGTTCAAATAGCATTGACGATTACCATAGTCCATAATGCGATATTTGTGCACAGTGCGATCTGCCGTCTGCAGTCTTCTCAGTCGCGGCGCATATTTGTTTCGTCTCGGGAAGTGATCACTTGATCTGCGAACACACGGCGGCTCGCGCAACTGTGCCGATATCTCGCCGCGCGTCGCCGCGACCGAGCATGTAGTTGAAATCGTGTTGGACCTCCCTGCGCGATATGCCACGAACAGGGGAGGAGCGTCTGGTGAAAGTGTGAAGGGGCGGCATCTCCTAAGTGGTGACGCATGGCAAAAGTGTGAGGGATAGGCAGAGAGAGGTAACGCCAACGCAGCGTATATGCCGCCTTCCTCTCACACTTTGGCCAACGTTCCGACGAGCGTCTCGGGCGGGCTCAGCGTACTCCACTCCCCTCACACTTTAGCAACACTTTCCTCCGACGTTTCCTTTATCTTCGCTCGCTGGGTTACAATGCCGTCTTCCGCCACCACAAAACCACAGTAGTGGCCGCCAAAGTGCTGCGGATTAATAACAAACATTTCTAGGGATTTCTAGGGATTTCTAGGGCGTTGTCTTGGGTCTGAATCAGTAAGGCAGCATTTGGTGCCTCCTTGAAAACACTGGAGTTGAGGAGGGACCGCAACAAGCTAGTACGAAAGAAGCCGATAAATGAGCAAACAGTAAGACGTAAAGTAGAAGAATTCAGGATCGCGCTGCAGAACCGATATTCCGCCCTTAACGAGGAAGCCGAGCTTACGACACAGGAAGCCAGCGACAACCTTACACGCATTCTCACGGAGTGTGCTGTAGAAGTCGGGGGCACTATGGCTAGACAGGATACTGGTAAACTTTCACAGGAGACGAAAGATCTAATCAGGAAACGGCAAACCATGAGAATCTCTACCGCAGCTGACAGAATAGAACTAGCAGAGCTCTCGAAGTTAATCAATAAGCGCAAGACAGCTGACATACGGAAGTATAATATGGAGAGGATCGAATACGCTGTAAAGAACGGAGGTAGCCTGAAAGCAGTAAAGAGACGTCTTGGAGTGGGGAAAAATCAGATGTATGCACTTAAGGATAAGCAAGGCAATGTCATCACAAATAGGGATAAAATAGTCACAGTGGCCGAGGAGTTCTATAGGGATCTGTACAGTAGCCGGGACATACAGGATAATGCCGAACGAGACAGTAGTTCAGAGGAGACAGACATCCCACCAGTAACGACTGAAGAAATAAGGAAGGCTTTGAAAGAAATGAAAGGGGGCAAAGCACCTGGTGAGGATCAGATAACAGCAGACCTCTTGAAGGATGGCGGAAAAATTGTACTTGAAAAACTGGCAAACCTGTATACGCAATGCCTAATGACCGCAATGGTACCGGAATCTTGGAAGAACGCGAACATCATCCTAATCCATAAGAAAGGCGACATGAAGGACTTGAAAAACTACAGGCCGATCAGCTTACTGTCAGTCGTCTACAAGGTATTTACCAAGGTAATCGCCAACCGAATCTCTGCAACCTTAGATTTCAGTCAACCTAAAGAGCAAGCAGGGTTCCGTAAAGGTTATTCAACAATGGACCATATTCACACGATCAATCAGGTGATAGAGAAGTGCGCTGAGTATACTCAACCCCTATATATAGCCTTCATAGATTATGAGAAAGCATTTGACTCGGTCGAAACCCTAGCAGTCATTCAGGCATTGCGGAACCAGGGGGTAGATGAGCATTATGTAAGAATACTAGAGGATATCTATAATGGGTCTACAGCTACTATCATCCTCCATAAGGAGAGCAGTAAAATACCTATAAGGAAGGGTGTCAGACAAGGAGACACAATATCTCCAATGTTATTCACAGCATGCTTACAAGAAGTATTCAGAACGTTGGATTGGGAACAGGTGGGAGTAAGGGTTAATGGAGAATACCTCAGTAACCTCAGATTTGCTGATGACGTTGCCTTGCTCAGTAACTCGGGGGACGAATTGCAAATCATGCTTTCCGCACTGGGCGAACAGAGTAGAACCGTGGGCCTGAAAATTAATATGCAGAAAACTAAAGTAATGATCAATAACCTCGGGACAGCACAGCAGTTTGAGATAGATGGCGAGGCAGTGGAAGTGGTAAGCGAATATATATACTTAGGCCAAGTTGTGACCCCAGATCCCAACCATGAGGCAGAGATAATTAGAAGGATCAGAATGGGGTGGGGTGCATATGGCAGACATTATCAGATAATGAATAGCAGCCTACCATTGTCGTTGAAGAAGAAAGTGTATGACAGCTGCATCTTACCGGTACTCACCTACGGGGCAGAAACTTGGAGGCTCACTAAGAGGGTTCAACTTAAATTGAGAACGACTCAGCGGGCAATGGAGCGGAAAATGATAGGTGTAACATTAAGGGACAAGAAGAGAGCGGAGTGGGTCAGGGAGCAAACTGGTGTTAAAGATATATTAGTAGAAATTAAGAAGAAGAAATGGACTTGGGCAGGGCATGTAATGCGAAGGCAAGATAACCGCTGGTCATTAAGGGTAACAGAGTGGATCCCTAGAGAAGGCAAGCGCTGCAGGGGGCGGCAGAAAGTTAGATGGGCAGATGAGATCAAGAAGTTTGCGGGGATAAATTGGTCACAGTTGGCACAGGACCGAGGTAATTGGAGAATAATGGGAGAGGCCTTTGCCCTGCAGTGGGCGTAGACAGGCTGGTGATGATGAAAACACTGTCTAAGCAGAGAACTCCACAGTTCAAAGACGAACGTCACCTGCTGCTATTAAAAATCCAGTCAAAAATCTGTTATCTTTTGCTTTGAAATGGGCGTCGACCAGAAGCGCTATCAACCTCGGATTTAATCCTTCGAGATACATCCCAAATTAGTATCTCAACAAAACATGGTTCTCACTCTAGGTTGAGAAGAAACTGATAAGTGAAAGCCTTTTGGTGGCACGAAAGCAATCGTAGCGAACGGATGGTTCAAATAGCATTGACGATTACCATAGCCCATCATGCGATATTTGCGCACAGAACGAACTGGAGTCTGCAGTATTCTCGGTCGCGGTGCATATTTGTTTCGACTTAGAAGTGATCACGTGATCCGCGAACACACGACGGCGCGCGCAACTGTGTCAATACCTCGCCGCGCGTCGCTGCGACCGAGCATGTAGTTGAAATCGTGTTGTACCTCCCGGCGCGATGAGCCACGAACAGAGGAGGAGCGTCTGGTGAAAGTGTGAAGGGGAGGCCTCTCCTAAGTGGCGACGCATGGCAAAAGTGTGAGGGAGAGGCAGGGAGAGAGGTGACGCCACAGCAGCGCATGCCGCCCTCCCCCTCACATACTGACCAGACCTTCCGAAGAGCCTGTCGTGCATTCTCAGGGTACTGCACTCCCCATCACACTTTCGCCGCACTTTCCTCCAAAGTTTTCTTTATCTTCGCTCGCTCGGTTACAACGCCGTCGCCGTCGCCACCAGAAAACCACAGTACAAAATCCAAGGGCTGCGGATTCATAACAAACATTTCTAAGGACAGTCTCCGAACGGACGGCTTAGGACGCGTAAGCACAACTTTGCTTCTACGTAGGAGAGCGGGGGCCTGTGATCGGCCCGCTGCACACCGTGTGGCCCCCAAGGTAGACCTACGAGCGGTCAATGCAGACTATGCCGTATAATGAGCGCACGCACTGCCCACAGACACTCTCTCTTCTTCAGCAGTCAACACTAATGCTGCTGAAACACCCGCTCGAAGTACCGCGCACTTACAAGTGCTCGCGCAACGACGCGTAGTCCCGCAAAGGTGAACTCAAGCCGCTTCTTTACGACCCTTCTTAGTTTAAATGCGGCGGTTGTCATTTCCAATCGTTAGAAGCATACAAATTTCTCATTTTAATTATAGTATCTTCACGCTCCTTAGGGCCGCACTTGCGTTTTGTTTTAAGTGTTCGCACGACACATTTGTGCTAAATGTCCTCGGCATGTATGGATCGTCGCGCCAGCAGGAAATTCGCTTGTCCAATTTACTTTGGTTTCGCGGCATCTGTTCCTCAGAAAAGCGACGCGAAAAAGTTTACACCAGGGCACAAAAAGCCTACAGGGATAGCCAAGGTTGAATTCGCACATTTAAAATAATTTGAAGCGAAGTTGAAGCTAAAACATATTGATGCGAAAAATCAGCCGAAATAGCGCAACAATTTGTGCCGAGGCGGACTGTACAGCGGTGTCATTTTTTGTACTTCATGACGGCCGGACCTCTTGTAGGCGGAATTAATTTTTACTAGGTTTTTAAATTACTAAATTTCTAAAAAGTTTCTAAATTTAGCGTTAGCAAACTAGGCGTTAAGTGTATGAATGCGGACGAGCTAGCAGTTCGATAAAAGAGGTTTTGAGGGCTCCCATTGCATGTTGCAATGGCCTGCGTATCACGAGGTAAATTTCCAACACCCTTTTAATTAAAGGTCTGCACACCACTTTTTCAAGCTCGGAAGGTAAGCCGAGTACATTCACGGTTGAAAACAACTGCCTTAACATGTTAAATATCCGGAAGTAGCTACTACCAGGTGCTGTTTCAACACCTCAAACCTACCGTTATTCTACCGGCCACCTGTCGGGCAGCAGTAACCTACAAAAAAAAAAAAAAAAAAAAAACCTCCAGCCCACATTGCACGCCCTTTGAAAGTCCGGCTGTCTCACTACTGGACACTTGTTTGTGACCACGGTGACCTGGCCTGCGGCTAGGCTACATCCTCCCTGTCTTCCATTAACCTATTTGTTCGAAAAGGCTGAAGTGGGCTTTTTTTCTCTCTCTCGAACTATACCGCGCGGAAACGTATCTAGCAGCGTCGCACCTTCAGAGAAGACTTGCGTTTGCGTTTGGTCCCGTCCGGGGTCCTGCCTGTCTGCACGGCGTCCTCGGCAGTCTTGCGGATTGAAGAGGTCCTGGATTTTTCACCCTTCAACAATGACGTGGACGACTTCCGGCTTGGCTTCCGGCTTCCTTGCCTGCTTGCCCCCCTCGGCGCTCTTGTCGTCTTTGGGCATCGAGACTCTGGAGAAGCAGGAGATATCTGGACGTCTGTCTGAGACCTCAACTGAACCGTCTTCTGAGCAGCCTATCTCGCAGGGCCCGCACTTGATGCACGCGCCGCCACTTCGTTTTCCTTCTTCTTCGTAGAGCGAACCGGCGTCCGTGTGCTCGCGATGCGTTTTCGGGGATTCGCCCAAGGATGTACCCAACACAATGGGATAAGAATGAAGCGCCTCAGGTTCCCATTACCAAAGAAAGCTTGCTGGCGAGCAAAAGAGGGGTGTTCTGAAGCGAAGAATCCACATAAGCGGGAAAAGGGGTTGTTTTCCCAATCGAATAATCAGCGTTTGGCGCAGGATTGGCAGCAATTTTGAGTTTTTAAGGCGAAAGCCTGAAGCAGCCCAGTGTGCAAAAAAAGCGCCGCTCTTGTCATTGTCCCACTAAGAAAATGGCCGCCGCTTTTAAATCGTGGAAGAAGGAGGATGAGGAAGGAACGTTTAGTTGAGCGAAATGAGAGATGGTGGTGCCGTTCTCTCGCGCAGAGGACATTTTCAGTCGGGGTGGGCACGCAACCCTGGGCACGCGCAGCCAGCGGCGCTATAGTGAATTAGAATACACTATATCGGCGCCTGGGAGATGATGATGATGATGATGATGATGATGGTGGTGGTGGTGGTGGTGGTGGTAGTGGTAGTGGTGGCGGTGGTAGTCGTGTGGTGTTGATGAAGATGTTTGAGGTTTTATGGCGCAAGGTCGACTAAGGGCAAATAGTGCCAAGGAAAATTTGTTTTATGAGGATGAAGTGATAGTAAATGCAAAACATTTAACTAAAAATATACGTGAAATTACATAAAAGACAATGTAAATGACTGGTGTAAAGCCAAGCAAGCGTGTGTGTTGATCGCTAAAAAGAGTGTAAATGGGCGTAGGCCTTGACTGAAGCCGGTGTCTATCTAGTTGCCCTATCTATCACAGTAGCTTTTTTAAACTTGTTTTTTTCATGCGCAGCTTTTATTATTTTGTGTTAAGTGTTTACATTCACCCTTCTCCATATTAAACTCTAGTTTTTAGACCAGCGGTTGTCCTTGCATTCCACTTCCTTTGTCTTTAAGTTCGCGCTGTTTTCATCAAAGAATAAGCTTATCTCTCCCCTGCCCCGAACCCCCCTCCCTCCCCCCCGCTTATAGGACCGCTGCTCCGTGTAGCGCGCTTGCGAAAGGGGGTGTGGTTTGACCTTTGGCTCTTGAGGTCGAAACTGGTCACACCGTGAGAAGCGCCCGAAGTAGCGTAGTGTAGCTTTCGCTACAAAACGCCAACTCAGGAACAGGACATTTCGTTCCCTGATAGGTGGCTGCCAGTCATGTCACAGTTGATTTGATGGCGCGTAGTGCCCGTTCAAAATAGATATGGCCTAAAGGAAGTTTGGGAGCTGTTGACCTTTAAGCACACTACAATGAATCGTGTGCAATGCACAATTTCCGATATGTGTTTTGGGCCGTGTTATTGCACGTCTGCATTGGTTTAGCAGGAAATTAACAGCTTACTCACAAGGTCAATACTTTGGCATCCCAGGCATACAGGCGGCACGCAAAACGACCGATGGTTGAAAGAATTATAAAGATACAGATCAAAGAATGCGGGGATTGACTTTCAACTTCTCAGGAAAACTTCTTTAAGGAAAGTTGAGTATTTTAGTTGAAAAGACAACTGGGTAAGTTAGGGCCTGGGGGAAAATCACACCAGAGGCCTCCGGAATACCAGACGAGCACTCGCCCCACATGTCGCTGAATCAACCTGACTGAAAGTGGACCTTGTGATTGCGCTGTGTCCTTCGACTTATAAGAGTATACTGGAGACATGCACACGAGTAATTTGAGCGTTGCTAATTGCAGAATGTGCAATTAAATGAACAGCGATGTATTTTGCCGCTGAATGTCTTCTTCGCTTGGCGATGCGAATGTGGGTATGTGCTAAGTCATAGTAATGGAGACGAGGAAAATACACAAAAGGGAAATGGTTACTACAATGAGAAGACACTCTCGGAAATTGTCCACTAATAGTTTCGCAGACCATACATAGGAAGTGCTTATAGTGCTCTCGTAGTTTTTCTTAATTCTTGAAGCAAATGGTTTGAAAGACAAGGGTGCCACAAAATTGCGAAACTCAATTTTATACGCGTTGGCGGTGTGAACGTAAAAGGTTGTTCGCAGCACAAGCAAAGGGCCATATAGCCTAAAAGCAGTGCTCCAAAGTGAGGCAACGCGCAAGCAATTGTTTATGCTGAATATAAATCAATTGGATTCAATGTTATTTTTCTAGAAGATACATTCTGCAAGGGTTCATGTGTTCAAAAGTTAGTATGAATGACTGGGCCCGCAAACCAATACCAAGGCATCACGATTCAACGATACCAAAATGAGATCATAATGCAATGACAAACAAGGAAGGAAGGAAGACGCACACATTTTATGCAATCAAATCATTGAGAAAAAATAGCACAGAAAGGATAAATGCTGACGTACCGCATTGTAAAAACACTATTATTGCGAATATACAATTCGGAAGGTAATCATCCACAAAGACCATGAAATATACGATGAAATAGGGGACGATATGAAACACCGCCATCTGGAGAAAAATAAATTGCGAACGGGAATTTATTGCTCACAAAAAACGATGCAGTTTAGTACTTTTTTGTTAAATTATCAGCCCATTTCGGTTTATTAAGCCTAAATGGGATGCAATGACTGCAGATGATAGTTATTACGGAATTTTGGAGCAAGGTAGGCATCGCTGGTACGTCCGTTGAAAAATTTTATTCTAGGTAATAATAAAGACATATACGTGAAAACTTAGTTAAAGGCTTAATTAAAGACATTACAAAGAGTGAAGAATACGAAAAAAAAATTATGTTACACTCTGATGATACAAAAATACTTTAGAGTGGGGCAAAATATAACGGATACATTTTTTAAAAGTGAAGCTGTTATTGGGCGAGGCTTTCATGGTAGGAAATATGGTAACACTATCGCAGCGATATGGACTGGCATAGCCCAGCGAACAGGAGAGAACCGTTAAGCACACGTGCAGCAAGTTAAAGGAATGCTTGGACGATAAGTTCACATCGGCAAAGTTTTTTAAGCTACCAAATCTTGCAGCAATGGTTAAAATTGACAACATAGGTGAGCTAGAAGAAAACATTATGCATATTTGAGGCAAGACAGTCATACATAAATGGTATTTGTATTACTTAGTTTATTTATAAATACATGGGTGTTGATTTTGCTATAGCAGATAAAAAAAGGAACTCCGCGTAAAAACAAAATCCGCTCGCGCCGCTCATCGTGGCAGGTTCCAAGTTCCGAAGTAACAAAAGGTTGCAGTAGATGGCACAAACAGTGGACACGACACAAATGTATTGACGCGAACGTGAATCGATCTGCTGCCTTTGCGAAATCGTATGAAGATTACGATTAGGGAACGCCAAGCAGCTCCGCTGTTAACGACGGCGTTCGCGACGTTAGGTCAGTGAAGCTGGGTAAATGTGTTCCAATATAAATAATTTTTCCAAGTTATCATTGCGAGTTCTTACCCAAACTATGCCGCAATAGTAAACAACGGAATGAATAGTACGTGGCCAATACGCAGTTTCGCTTTCAGATGCAATAATTGTTGACAGCGAGAGGATTTTATGTTTATTTACTTTTGCAACATCCCGTTCAGCATATTTTTTATCATGTCAAACTACCCTATATTTGTTCGACATTGAAATTTATTTTCGATGTTAATTTGTTCTAATTAAATGAGACCTTGACCAAGCTTGCAATTTAATGAGACTTCTGTAGCATTTAATTGTTACACTTCTTAAATACGGGCCGGGAACAACTATTGTTTGCACATACCCCGAAGTTTACAACTTGATCAATACCTACAATGTCATTGTTGCAAGCGTTAAAAAAGCAGTGGATCGAACATTTTACTCGGGGCATGCCAGTAAATATAGGAAGAAGGCAGGACCTATAATTATCTAAGAATAAGGACTGGCTTTCGTAAATATGATTAAAGAAGAACCAGGGGTTTACTATGGATATTACAAAGATGCGATTTGCATTCTAGAACACCACGGTTAACACAGTCAATGGCATTACCAAACTAAAAAGAGGCATACAGTAAAACACATTGTTTCCAAAATTTTGTAGTATGTGTTCTGTAGTTTTCAGAGTGTTCCTGTTGCGGATGCGGCTGTTCTGTGGACCAGACCACAGTATAATGTGCAGACTCATTTTGTGGACCAGACAACAGCGTAATGTTCAGCTCTATTCTGTGGACCGTATGGAGGTATAATTGAGACCTATTCATCTAAAACGAGCTAAACGATATGAAAACACACTTAGGGGCAGAAATGAAGCGTAGGGTTCACTTAAGAACACATTTTACAATAAAAATCACTTTCAGAAAAAAAAATTCACAGCATATCCACGGGGTGAATGATGATGAGTGGGCGAAGCTCCTGAGGGGAAATCATCGGTAAAACCGTGACTCTTCAGTGAAAGTTCGCCCACTACATCTGTGTCTGAACGTAACGTCTAGAAAGTCTCGCTTAAACCGCGCGTCGGCACCTTGGGGCTGAGCTCGCCTGATGCGTTTTTCAGACGCCTCACGAGCTCTCACTGCATCCGGATCTGCCTGCCGATACGCGCACTTTCTCGCCGCTTTCCGTTCTCTGACGTTTTGGGGATCCTCTTCGCGCCGCAGCCGTGCCGCTTCGCGTACGGCAGGGCCCTCACGCCGTTGCCGTGACGCTTGGGCCTCTCGTTCTCGAACGCTGGGGTCTTGGCGGCGTCGTCGCGCAGCCAGACGACAGGCTTCGGCCTCCCGCTCTCGTACGGCAGGATCTTGGCGGCGGCGTCGCGCAGCTTCACGGAGCGCTTCTGCCTCGCGGGCTCGCACATCTGCAGCCTTATCCATCGGGCGACTCCGAGCGCGCGCCAACAGCGAACGGATTTTATTACAACGCTCCCCGCCATCTAGTAAACAATCCAAGAACTAAACTAGAGGTAGCCACGCCATCTAGTAAACAATCCAAGCGCATCTTTTCATCATGTACAAGTACCGCCATCTAGTGAACAATCCAAGAACTAAACTAGAGGTAGCCACGCCATCTAGTAAACAATCCAAGAACTAAACTAGAGGTGGCTACATACATACGTGGAGGGTGGACAAACCCACGCCCTAAGGAGCTTCGCCCCTAAAAAAACTTGTGAAACGTCGTTAGCGTCAAAAATCCGACACTCTACCCCTGCACCAGGAAAGGCGACGAGCGGTGCAGTAGTAGTTGCTCAAAGCGGAACTCCTTGTGGTCTGGCCCGCAGAATAAACCTGAAAAGTATTTTCTGTTGTCTGGTCTACGCCATGCGTTCGGTCAACCTGCCTTTCGAAAACGGAAGTGAGATTATGACAGAATATTTTTGGCCTCAAGAATTGAAGTCTAAAAACTTTCCCTATCGGCGAAGCTGACACCAGTGTACAAGTGTTATATTTGTGGCCACCTTTATATAGCATCGCCCGCACCATCGCCCACCTGAAGTCTTCTTGACGTAAAGTGATATAACATAATATAACTGAATATAACGTAATACAACCTAATATGACGCTGCGGAACGACCTACCGAAATACTTCCTGATATATTAAAGCAAGCCCGTGGCCCACTTTTGGGAAGACCAGAAGCTTTTGCTCCTGCTGGAGCATTTATCGTCCTCTTCTTAATTGTTCTAAAGGAACAGTACCGTGCGCTTGTGAGTGAACTAAACAAAATGTTTTCCCAGGTGCCACTAAGGCCAGGGAGCAGGCTACGGACGTTGCCGCTGCCGACACATCAGCACCTGAAGTAGCTGCTGCAGAGGAATTCACTCCTGCTAGAATACATTCTCCCTGAAGCCCACAACTGAAACCGTCAACCATGGTGCACTAGCAAAAAAGGGCCCATCTCCCCGCGAGGGGGACTCGAGTAAATGCGTCGCATAGGGGGTGGGTGTATTGCGTTAACGTTTAGTGTTTGGGGAGTCGGTGGTAGTGAATGCGTTGTATCAGCAGCTTCTTGACGTAGTTTGAATGAGTCAAGGATATAATGCGCGTTCGTAGCCTTTCATTCTGTGTCGGTTTTGTGGCGATGTGGGTAGAGCACCATGTACCTTGCGTTCCGCCCGCAGCGTCGTGGGATCGAAACCAGGCGCCGGTAAGTATTATTTTTTTATATAGTGTAGGGGGAGGGGTGCAGACCTGTTGTTGAGAGCGAGGAGGGTAGCTTGATGCGGGAGAGGAGGAGTGGGGGAGAGGGTGCACCTGGAACGGCTGTTGCGGACGCCGAAGCACGCCGACAACGCCGGGTGACATCGTGAGTTAAGAAATGCTCTGCATTTAAAACGTTTTTGTAAAGTGTCCACGCGTGAAACATGCCCTCAACAGACCATAACAGCGTTCTTGAAAAAGTATTCACGTTGATGGTGCCTAAACCGATCTAAACCATATACCACATACAGCAGAGCCTCTGGTAGGATGTAGCACACATTGTTTTAACTCGCTATTGCTGTACAAGCGCTACATTTACGACACTCGGGAACACTGCTGCACGAACTGATACCATATCCATAGAATGCAAAGCACGCCGCAAATCAACTATGATACTGTGAAGTAAAGAAGGCAGTCAAGACTGCAAGGCATACGAGTTACGTCTGCGCTACCGCGCATTAAAGCAACGCAGACTGCACCTACTCTAATTACATTTCCCCATTTCACAACAGCCTCATTTCGCTATCCCCGTCACAGTAGCAGACCCATGTAAACTCGTCTACATATTAAAGTCTTCATAGGGCGGATGTATCACTCTGTTCCCTCAAGAGCCACACATCTACAACCTTCAGGTCCTCACTACATGCTTCCCTGCCAGCGCCCTTACCCGATTTTGTTAACGAGGCAAACAAGCCTCGTCAAGTCAAGCGTGGTGTTTATGAAAAAGTCACAAAGCACCGCCTGGTTGAAACTGACGTAAGTTGGGTAAACCCATTTATTATATTAGGCGAAGACCGGAAATGTGCATGCGGGCCCCACAAACTGTGCGTGCAAGTGGTCATCAGAAAAGGTGGCATTTGCGCAGCGGGTTTAGCGATGTCTCTGCTTGGCAGCCGAAGGTGTCTGAGAAGCGCTGCACGTGACGTAGAGTAGCGGAGCAAGGGTCCACGTCAGCCGAGCGGGTGATGCGTGGCGCCGCGCACCTGGCAAGGCACCAGGACAGGAAGAACGTCTCGGTGGCCGAGTAGCTGCCCAGTCCCTGACGGTTTGTGCTGCTCTCCTGAAGAATCGCCTCGAAAGCGTCCAACAGGACTTCCAGGGAGATGGCCTCGAGCATGACGTCGTCGCGTGGCGTAATGGACATCGTGCGGGTGTCCTTGGTGAAGCAACGGCGAGACTCGTTTAAAAGTTCCCTCGCAGCTTTGTGCTTTGCGTAGTGGTCCAGCACGATCTCGGCAGACGCCCGCGCAAGGATGCCTCCGAGCGTGGCGTACTTGATGGCCTCTGACATGCCTGCCCCGTAAATAGGAAAAGTGAGGGCGAACGGCAAGAGGACAAAGTTCTGGGAGTTCTTCAATGTTACGGAGAATTCACTGTGCATGATGCGTTTGACGATACTATCAGTGGTGGTGTGCATGTCTGCCTGGTAACGAAACCGGGAAAGGTTCCGCCAGTTGCGCGCGAAGGATGCCGTCATGTCCGGGTACCCAAGCAACGGCGGCTGCAAGTTGCCTTCTCTGGCATAGTCGAAAGATTTGAATACGTCCTTCACGAGCGCCCATTCGGCTATCATGGCCGTGGAGAACGTCTCGTTGGCTATTAGACGTAGTGTGAACGCCTTTTTCAGAGCGTAGACAATATTTGCGACATCGGTGCGCTCGCGTGAGGAGTAGACCTGCGTGCTGTATGGCGCAAATATCGCGTCTCCCACCATGGCGTAGGCAAGCCCGAGACAGAACTGTGAGCGAGCGATGCCATTGTCGCTGTTTATGCCGATGCTTACCGTAAGCACTGCACGGCTAGCGAAGGCGGAAACGTACTTCACGGCGCACCACGAAATGTAGAGGTGCAGGACGTTCATGCCGTACTCTTTCCAGAGCTCAGCAAATTCGTCCACTAGCGATGACCTGGCCGAGGTGAACCGGAGCTCTCCCGTCACGTTCCGCCTAGCCAGGACCTTGGCCCAATTCTCTCCAGCCGGAAATATGCTATTCAGTTCATTCAACTCCCAACTCTTGCGTTTGGGCACCAGGGCGTCCCTGAAGCGTTTCGCCATGAGCAGCTCGGCGTCCTGAACATCACTGAACGTCACGTTCCCGACGTCTTGGCCGGAGAACTGTTGCACGAGCGCGTCGAAGTGCTTCTTTTTGTCCGACTCGCTCACTATGTGCGACCCGGCACTCGCAATGTAAAAGAAGGAGTCAGCGGGCTCGACGGCCAAAGTCGTCAGAAGTTCGGATTTTGTGACTTTGAAGTCGAGCAGCGCAGGCCACCCGAGCTCGAAGGCAAGGAACGTCACCGTTTCCAGCACATCCGGTCGTTCAGGTAACACTGGCCACAGCACACCGGCCTCCTCCAGGTACGCCTTGACGGTCGACATTTCGCTCGCTTCGTCGCTGTCCTGGGGCACGTAGCAGGATCTGAACAAGGCTGCGCTCTGCTGAACGGCGTTCTGGTTCACCGGAGTATCCTTGGCTCCTGCGACGAGCTGCTCCGTCGTCGCGAGTGCCCTGCGGAACACGTCCTGGCGCACGGAAAGCTCGTGTTTGCTGCGCCAGCCGTCGCAAACGAAGTGTCCGAAGCTGTCGCATGGGTTTATGGACGCGTTCACGGACTGCGCGAGAAGCTCAGCGAACCGCGTGCACGTGGGCGAGGCGCAGCGTTCCGGGCCGTGAGAAGCCTGGAAGAGGACGAAGAGGAGCGCGATAGCGATGGTGACGGCCAGAGAGAGCACCGCCAGCGGCCACAGTTGGCTCTGGGCTTCCGGCACGATCGAGTTTGGGACGTCAATGACGAAGTCTTGATTTGCCTGCAGAAAGAACCAGCATCCCTTGAGTCTCATGCGGCGACGGTGCAACTTAGGCCTAAATTGTAGCTTTATTCTACATATTAAGGCTAAAATAGTAAACACTGGCTCGCGTCCGTTGTAATAATTCTTTAATTGGCGCACAACACTGTGCTGGGAGCACGATGTGTTACGAATGAAAGCTAATTGGAAAAATGGTTAGAAATAAGACAAGTGCTCGAGCACATAACCATCGTCACTCGCAGATTGGGAAACTGCCAACATAGAATACGTATGCGCAATTTTGGCCTCTTCACGAGCAGACTACTCATATCCAACGAAACTGCTCCGTTTCATTGTCGCATGATCACGCTCCCGAGCATCAGGGCATTATGAAGGTGAACTCCGTCGTCTCGTGGATCTTATCTGGCATTTCCTGGCTTCCTTATTTACTTCTCATCAGTGTTTTCGCTGGTGGATAATTTGATGCTGGATATTGCGCCTGCAAATGTCTTCCTAATACTGCTTTTGCGTGTCGAGGTGCAGCCAACCTTGAAAAAATCGGTGTAAGCTTAGTCGTTGTGAGTACGGTTTCCCACAATGCGTGTTGCGCAGTGAAGCATGACCATCTGCCTAGGGGGTATGATTACAGAAAAGGGCTCTGCTATCAGAAGTGCACTGGAACAAATTATATATCAACACTTAGCCACTAAGAGGACTCTACCATTATGCCTAGGTTCATTTACTTGTCGTAATTAGTTCACAGTAAATTTGTAAGCGTTCCAGTATTACTGTCTGCTGTCATGGCATAGCCATCTACGCAGGAAGTACGGTTACAGAAAACGGCTGTAACTGTTCTTTTACCTCAATTATTCGGAAACAAATTATATGACATTATCCAATAACAGGATTCTACCAGTACGCACAAAGAAGAATCCGAAGCTAAAAGGAATATCCGTAAAAACAACCCACAGCTGCGCTGTTTCAGCACATTTGACACTGAATGCGTCTGGTTTTAAAGTTTTGTTAATGTTGGTGTTAACAATTACGTTATTGTTGTGACATGACAATCTTTCGAATAAAAATCTGCTTGCTCGTCTTCATTGCCCCTTGAAGACAGGCATCTTCAGTACACTTCCCAACAGTTAAATCTGGGTGCCTATTGTCAATTCCTTCACTGCTCTACGCTCTGTGCGTTAGTACGCGGCCACCATGATGGTCGCAATGAGTTCTCGAACGTCGTGGCGTACCAACGCTCGAGCGAGAAATTTCCAAAGCGATGCTTATTATGCATTTACTGGTTGCGTCGAGCGCCCGAGCAAAACGCACTGCAGAAAAGCCAACTTTAAACACACTGGAGAAAAACGATGACGATGTGGAATACGTTCTAGACACTGCAGGAAAGCCGACTTAAAACAGTGCAGGGAAGCTATGATGCTGATGAAGTACATTCCCAAAGCAGGGTTCGACTTTGGGTTTGGACTTCGGTGGTGTAGGGTTGGACGCTGGCTTTGGATGTCGGCGGTTTGGAATTTTGGCTTTCGGTGAGGGAATTAAGGACTTTGGCTTTCACTAAGGTTGCATGGAAGAAAGCTTCGCGTTTTAACCGCCTCTCTCTAATAAAAGGGCTTCGTCTTCTTTTATTTGGGGACTATGATTGCGCGTTGTAAGTTATTGTTAAAACGAGTTAGTAGTGGTGAACCTGGTATGAATAGTACCTGGTCCGGCTTGGGAACGCTGGACTTGACTTCGCCTTTTGTGGCGCTTGGCCTTGCTCCCACTGACCCTGCAGGAGTGGCTTCTGCCGTTGTCGGGGCTTTCAGCGGAGGGACGTCGACGGGGTGCGCCGCTGACTCCGCCACGGGCTGCTTCTGGGCGTTGTCTTGAGTCTAAATCAGTAAGACAGCATCGGGTGCCTCCTTGCAAACACTGTCTACGCAAAGAACTTCAGAGTTCAAAGACGAACGTCACCTGCTGCTATTGAAAATCCAGTAGGAAATCTTTTGCTCTGTATTGGGCGTCGACCAGAAGTGCTATGAGTTTCTGATTGCATCCTTCGAGGTACTTCACAAATTAGCATGGAGATTTCGACAAAACACGTTTCTCACTCTACGTTGAGAACAAACCGATAAGTGAAATCCCTGTGGTGGCACGAAAGCAATCATAGCGAACGGATGGTTCAAATAGCATTGACGATTACCATAGTCCATAATGCGATATTTGTGCACAGTGCGATCTGCCGTCTGCAGTCTTCTCAGTCGCGGCGCATATTTGTTTCGTCTCGGGAAGTGATCACTTGATCTGCGAACACACGGCGGCTCGCGCAACTGTGCCGATATCTCGCCGCGCGTCGCCGCGACCGAGCATGTAGTTGAAATCGTGTTGGACCTCCCTGCGCGATATGCCACGAACAGGGGAGGAGCGTCTGGTGAAAGTGTGAAGGGGCGGCATCTCCTAAGTGGTGACGCATGGCAAAAGTGTGAGGGATAGGCAGAGAGAGGTAACGCCAACGCAGCGTATATGCCGCCTTCCTCTCACACTTTGGCCAACGTTCCGACGAGCGTCTCGGGCGGGCTCAGCGTACTCCACTCCCCTCACACTTTAGCAACACTTTCCTCCGACGTTTCCTTTATCTTCGCTCGCTGGGTTACAATGCCGTCTTCCGCCACCACAAAACCACAGTAGTGGCCGCCAAAGTGCTGCGGATTAATAACAAACATTTCTAGGGATACTCTGCACACGGACGGCTTAGGACGCGCCAAGCACAACTTTGGTGCTCCGCAGGAAAGCGGGGGCCTGTAATCTGCCCGCAGCACAACGTGTGGCCACCAAGGTAGACCGACAAGCGGTGAATACAGCCGATGCCGTGGACTGAGCGCACGCACTGCGCATCAACACTCTATGTTCTTCAGCGGTCAACACTGATGCTGCTGAAACACACGCTCAAGGTACGGCGCAATTGCAAGTGCTCGTGCAACGACGCGTAGTCCCGCAAATGTGAACTCACGTCGCTTCTTTTCGACCCTTACCCTAAATGCGGCGGTTGTCATTTATAATCGTTAGACGCATACCAATTTCTCATTTTAATTATAGTAACTTCACACTCCTTGGGGCCGTACTTGCGTTTTGTTTTATTTGTTCCCACGACACATTTGTGCTAAATGTCTTCGGCATGTATGGATCGTGGCGCCAGCAGGAAATTCGCTGGTCCAATTTCCTTTGGCTTCGCTAGGTCTCTTCCTCAGAAAACGACGCGAAAAAATTTGCACCATGAAGCAATACGACTACAGGGATTGCCAAGGTTGAATTCGCACATTTATAATAATTTGAAGCCAAGTTTCATATAAGACATTTTGGTGCGAAATCCAGCCGAAATAGCACAAAAATTTGTGCCGAGCCGCACTGATACCGGGCGTCAATATTTTTTACTTCGTGGCGGCCGGACTTCCTGTAGGCGAAATCCATTTTTACGATGTTCCTAAATTTTCAGGTAAGTGTAATGAATTTTAGCACAACCGAACTACGCCTTAAGTGTATGAATGCGGACGAACGAGCAGTTTGCCTAAAAAGGTTTTGAGGGCTCTCATTGCATGTTGCGATGGCCCGCATATCACGAGCTAAAATTTTCCACACCCTTTTAATTAAAGGTCAGCGAACCACTTTTTTAAGCCCGGACGGAAACCCGAGAACATTCATGGTTGACAAATACTGCCTTAACATGTTAAATATCCGGAAGTAGCTACGACCAGGTGCTGTTTCAACACTTCAAACCTACCGTTATTATACCATCCGCTTGTCGGGCAGCAGTAACCAACAAAAAAAAAATCTCAAGCCCACACTGCACGCCCTATGAAAGTCCGGCTGTCTCACTACTGAACACCTGTTTGTGACCTCGGCGACCTGGCCTGCGGCTAGGCTACATCCTGCCTGTCTTCCATTAGCCTATTTGTTCGAAAAAGTGAGGTGGCATCGGTCACTTTTCTCTCTCTCTCTCTCGTATTATACCGCGCGGAAGCGTATCGAGCAGCGTCTCACCTTGAGAGAAGCCTTGCGTTTGCGTTTGGTCCCGTCCTCGGCCGTCTTGCGGATCGAAGAGGTCCTGGATTTTTCTCCCCTCGACAATGACGTGGACGACCTCCGGCCCTGCTTCCTTGCCTGCTTTCCCGCCTCGGCGCTCTTCTCGTCTTTGGGCATGGAGACTGTGCAGGGGGAGGAGATATCTGGACGTCTGTCTGAGACCTCAACTGAACCGTCTTCTGAGCAGCCGATCACGCAGGGCACGCACTTGATGCACGCGCCGCCACTTCGTTTTCTTTCTTCTTCGTAGAGCGAACCGGCGTCGGAGTGCTTGCGACACGTTTTCGGATATTCGCCCAATGATGTATCTAACACAATGAGATAAAAATAAAGCGCCCCGGGTTCCCATTACCAAAGAAAGCTTCGTTTCATCTAGCAAAAACTACGACCCGATGCGAAAGGGTGGCGAGCACAGGAGGGGTCTTCTGAAGCGAAGCATCCACATAAGCGGGAAAAGGGGTTGTTTTCTCAAGCGAAGAATGAGCATTACACGCACGATTGGGAGCAATTTTGAGTTTTTAAGGCGAAAGCCTGAAGCGCCCCAATTTGCGAAAAACCGCAGTTGTTGTTATTGTATTTGTCCCACTGAGAAAATTGCCGCCGCTTCAAATTGTGAAATAAGAAGGATGAGGAAAGAACGATTAGTAGAGCGAAGCAAAACAGGATTGGCATTAACGGACGAATGTCTGTTTTGTAATCAACTTGAATAATTAGAACATTATTTGTTTGAATGTCGCCCTTTCACAGAGCAAAAAAAAAAAAAAACGTAACCTTACGGTCCCATTCGAACTCCATAGACTTGAACTAAAAACTTCAGTTCTTCTTTCATTCGGTGCTAGCTGCCGTGGCAAAGCAAGCATATAAATTTGCTTCCTTCATCACGAATTCATCAGGGCTACCAAGGCTCATATGCTAGCAGATTTGTAGAATCATTTATCTGGCTCCGCCCATAAGGAGTGTAGCGTTTTATCATTAATTTCCAATTCTAAAGAACACTTTTTGAATTATTATACAAACCTCAAGCCTTTGCCAATCCCCCTCAGTGGGTACGTGCCATTACGAAATGGAGAAGAAGGATAAATGAGAGATGATTGGCCGATCCCCTGATTGGGTATGAGTCATACCTAAAGGCGCAACAACAACAACAACAACAGATGATGGTGCCGTTTACTTACGCAGAAGATATTTTCAGTCCAGGACACCCTGGGCACGCGCAGCTAGCTGAGCCCGTGAGACCAGCTGAAGCTGATTCTCCAAGTGAGAGCTGGCCAGCTGGCCTTCCGACTGTTCTTGGGAAGGGGTTGGGAGAGAAGGCAAATTTGCGGTGAGAGACTACTCCTAAATCATATGGCACATGCTATGACTGATAGCATGTGCAAATTAATTGGAAATACAAGGTTGTCAAGGGTCCCTAAGCCATATATTCTTAGCAAATGGGAATACGAAAGCGCTTTTCTTAGGGAGCGATGGAGGGAGGGGTGCGAGGTGGCCGTTCGACAAGTCTTGTACCGATGTCGACACTCTGCCCACAAGCTCGACGTTGGACTCACTGGAGCTGCTGGTTGCAGAATCACAATCAATGTTGCTGCGACCCTGTTAAAGAGCAAGATAGTCCTCAAGGGAAGGAATTGTCTTCTATGTCATCAGCATACAGTTCCGGATATTTGGTAGAAACCGATCCACTCTATTTTTTAGTTTCAATCAATCAATCAATCAATCAATCAATCAATCAATCAATCAATCAATCAATCAATCAATCAATCAATTAATTAATCAAATAATTAATTAATTATCCGATCAATCTATTAATTAATTATTATTATTATTTCGTCATTCGCGTTCCCAGCAACAGTCAAAACAGACGCGCAAGACATGATGTACATATCTCACAAAAGTAATAATACACACACACACACACACACACACACACACACACACACACACACACACACACACACACACACACACACACACACACACACGCGCGCGCGCGCACGCACGCACGCACGCACGCCGAGCGCGCTAGGAGAACCAGCAGCGGATAGAGAACATTTACACATACAGGGGAGACCTGACAATCAACCGCCGTGGTGGCTCAGTGGCTATGGCGCTGCGCTGCTGATCCCAAGGACGCGGGTTCGATTCCCGGTCTCGGTGGCCGCTTTTCTGATGGAGGCGAAAAGCGAAAACGCCCGTGTGTTCGAGATTTCGGCGCCCGTCAAAAATGCCCAGGTGGTCAAAATTAATCCGGAGCCCTGCACTACAGCGCGCCTCATCGCCTGTGTAGCGCCGTCGCGGTAAACCCCCCTAATCAATCAATCACCTGAAAATCGAAAAAGCAACAAGGAAAAAGAAGAACCAAACGATGGCTTTGGTCCTGTTTCATTCATACTGAGGTGTAGCATCGATGTCAGTCATAGATCATGAAGACAAGGCTATAAAAAATTATAATAGCAGCGGCTCTTTTAGTACACAAGCCAGAAACAAGTGATGCCAGCTGACACGGCCTATTTGCGTCCCGTCGCATGCTGATCAGAATAGTTTTGCTTCCCTGATTAAGAACGTTCTTGGGGCATGCTCGTTGCTTTTCTTTAACCCACCTCAGGTCTCTTGTCTTTCAATGTTAATAAAACAAAACTTTACCGACGCGTGCATCATGACTCCTGAAACGCTGCCCCTTTCTTCTGTAGAAAGCTACCGGTGCAGAGCACGAAATCTTGGAATCTGGCTCGGAACTTGGCCTTGGTCATAATCATCATGCTATCCGCAGCTTTCCTCGTCTGGGCCTCCGCGCATGGTTTCTCCCGTGGTACGTAAAATTCGTATGCAAAGCTCACATTAGGGCGTCTCCTGGGAGCATGAGCTCTTGACTTGACTGCTAAATAAAGTCGTCACTCCGTATAAATACTGCTCAATACGTGCCAACCATCGAAGCAATGAATTTAACTTGTCGTCCATAGGCACTGAAGGAACATAACGTAGCTCGCATTTCTGTGTAGTGAAAGCGAATATCAAATGCCGCTGAAAAATATACAATCAGTTCATTAGGGGAATCGAATTTTCGAATAATTTGTATGTTGTATGTGCGCAGGAAGGAAGTTTACTTCTACGAGTAGTAGTAGAAATCTTTATTATGGAGGCAGATTATTTAGGTCTCGGAGGGTGGTGCCCTTAGTTTAGGGCACCATTTGCTGCTGTGATCCGTCTTGCCCGGTGGATCAGTTAGCGCTGGCCGTCCAAGGCTGAGCTGGAAAGAGTGGCTTCCCATCCGGAAAAGGAGGGGCCAGGTATAGGTAATTGGGTCGGAGATTCGGGGCATTCCCATGTAGGTTGATACAGGCCTGGGTGTCCTCCGCAGGATGGGCATCTGTTGGGTACATGGTAGGGTAGAATGTGTGCCGGATCGAGAGGCTAGGAAACGTGTTAGTCTGTAGCTGGCGCCATGCAGCAGCTTCCTCACGGGTGAGTTGCGCGTGTGGCGGAGGAAGTGTCCCACAGGAGAGGCTGTAGTGTTGTAGTATATGTGTAGTTATCAGGCAAAATATCTACGTGGTCACATGTCGGGTTTTGTGTTTCCCATGAGATAACTTGGTGCACTGTGCCCTCTACGTTCATCGGATATAGAGGACCCCCTTCTTACCCGTGATCTACCGCTGTGATTGTTTTCGCACTGCCTAAGCTGATAATTCTCATTTCAATTTTTCTTGCGTTCCCACGTTTTGTTACCACCTGAATGTTGACAATTTCGACTGACACTCGAAAAAACGATGACAATGCGTATACGCATCGCCGGACTTCTCTTGCTTGCAGCGGATGTTACCCTGTAAATCAGCACTATCTTGGCAATCTTTGGCCGCATTCAAGATTGTTCAAATTACCAGTCGACTAGTAGCAGTAGCAGCTAGCAGTAGACCAGTAGCTGTTGAACAGTGTTTCTCTTATGCTTCCTGAGCCACCAAGGCTGCTATAAGCAATGTTCTCACCAGAAATTTAATATAATTGCAACCGAGGGGCTCATTGAAAGAACACAGACATGTAAGCCAGAAGTTAAGAGCATCAAGGAATGCATAAGTTAGGCGGTGGTATATCTTTAAGCCACGCTTTTTGGAATCCCGTTGCCATTTTTCAACGCTAGGGCAGCCACAGCTGCTTTAGCGATGTTACTCACCTAGGCTAGAACAGCGTGACCTGTATGTCACCCGCTGGGCTAATTCGCGGCTTTTGTGATAATAAATCGTCGTCTTCAGCGAAAAGATGGCGCGTGTCCTTGTAGTGTTCCGAAAAGTTGGCAATAGCTTATTTATTTGAATAATGACCTTATACTACCGTATCATCATGTGTGGGGTGTAACTTCTGTCGCCGAATAACAACTAACAGTGGTCAGACAGACATTGAATTCATTGTCGCTTCTTTTTACATGTCGCCGGACCTAGTTCGAGTTAGCTCTGATGTGATTTCTGCCATTATTTCCTTGGCGCTGAAACTGACGGTACTTCTTATAGTCGTCCCTCAGTATTTGTAAAGTTTTTGCCTAACTTCGAATAAAAACCGGCGCAAATTTTCTACAAGCGTTAGTTCCACTTGCCGCAAAAGCTGGTTTGTTTAAAACATTAAGCTGGTGTTGTCGTCATCTGCGCAAGCAGATGCAGCAGAAGAAATGCTATAAATTTTCGACAAAAATACACTGTTCTACACAATCTTTTCGCCGATGATAACAATTTTGTCGCTTGCCTATTCCTTGAAAAATGGTGCCGCATAGCAGGTTTATAGTACCGCTCTAGCCACACTTGTTTGCTAAACATAAAACAGAAATAGATCATGCTAAATATGTTGCTTTCACGCGTGCAGAGCAGCAGAAGGAGCATGCGGGAATACTTATCCGTAAGTCACTTCTCTTTTATACGCAGCGTTCAGTTGCGAGAGTAACAGGCTCATCACCCTCCTCATTATTAGTTACTAGCTGATGTTTTAACAACGACGTTATGAAATTCCCAGACAGAATTAGTTCAGAAACTTGCAGATAAAGGATGTTACTAGCTTCTTCTGTTATATGGGCTTTGAGTGAGTGAGTGAGTGAGTGAGTGAGTGAGTGAGTGAGTGAGTGAGTGAGTGAGTGAGTGAGTGAGTGAGTGAGTGGGTGAGTGAGGGGAAGAGGGAGGGAGGGAGGGAGGGAGGGAGGGAGGGAGGGAGAGGGAGAGTTTGGGAGGGATGGAGGGAGTGAGTGAGTGAGTGAGTGAGTGAGTGAGTGAGTGAGTGAGTGAGTGAGTGAGTGAGTGAGTGAGTGAGTGAGTGAGTGAGTGAGTGGAAAAACGATTTAACCAGCGAAAGAGGACTGAACGAGCACCGAAAGTTATACCAACAAATGACCCTACGACAGCTCTAGTTGAATGCACGTTGGCAGCCCCGCGTAATATTATGTGTTTAAGTACTTAAATGATTCTGGCTTGGTTTTGAGAAGCCCCACCTCATCCAGCAGTTGTGGCGCCAGTAGTACGGCGTACAAGCTTCTGCTACTTCTTTCTGCATATTTATTACATTGAAGTCGTGATTTCCCTCTTCCCCGTACTTGATTTCTACAAGTGCTGATTTCTACTTGATTTCAACAAATGTTGCAAAATATCCAGGTAGTGAGTGGTGTCCATACTGCTTCTTTGATGGAAACTCTTGTTTACAGCGTCCGAAAACAACACAGGTAAGGTCAACTATTTTTATGCTAGGCAATAAGTAACTGTATGTTATTTTGCGCGCTTGTGTCGAATGCATCTTTCGGATTGCAGGTAGTCGCACACCGTCTACACCTCCAACATCAAGGGACCGCCGAATGCTGACCGAAGACGTGGATGAAGGTACTATCAGTTGCCATGCCTACAATAGACGACAAACAACATTAATGTGGATTGAGCAATTAAGGCGAAGAATAGGCCATATTTGCGGCTTATAGCTCTAGATCTGCCATTAGACCAACGCGCACTGAAGTTTGACATTACGACAATGGGATGGCTTCTCACACTAGTAAAACTGGTTGGCACGAGCTGTTTATGTGCTCCACTTCTATTCGGTCATCGAGAGCCACAACTAAGCAGAAGAGTTGTTTTTAAGCGTTAACGGCACAGGTGCAGGTAAATGGAAACCCCCCATTCAGAAGCGGCCGACTTTCGATCAAGGCCGACTTGATCGAAATAGCCATGAATTAGGTGCTATTAATAAAACACTCTATACACAGTGTTTAACACTGTTACTGTTGTGCATATAAGCATCTCTGATCAATGTTACAGCAGAGCAACAGTGCCTCTAAAGTCTCAGCTTCTAAAAAAGTAGCATCGACGTAACACCACGTGCACACGGTGACCGAATTTTCAAGCCGCCTCTGCCTTCCTCTTAGGAAGGTTGATTGAGCGCGCGTTTTAGGTGCGAAGCACAGTAAGACCTCGCTTTTTGCGTGGCTTGTCTCTTGGAATCCGTGTACACAGTGTTGCACATGAGCCAGGAGCATTGTATTGGATTGTATTGGATTGAATTGGATTTGTAATGGATAGGATTGGATTGAAATGGATTGGACTGGATTAGATTGGATTTGGATTTGGATTGGATTTGGATTGCATTTGAATTAGATTTGGATTGGATTTGGATTGAATTTGGATTGGATTTGAATTGGAATGGATTGAAATGGATTGGAATGGATTGGATCAGATTTCACTGGATTGGATTGGTTTGTATTGCAATTGTATCTACTGTATACACGCGCTGTCACTCATTAACATGCGCGAGTGGGCAATGCCACGGGTGATATACGGTAAGACGACCCCCATTGCTTCGCCCACTCGTCATGATTCACTTCGTAGAGATGCGTGAATTTTTTGTTACCCAATAGCGTTTGTTGGCAGCTGTAACATTGGGGGCTGTATACTCCCAATAAACCTTTGCGGGTAGCCAGCAATTACGCCGGCTAAACCGATGAGGAGACTGGCGAGAACACAAATCAGCAGCAGGGACGTTGTTGGCTCCGGCCGCCGGGCACATTCCCTTGAGGTGTCGCAGTCTGCAGACGCATTGTTCGTCCCTGTTTGTGGCGGAAATGTGTGGAGTCACAGATTTGAATGGTAGTGATGGAATATCTGGAATCATCAGATACTGAAGAACGGGACGCGCTGCACTCAGCACGACACGACACCTTTGGTAGATGCGAGATGTCGTAAGTGAGCGAGAAGCGTGTGTGTGAGCTTACCGCTGCATGCACACCGACGCCTTAATTTCTGACTCACTAGACGCCTAGTATGAAACAAGTCATCTGGGAGAGCAAGAGCGGTAAAAAACGGTGGGCTGTCGACGTCCGGTTACAAATCCGCACACATAGCCATGCGCTCGTTAAGAATCCCTGAGACTTTTTGTTGTTGAGTAGAATATTAGCGCAGTCCCTAGAACGACTCAGAACTTAGAATGAAGTGAATATCAAGACAGAGAATCCAGAAGTGTTACGGACGCTGGAAAAACCAGACTCAAAAACACTGTGTGAGCGTCGCTGTTCAACTGTTTCTTACCATACTCGAACAACGCTCGCGTGATGCCATTGGGGAAAATATATTTGCTTTAAAACTGCCTTGCACGCACCGTGCACATCAAGAACTCGCGTAAATCGCTTTTCACCTAAATCAAGTTGAATAGTTCAGCACTTATTAGTTGCGCAGGACATCATGCACACTGCGACAAAATTGTGAATGAGCATGTCAGCACAGCGACGGGTCAAAACCGAGGTACTTTAATGAAATAGCCGAATATGTATCCCCCTGCGCAACCTCGGGGATTGCAGCGCCGCACGTACTTCTAGGCTTGAAATAAAAAAAAACAGACAATTGTCATTTTTTAAAAACTAAATCCAACGTAATATGCGCATACATGCCTACAAGCACGCTTACCTTGTGGGCGGGGTGATTAAATCATCTCTCCCCCCTCTATACCTGCGTACAACTATCAGGAAAAAATTAGACTTAGAGCCTATGCGCCGACTAGACATCCACCAGAACCCACAAAGCATGTGTGATGAGTTTTTTGCGATAGAAAGGACTTAACGACATTTGATCTCCCTCAGTGTCGTCCTAAAACTTAGATTACCTTTGTCGTTAGAGGAAATGGGGTTCCACAAAGCCGCCACTGACACGCCGGATCACTGACAGGTCGGAAGTCAGACAAGTTGCAAGCTGCTGGCGTAATTAAAAGTGCTTCCCGTTTAAGAATGGCACCACGGTGTAAGTGTTCAGTGTGTATAACAATGTCTGCTCGTCGATGCAGTCTTACTGCCGACGCAGCATCCCCCATCCAGGAGGGCTCCCGAATGGAGAAGGAAACTGAAGCTCATTGTTGACGGGGATGCCGGCGTTGACGACGCCCTGGCCTTGGCGCTCGCCTTCGCCTCGGAGCGCGCCACAGTGGAGGCCATCACAGTGGTCGCCGGAAACACCGGCCTCGACAACGCTTACAACAACACGCAGAGTGTACTGGAAGTGTTCGGCAGGGGGAACGTAAGTGACGGTATCCAATCACTCACCGATTGACTTTCGCTCTTTTAACACGAAAGTGTTTTATTCCGGGGTACACAAAGATTTCACTGAAGACATATCAGTCACGGAAATGACGCGAGTACAACGAAGCAAGTGGCGTTTAAAGGGTGCACCCGTGCACACAGGATCTTCTTGTGGGGAAGCAACATTTAGTACAAAAGATTACGTTATACTTAGGGTAGTTCGTTTTCGGGTTTTATATTTTAACACGAAAGTATTTTATCCCGGGATACACAATGATTTCACTGACGTCATACCCGTCATGGAAATGACGCCAGTGCATCTTTGCCGAAGCGACCCGCCAGCACGACGTCGCTCGCCAAGCACACCCACAAGACAGCCGCCGACCCGCAAATGATGCTCAGCTGCAGATTTCGCTGCCCATTTCACTTTCGGGTTTTACTGATTCCTATGACAGAGGAATTTTGTTATCAGGTTTAACGCCCCGACGCTACGCAGGCGTTGAGGCGTGCCTTAGTGGAGGGCCCCGGTTTAATTTTGACCACTTGGGGATCTTTAACGTGCGCCGAAATCGCAGACACACCGGAATTTTCGCTTTTTGTCTCCATCAGAAAAGCGGCCGCCGCGGCCGGGAATCAAACCCGTGTCCTTGGGCTCAGCAGCACAACGCCTTAGTCTATGAGCCACCGCGGCGGGTTGAATTTCCTCCTAGTTAGTGAAGCAAGATATAACGCAGTATAGAATCGCTTGATCGAAGTATTGTGAAATTGAAGAAAATTTGTTAAAACTAAGTTTCCCTAACACTAAACCAATAAGACATTAAATTAGCCAAAGAATATAGATATAATCAATTAAAGGTAAATTTTTGTAGTAAATTTTTGTAATCTCCGAGAGCGTCCGAAGAAGTTAAGTTAGTATCATAGCCAGGTTAGACTTCTTAGATAGGATGACATATATTTAAGGAGCCGTTTAAATATTCAAATTAAGGATATATAGCAATAACAAGCGAAAAATTCTTGGAATATGCGATTACAAAGCGTTATGCAAGCTCCTTCATTGGTGTCTGTGTCCATTGTATACATTCCTGGCGGAATCATCGATAAAGATTATTTGAAGTTAGCACCTGTCCTACGCCTTCTCTTGTCTTTTATTCTTGCTTTTTGCGCTGTGCATTCTAGTCAAATATGAGTCATCAACAATCGCGACCTTCCCGGATTTTTCTCGAGACCAATAATTCCGACCTTTTTCAGAGACACGCGTGTTAATTCAAGTGACGTCGCGTGGGTAATCATTGTGGGTATCGTTTACAGTTTCGCAATCCAACCACTTTCACAGCGTGGATTGGATTTTTTCACTTCATTTAACCCGCATGGGTACCCTGACTGAAATGTGTACGACCTGCATTGGTTTTAATTAATTTTAATTTGAATGTACACCCTTTGTCAAAATTTTGTGGGCCAACACTAAGCCTTTTCGACCACAAAGAATTCAAATAATCGGCTTTACCTTAAATGTGACAAACATTTTTTAAGGCAGTAAGAAATAAAGGTGTTTTCTCTAGCTTTCCTGCATAAAAAGGTTCAGCCTCACTCAAGACGTAAGCATGTACATTGAATTTTTGCAGACTGCATGTTTCTGGCTCGGCCCACAATATTTTGACACAGACTGTACATAATACGCCGACGGAATAGCCCAGTAGGCTGCGCTCTACGTTTCAAAGGCATCAATGTCACGTACGTCCGCTTACTTGAAAACAGGGTGAAGGGGCCGGGTGTCTTCGACGTAAGGCTCAAACTAACGAGGTCACTTCATTCACACGGATCGCCGAACGCTGAACATGATGCTGGTAGCAAACATGAACTGACGCAGGTATCCACCGATGCATGTTGTCACCGCTGCATGTCGTCGCCGCTAGCTGTTGGAAAAACGAGCTAGGGAGGAGCTAACTCGAAATAGCAGCAAACATCGCACTAGGGGGAGCATCAAGACCACCACCACTGGCGCACCTCTCCTTACTGGCACAAAAAGCCCCCCCCCCCCCTCTCTCTCTTCCTTTCCTATTTGAAAAGGGATGATTGGCAGACTGAGGCAGACGCTTGCTTAGCGTTACCGTGTTAACGTTGGCAGATACAGTTTGAACTTGGCGCGATACCATCGCCACCGAAACTTCGCGGCATGAACATGTTTTATCACATTGTTTACTGCGTTGCAACAATCCGCCTTAATCGGTCCCCGCAAATCAAGTAGCGAAATTTGACGAATGCGGCTTAAAGCAAATGTGATAAAGTGGTGTTATTCAAATTTGTTTGCTTTTGTTTAGATGGCTTGAATATGGGACATTTTATATTAAAAATTCACAAAGAAAACATTTTATTTTGAGATCTCCGGTACAGCTTTCATTTGAGATACATCTCCGGTACAGCCTAAGGAACAGGCGTGTTTTTGATCCCATAATACACTTTGAACAGGTGGCCCCAAATAAAGTAACTTGAACTCACGGCTATGGTGACTGTTTGTCATAATATAAGTTAATGTTTCAATAATTACGCAGGTACCCAGATAACTTTACTCAGCGTCTTTTAAAAGGCATGGAAAAGCTTTGTGATCGAAGGTCATTCATTACCTGGATTACTAGAGTCGGGAAGGATTAGCAAAAGGGCTGTGTTTCTCTCCTATCTGATAAACCTCGTAGTTTGACGTTCTACTCGGATTAATTAAAAAAACTTGATAAGCATAAAAAAGCTACTTCGTCGACTGCACAGAGTATTAGGCACTGAGAGCAGGACTTCAGAGGTAATCAAGGGGCTAGGTATATTTTTCAGAACAGGCGGCATGATCACGGCTGCAAATTCTGTGACGATAAACGTCAGCTCTCAGTAAGTGCTCGCGCTAAAGTTTGTAGGTGTTCGGGCGTCTGCTTCTAAAGTTATGACCCATTGCCTGGCCTCTCCTAGCCCCTCTCCTTTAATCGATGGCAATGGCAAGAAGTACTAACAAATTTCATTACATCACTTATATTTATTTATGTTATTACTCTCAATGCGTCGGAGGGCATTACAAATGAACATATACAAATATTTGTCGTGTACTCGCATATTTAAGCTATTGTACGATCGCAGTGCGAGTAGGCACTAGTCAACCCAATGAAAAAAAGACGCGACATTTCGATCTCCATACTTTTAAACGTGTGGTGTTTGTTACACGAAACAATTTTTTTTGTTATGTTTGGGGGATTAATTATTCCAGACGTATTTTTTCGTTGATCCTCCGGTATCCGAAGCATAACGCCTTTCCTACTGCATTGTAACGCGATAAACGTTTCACACATGAGCACCTGCCAGCCCTCTAGGGTGTTTTCTAGGCCATCTCTAAATGAACGACACGACATATATATCTTTGACTTCGTGAAGTACTTCTTGACTGCAAACCAGTCTTCGCGAAGTCAAATCGTGTCGGCGGACCTAAATGCGCCTTCAAATTCCGGGTGTTTTAAAGGCTGCCTGGCCATTTACCATAAACACAAGGACGAATGACGCCCTTAATGAGCTCGAAATTCTTTGTCTGAACTCAGTACGTCGCTGTGAGTCCAGTGGTTTTCACTCGAGCTTTCTAGACAGGACTGCTCCACATGACTTCGACCTCATGATCTAGATTTCAACCATGGATAAGACTTTGCGAAAGCTAATATTGTAGGCGAACCTAAATGCACACTGAAATAACGGGTGCTTTAAAGGCTGCTGGCAATTTACAGAAAACAAAAGGAAGAATGACGCCCTTAATGAGCTGGACATTCTTTATCAGGACTCACTATGTCGCTCCGCTGTCCGGCAGGTGCCCGTGTACAAGGGCGCTGACCACCCCTGGTTCGGTCGCTGGAAGAAAAGGACAGGTTACTTCAGACCCGACGGTATTGGCGGCGCAAGTAAAAAGTACACAGTGGCCGATGTGAAGGAAGCAACCACCAAACCTGCTCACCTCGCCATCGGGGACATGATCAGAGAGCGGCCCAAGGAGCTCACACTGGTGATGCTGGGACCTCTGACGAACTTGGCGGACGCGATGCGTATGGACCCACACCCCACCAATGACGTCGCAGAGATCTTCGTATACTCAAGCAACCGTAAGTCTGGGCTGCTAGAGCTATCCTTGAATAAAGTTCGGGGATAGGGGCCAGGTATCGTAGGAACAAAGTAAGGAAATTATCAATTCATCTATTATGGCTCAAAAAGAGAGATAAACTAGCGGTGTGACATTACTCTATCTCTGATTAATGTACATCTCCTTAAAAAGCATACAGAAAATGTGTAGTCGCTTAAACTGTGGTGGCTCATTGTCTCCACCGAGAAGAGTTGGCTGCATCACAGGCATCTTCCTGAAATGTTAGTTCTTTTGTGTTCTTGTTATCCAGCGTAGTCGTCAAGCGCATCAAAATTGCTAATAAACGCACCACCACATTTAAGCATTGTTTGTTATTTAAAATTAGGTTTCGTATAAGAACTATATAAAGAAAACTAACCGCAAAAAAGCCCGCGAACACCACGTAAAAAAACAATGTGGTATTAGATAGGTGACAGATAAAGCAACAAGCGGCGTGGACAATCAATCAGCCTTCCCTAAAGCCTGCGTGCGCACCCACGGCATCACGCGTTAGATGCTGCAATAACTGTCTTATGAAAGCGACAGTGTTCCTAGTGTTCCTTTCTTCTGCGGATGCGTGAACACTTCCCATACTGCAATAATTGTGGCGCTCCCTTCACAGTTATTCTTATCAAAGCACTCTGCTTCAGAAAACATCGTTTAGCTTTGCCTGCCAAACCGGTGCACGCGTGTCGGTATAACGGTTCGTTCTAATGATGAACTTACAGGTAGGGGAGGCACCTCACGCAGCTCAGAGAACCGCTTCCATTTGGACCCTGATGCGGCTCGCTTTGTTTTACATCGAGCCACATGTCCCGTCGCTATTGTGACCAGGGAGACCGCGGATGATGCTTTGTTGTCCTGGGTGAGTGTGTTTTTAACGGTGTTTTTAACGGTTTTTTTTTCGCTTCGTTACTCAAGGTGTGGAACTTCTTAAATTGTTGCGATTAAGTTTTAGCTAGATAAAATCTATCGCAAAAAAAAAAGAAGAAATAACCAAAACCCACTTCATCTCTCGAGGAAGATGGCTGAAATTCGAAGCTTAAGTTAAATTTCTCTGCGCAAAATCAAGTGAACGTTTGCAATTTAGTTGTTTGGGTTTGATTGATTAGAAGTTTGAATCGCTGGGAAATGGCAGTCAAAAATTCAAACTGTTTTGACCATGTCGGAATGGCGAAATTGGATAGACATCACCTTCATAGCGCGAGGCACCCAAGTCTGATTTCAACAACGCGGAGCGTTTTTACAGATTCAGCATCATCATCTTCATGTGGCTTTCACTGTGTAAAGGTTACTTTTCTCGCAGTGCGTTCTTGTTGCAACGCCTGCATAACTGAGCACAAAAAAGCTTCGCTTTAAAAATTGAAAGTTTCCTTTGACGAGTCTAAGCAATGAGCACGAGTCGAGGCTAATAATTATGCCATAATGTGTTTGTTTGACCAGTGTTTGGTTTCTGAAACATCGGCTTTCGGGCACTGATCAGCCTATGGAGTGCCTGAAGCGTGTCAACAATGCGGAATTATGCAATGGCGAACCCAACTTACGATCACTTCGCAGAAAATGCAGGTCAAAAGCTTAGGGAAAGCTTGGCAAGCATTCTGAAAACGCGGGACAATTGGCGTAAACATGACCGATAATGGCTCCCTGCACATGGCAACGCGTGTAATTGTAATTTCCCGCCTATGAGCGGTTGAACAGTATCGGCGTCTTGCTCAGATGGGGATATTTAGGAGGAGGTGGACATTTAGAGTTAACATCGTTACTAGAAAATATACTGGCTTCTGAAGAAGGAAGACCAGGGGGTGGGCGTGCATTTATATCTCGTTCTCACGACTGATTTCGAGGACTATTATTTAACTTGAGATGCATCTAATAGCTTTTAAGCAATTCCAGGACTATTTTTTTGTTTCGGATTGACGAAGGGAATGCAACATTCCGAACGGCTTCACATCATGAATGCCCGTTTGTTGGTTTTCGCAGTCACCAACTTAGTTTGTTTGTTTGCTTCGCCTTTCATTTTGGGCTTGGTTTTGCCCAAAAACTTTCAGGCATGGTGAGGGATCCACGCAATGATCTCTCTTCTACGCCAAGAAATGCTAAAAGACAATCATACCTTTCCTGTACACTCTACGGCTACTGACTAAAGTGCTAAAACAACGACGATCTGATAAATAATTGCGTATGGTATTGAACGTTACGGAAGACGAGTACATTGAGAGACCACAACGCACAAGCAATTAATGACATGTGAAACAAAATGTACGCATGAAGTAATCGTGTAACATATCTCTATAAATCATTGTACGTGTATCTGCTTACATCGCTGTAAATGTCTTCGAAAGATGGTTTTCTTCTGCCGCCTATGCCACATAGCTGCCTCTCCTCCTTCCTCCCCCTCATTCTTTTTTCTTCCCTCCCAGTCCTTCCGCTATGAATGCAATGGAAGTTTCTTATGGTCCATTTCCCCGCGTTGTCCCTGCCCACGAGGCGTCTTTTGGAACTTTCATTTTCTTCTCTGCTTGGTATAGCTCCAGCTTTTTCTGTGTGCTTGGTTTAATCTTTGTTCTCGTTGCCAGTATTTCTAGTGTGTACCTTTTTTTTTCAATTTCCTATCGTAAAACCAGTCAGGCGTGTATTCCTTGCTAAATAAAACTAGTACTTCCGCTTGTACAAAAAGATTTCATCAATTATGTATGTGACGGACATCAATTGGCGGTATGTTAACCATCATAATGCTAAACTCTGTCCCCGATCTGTCCATCACCTAATAAGGAGGTTGATTTTGTTTGTGTTCTTTTTGTCCCGAAGGACGTGTACGACGAACTGACAGCCCTAGATACCACCATGGGCAAGTTCTTTCTGGACATCACCAACTACACCGTGAACTGTTGCCTGCGGAACTCCGCACCCGGCTTCAATTTGGGCAGCTCCTTGGCCATGATCACCGCTATCCATCCTGAGACTGTCGACGGAATGCGTCTGAGCACTGCACAAGCCGAGTTTCACGAATACAGCACCGACGGACATATGTCGCGGGACCCTCAGGGCAGCATTGTACCGAACCACCCTCATCAGCTCACCATAGTCGAAAGCTTTAAGGTGACCAAGGTGGCTGAAGTATTCAGGGACGTCTTCTAATAATATGGGGAGTGATGCGACGACAAAGTTATTGCTGTTCTCTACTGTGCTTGAACGGAAGCTGCGCTGTACAATAAAGCGTTTTGGGCAGTCCCGCTGGCCTCAAGCTTTTGTTCCAGACGCGAGGTGGTTCGTAACTCAGGCGATGTTTTGCCACGTGCGAATGTACTGAGCCCAGTAAAGTGCATAAGGGGTCACCGTGTTTTCTTAGTTGCAAGATATGCTGTGTGGGTGGTGAGCTCTTATAGTCTCGTTTTTTACTGCAACTGTCCACGCACGCACACGGATACACACATACACATAGCCATACAAACCCACAAACATTGGAATTATCATCACCAGTGGCAGTACTCCAGTTCATGTCGGCTGCAGGACAAAGCTGTCCCCATAAATATTATTCCTCCATTGCGAGTTCAGTAGCTCTAGGTGTTTATCTGAGACTCAGGGTAGCATTGAACGCCGTCCATGAGAAATTAACACCGCAATTGTAGATGACACGGCTGACACACACACATTGATGCCCAAATGAACGTTGGCTTTAATTTTTTTGTCGTGAGTTCTAAGGTGAGATAATTTAAGCCGAGGGGCAAGAATATCCTGCTCTTTCGCAATGTAATACTCAAACAACAGTCGTAATCCGCAGAGGCGGAAATATTCAAAAGGGGTGTTGGGGTGAAGAGGACTGCTAATAGTGTACCGCTAGAAGGTTCAGCACTTCGGCAGCTGACCTCGGTTGAGAAGAACAGCCGCTCTGCCTTGCACAAGCGCCGTCGGGCACAAAGGAGCTCCTCTGCGTTAAGCAGGAAGGGTGAGACTCATCGTGAATATAATAGGGCCGCCCACAGTGGCTGCTGCTTCCTGGATGCCAATAAAAAACCCAGGATCTGCGCCTGCATGCCCTCGATAGATTTCTGGAATTTCTTCTTAAAGAGGGACTACTAAAGGGTGACCTTATGTTAACAGACCTGCGACCGCTCGTCGTACTGCCGAATAAGAGAGTGGTCTAAGTCATTTCTGCTGCATCTAGATAGTATGCGACATATGTTTGTAAAAAAATTGCTCTAGTTTAGCTTTATTTATCCCTGGTTCATAGAGGAAGTTTTACTGCGCTGGCTAGGCCCACTCTCGATGTGCGACCGAGGTGTGGTTTCACAATGATATACTGACATCTATGCAATGATACACAGTGCTTATTATTAATCTTTTTTCGCCTCACGGCATTTTTTAAGCCTCGCCGCTGTACGACCGAGCACAGCTGTGTGTTCCTCTTCCCCCGTCGTATACGGCTCTGCGCCTCACGTTGACTCCTGGCCTTCCTTTGTGGCGCGCGCTTATCGCTGCGGCGGCGGCCTCCTCACCTTCCTTCGCCTGGTGGCGACACGGGTTTCCCGCATGTCTCCTTTCCCTCCTCGCCTATATATCCCCTGCCGCCTATCTCTCCCCGCCATCGGGCTGCTGCTCCATGCCGGGCGCTCCACCATGTGGCGACACGAGTCCGGCGCTTTTCTCCGTTCCCTCCTCGCCTATTTATCGCCAGAAGCGTTGCAAGCTGGGCTAGTTGAAAGATATATCTTGGATAAAATCATCGCGAACTTATAGACAGAGGAAGTGAAACACAAGTTTTTATCAACGTGCGTTTGAGAGAGCGTGGATTGTCATTAAAGTGCCCCCATCATCCATCTTTCTTCACATTGTACTAAGCGTCGCGGATGTAAATCTAATTTTCCTGCCACTGACATTATATTTAGGCACCGTGAACAAACGCCCCGCAGAATTATGGAAGCGTTCCACGTAGCAGAAAGAGAAGACAAGTGTGTCAGCCAATCAAGCGGGAGTGTTCATCCAAAAGAGATTGCATATCGGCGTGGGCCTTGACTGTAGCCGGTGTCTATCTACTTGCCTTATCTCCGTAGCTTTTTAAAACTTCTTCTGCTCATGCGGAGCTTTTATTATTTTGTGTTAAGTGTTTACATTCACCCTTCTCGATATTAAACTTTAATTTTTAGATCCGTGGTTGTCCTTGCGTTCCACTCCCTTTGTCTTTATTGAAGTTCGCGCTGGTTTCATCCAAGAATAATCTGATCTCTCCCCTTCCCCCTATTTATCCCCTCAATCTGGCCGCTGCTCACTGCCGGGCGCTTGTCGAAGGGTGTGTGGTTTGACCTTTAACTCTTAAGGTCAGAACTGGTCACCCCGCGAAGCGCCCGAGGTAGCGTAGTGTATTTTTTGCTACAAAAAAGCCAACTTAAGTGATGTCAGGAACACAATAGAGAGTTTTAGCAGTCCGTCCGTCCGTCCCGTTCGTTACGTTGTTACCGGGTTGATTGGGACCCGACAGCGCTTGCGCGCGCGGAAGGGCGAGGAGGAAGGGCGAGGAGGCGCGGACATGGCGAAGGCAGGCCAGCGGAACTAATCCCCCTACCGTGACGAATTCCCAAGTGCCCAGACGCGTCCCGGTCAACACGCTAGCAACGTACGCGACGGAACGGACGGACTGCTACAACTCTCTAATATTTTGTTCCGAGATAGGTACAGGCCTGGCACTTCCTGGTATAGGCAACCATCGCATCTACTGGTTCGCTTGGAACCCTCCTTGTATTGTTTTGAGCCGCTACTCGGCCTCAATAGCCTACCGGTAGAGTCGCTGGTTTTGGAGTAAACGGCCTCGGCTCGAGCTCCCGAATCACAATTTTTTTGCAGACCAATCGTTTTTTTACTACAAGAAGTTAGCTCTGTTCACTGCATTCGTTTTGTTAATTATGGCGGTTTGGTATCTTTTACGTAGGTTTAGGGACAGGGCGAGGCATTTTAACAGGTTTAATTACGTTTTGCACCTCCCCCCCCCCAAAAAAAAAACAAAAAAACTGGCGGGCTTATACCTATCTCGGTACGGAATATCACGTCAGGTACCTGTCGGGTATCACACCTAAGAAATGTCTGGTTCGGTACGTATGGTAGGGCGCTACCATTATTGGTGAGACCCCAAGGCCTTGTGTGACGCTTGGCAGAAGTGATGGCAGCGCGTTCGCCTGCTGAGATTTTGTGACCTCCTGTTGCCAGGAACACCGCTATAGGGTCCACTGTGGGCTGTGGTCTCGCGGCCTAATTATCGGTTCACTACGACACGCATCAAAGTTCAGGCTGAGCTTAGGTGTGTAAAACCCACTTAATTCGAATTTCTAGCATATGTAATCCGTGATGGCGAACTGCAACTACAGCAATATTATAGACCTGATGTCTTGAATAATATCAACGATCAAAATATCTACCATCACAGACATTCGTTTCCAGCGGCCTATGCCACCTCTCAGCAATTGCGGAGTGGGCCCCATTAGGTGGTCGAGTCGCCAGGGCCCTCTGTGTCGTTCACATCATCGAAGCATTACATCTCAAAGGACCATTTAAATCCACGCAAGTCTCAGGAAAATTTGAGTGAACATTCAAAATCTGTGCATTCTGATCCAGCTACTTTATGTATTTTTTATGTCTGCACTCCTTCGTACCTTTATGCTGGGCACTTGGCGAAGCCCTTATAGTTTTATTATCCTATATTTCTGGCATTCCTTTCTTTTCTTGTCATGCATGTTGCTCTGATGAGCCATGGGTGTACGCGTGTTAATCGCACTCGCTCCCAAATGAACAAAAATCTCAATCCAGTGTTTCTTTATAGGCTCTTTCAGGGGCTGCGGTGCCCTCTGTTGACTACTTTCGGCATCAAAGCCAGGCTGATACTGAAAGTAGTCAAGAGAGGGTGCGATAGGTCCTCTGGCGAATCACTACTCAGTACTTTGACATCTTTCATGTTCATGTGACTTCTTACTGTAAAGAATAATATGGACGCTAAAGAGACGAAGAAGAAGTAGACACATAGAACACATACAGACGTCCATCATCACAGAGAGACTGCTTCATTTTTTAGTGGCGAAGCTCCTTAGGGGCTCGGGCTGTCGGCGTCTCATGTCGGCGTCGTCTTATGTAGGAGTGGTACCATGTAGTCACGGTTTTAAAACACCGGGATACTTGTTTTCTAACGCCTCGCGCCAGAACGTAACGTGTACTAAAAGAACACACCGGGACACTCGTTTTCCAACGCCTCGCGCTAGAACGCTTAGTGCTTCAAAGACACGAGACTTACAACAAAGCTGTATAACTGTATCCCCAACGCTTTCATCTCCGTGGGCAAAATCGCCAGTGCGCCAAGAATACACTTATAGTATACACTTCGTGTTTCGCCCCTTCCCAGGCTTCACGTTACGGTTTCACCTCCGTGGAAAAAAGCGCCAAGGCGCCAAGAATACACTAATACACTGCATACTTTGCCCTTCCCCAGGTTTCAGGTCAGTGGAGATGGCCCGGCATTTTTTTTTTCAACTCTTACGTACGCATTTTAGCTGAATGACCCCGTTCACAAACCCTGGCCAATTTCCTTTCGCGGGTATGCGTCACCCCACTAAAGGAGAAACAGAAGAAGAAGGACATAATCTCCCAAGTGTGGTTGTGCGCTGTTCCTGCCCCCATACTGTGAGCTGTACCGCCACTGAACCTTTCCGGAGGTTGTCAAGCAACTTTGCCCGGCCACTCCCGTAAAAGTGAGTGCATCTTCATTCGAATTATGCGCTAACTACCAGGGTATCCAGTGTGGAACGAGAAACCAGGACAATAATAAAAAAGTTCCCAAAACATACTACTGTATGAAACATTGGGTTGAAGTCATTGTTAGTGAGAATCATTTTTAGCAGCAATATTATCAAAATGATTCTTTTAATAAGCATGTTTTTCTATGCATCAGAAATGATGTCAAACGCACTGCAGTGTACTATTAGCTAGACAAGCAAGCACACGAGTTTGTGAGTTTCAGATATTTAAGGAGAATTCTTATGCTCCCTCTGTCGACGGCAACCTCAAATATGCCGCTGCACAGAGACATCCAAAAATAATGTCTACAATTGCATTAAATGAGTTACTGTCCTCGAAAATATAGGTCGCAAAGTGTAGTGCAGTACCCCGCGTCGAAAATCACCAAACGCGTGACACCTTGCTCCACCCTCAAAGAACAAGGCGTAGGTGTTCAATAAGGAGGACAATCTCATCGCAAAAAGAAAACTACCAGCTGAAAAAAAAAACTACTGTGAATTGTACATTCGTATCTGTGTCGTGGGTAAACAATAACTCCGTCACGGATCCGATGCGTATGTGTTTCTTGTAAATAGCCTAACATATCCGCGAACTTGCATTTATTCGACAGGGCACTCGTCGTTTAGGGAACAATGTGTTAAAAACTCTTTACCGAACAGTTCTGTTCTGACCTCAAAATAAACATTCCCCGCTCACTAATTCTTGAGGAATCCAGTTACAGTCCCTGCTTCTTATGACAGAAACGACTCTGTGGTCAGTGGTGTTAAAGCGGACTCTCGCGAATTAAACCTACAAATGCAGGATCAATGTTGTTCCTCAATTTCCACAAAAAGACACTTCAAAGGACTTGGCATTCAAGACTTGCTAACACATTTTTCCATCTTTTTTTTCTGATTTTCGGGCATTCACGCCGGTAACGGCACACTAGAGGTACCTGGTATTGGCGAATATATTGTTAAAAAGTACTCTGATAACTTTTCCGAAAGTGTATTTCGAGATTTTCCTTTTTTCAAATGTAAAGTTACACGCAAATGTTTATGAACCACGAGAGGGCAATAAAGCGAATGCTATTCCTCATGGTGACCCGGCAACTACGGTCCGAGCATAATTCGTGGCTTATTATTTATCCTTGCTGTATTCCCGCCATGTGGAGGAGATTATCTCCTCGATTCCGTGGACCATTGGACATTAAAGTTAAGGTTTTCACTTTGTTTTACTGTTCGGTTACAGTCTTTGTTGACTAAGAGGCCATTTATATCCTGCTCAAGAAGCGATCACCCACGATATGTTAAAAACACAGTTTTTCAGCCAATGAAAGGGTGCATTTGAGGGATTTAAATTATTAAAAAGCGCAGTACAAACTGGTTAACCAGTACTTGGTGAAGGGATAGTATGAGGCCATTTATATCCTGCTCAAGAAGCGATCACCCACGATATGTTAAAAACACAGTTTTTCAGCCAATGAAAGGGTGCATTTGAGGGATTTAAATTATTAAAAAGCGCAGTACAAACTGGTTAACCAGTACTTGGTGAAGGGATAGTATCACAACGTAAAAAACAAATCCCGGGCCATCACCACTAAGGTGAAACCTGGGGAGGGGCGAAGCATGCAGTGTATAAGTACTCTGGTCGCCTTGCCAATTTTGCCACGGAGATGAAAACGTTTGTAAAGGGCGGGGGGGGGGGGGGTATAGGTATACAGCTTTGCTGTAAAAGTCTCTTGTCTTTGAAACACGAATGGTTCTAGCTCGAGGCGTTGGAAAACGAGTCTCCCGACGTTTTCCTTTAGTACGCGTTGCGTTCTAGCGCGCGAGGCGTTGGAAAAGGAGTGTCCCGGGGTTTTAGTACCGTCGCTACATCGTTTTTACATGAGACGACGACGACGTTCTATCGCGAGGCGTAAACGAATGTCCCGGTGTTTTAGTACTGTGACTACATCGATGATGACATGAGACGACGACATGAGACGCCGACAGCCCGAGCCCCTAAGGGTCTTCGCCCCTAAACCGCTGTAAGGCTAAATCAGTTTCGACAGTCGGCAGTGGTACAGCCAGGCTGTTACCCCGCATGACTGCCTATTAAACCTACACCGTGCAGGAAATAAACCAAAAGGGATGCCGCGTCTCGCGCTTCCTGGACACCGGTACTTCGGGCCAGGCAACCCCGTGGACAACGGAGACCCGGTGGACGAAGACGACCGCATTGCCCAATATCACGATCAGTTGTACGCCGTGGCGTACACTGACGAGGACGTCTTTCTGGCGGACAAGGTCAGCGCTCGGGCGTTTTTCGAAGACTATATGTCTGGCCGACCTGGAGCCTGGCACTCACTTATTGGCGGTCTGGGACTTACCGCTAAAAACCTATTTGAAGAAGGCATTCTCGGTACCTCGCTCTATGGACGTCAAGCGCCTCCGGAGGAAGAATTTATTCATCCAGGTGAGTCAAGGGGCTTCAAATGAGAGAAAACACGTATTCCTTCGTCCATCCACCTGTTTGCTCGTACGCCCCTCGAATGAGATGAAATCTGGACAAAGTGTGCAGCAAACACATTGACAGAGGTTTTGAAATACCTGATACAACTATTCCTGCTTTAGGGCAGCTGTATTTGGTGAGTTCAAGCAGATCTTTGGTCACTGTATCGTTCGCGATTTAAGGGGGAGGGAAGGAGGAAAGGATCAACAATATACATTTTCTACAGGTCGTAAGGTTTACTGAGGCTGGCTTTGCCAATTCATAAGTTGAATTGATGCTAGTGGCCCACTAGTAGCACCTGGAAGAAATCAGGGAGAAAGCAGTAGAAGTAAGAAAAGGGGAGGATAATAAAAATGTGTTTGGAGAGTAGGAAGAGGTAGTAGGGGAACTCAAAAAAAGGGAGCAAAGGAACATGAGAGAAAGGAAAAGAGAGAGCAGGGTGGGTCTTAAAGGAGATAGACATTTGAGGGAAGGAGGGAATGTAGGAATGAGAGAGGGTTACAGACAGAGTGGAGAGAAGTCGGGGTCGAAAGAGAAGGAGGGGTATTCAAGGGAAGGGGAAATGTAGAATGGGAGGGTGGCAGAGGATTGAAGATTAAAACTAGGATTTAGGCACTGGTGGTGAATGGAGTTGGACAGAAGGAAGATGAATAGGCGGAGAGAGAGCGGAAGGAACGAGTGTGAGCGGTGGGACCGGGAGGGAGGAAGGTTACGTTACGTAGCTGCGGCGGCAGCGACGTCATTTACTGCAAAGCAAGCAAATATGCAGCCATGTTTTTCAGGCAATCAGCAAAAGAAATTTTTTTCTTATTTTAACGGACCTAATGTGTAATGGTAGGACCGTCTGGCAGCCTCCCGTCTACGGGATTTGCCCCACTATTCACGAATGAAGTAAATATAAACAAATTTAGACCCCGCCGTACCTTACGTGTAGTTTCGAACTGCAGTGGCTCCATACGACGGCAACTTCTGGTGGACGCACCTTGAGCCTTTTGCGTACAACGCGAATCCAGAAGAGCCGGAGCTGGAAGAAACTGCGTTTGGTTTCGAAGGACGCAGTGCAGACCTACCGAAGGATCGTGGTAGCTGGGCGTATCATGGCAGACCACCTCCTCACGTCTATGTACAACCGCTACAACAACCGTACTGTACGGCGTTGGAGCCAACCCCATTGCAAAGTGGTCAAAGGATGCATCACGTGCGAAGGTGAGACCAGGCATGCCGACATTTTGGTGCACAGGGTCAGGATTAAATTACACAGTTCCTTGGGTAGTAGAGAACTTGATTTTAAAATATCAGCTGGCGTGTTATGCTATATGGGCGTTCTACAAAACTTTCAAAACAGGTTATAATCCACAATCGTTAAAACAGAGTCGAATGAGTAAACATGTAAACCTTTGCCGTTATCGCGTGATGTAGTCCCTGTGGCACAGGCCTCGAATACAAGGGTTTCTACGGATGTCCTCATTGTGATTGGGAACTTAACATATTTCAGGGAGAAGTAAAAGAAGTATGGAGGGATAAATGTCACTAATTTTCTTTGCATAAAAGCCCGTCTGGGGGGGCGCTGCGATGTGAGCATTGTTCTTAGTATTTGTTGCATAATCTCCATGGCTGCAAGAGGCCACGTCCAAGTTAAGAGTGCTCGTACTCAGTGTTCTGACGACGCTCCTGTAACTATACCTGCGAAAGGGCTTGCAATGCAAGCGCTCACATTGGTCGCGGTTCGGTAAGGCCCTTCGTCGCCACCGCCACATAACTGGTATAACTGACTAAGGTAGCCGGATGGCAATCTTAATCAGGTTAACGTCGACCAGATGACGTTCTTATCCCCTATTAAATTACTCCCCACTCAGTCACCTAGTCAGTCGTGAAGCAGGAAATGGCGCTACTGCTAGCACAGCACTGCATGCATACCTTGTCTATATATATACTGTCAAAGTTCCAGGTGCGGAGTACCTTAGGACCGCACAATGTCCGTCCGCGTCCGTGCGCATAGCATTTACAATAGCAGAATAATCACACAGGCACTGGCAGGATTCGAGCCTGTGTCTGGTAGACAAGACAGAGTTAGTGGCAGTCGACTTACCCATTTGGCTACGACCGCGAGTTTGTACCCGAGTCAAACGGCTTACTCCCTCACCTGTAACGGTGTGGAGAACCTTAGGACCTCCCAATGTCCGTCCGCGTCCATCCGTGCGCACACCACCATCAAGCGAAAATCAAGCGAAATTCGATTGGAGCAGTGAGTTGTAGTTTCATTTAGGGAATAACCAAGGTGCAACTCACGGCTCAAATCGAATGACCGTCGGAGCGCAAAGCGGCTGTCACTCGGGACGCAACTTGGATGTTATTTCGAGTTCCCGTACTCCACACCCTCGCCATCATCCACGGAATGAGATGCGGCCATGTCTTTTTGTTACTTATTTTTTTACTCTCTTCTGTTTCCATACACGTTGCCAAAGTTTTTAACTTCATTTTTCACTTTTTTCTCTTATCTCTGTATTTCACATTTGTCGTTTGGTGCCTTCGTTGAAGCAAAAAGAAAAGGGTTGGCCGACATGACCCGACATGTCATAGTGAAAAGAAAACAAGATTAAAGTCGTCTTCTGAACCGGTATCGTCCTGTGCGCGAGCACTAAGGCTTCACAGCAGTTTTGCGCTCAACAAACATGCTTGATTAATTTACTGATTGATTCATTCATTCTAGAGCACGCCTGCCGACGGATCATGGAAGCCGGGCATACCGTAGCGGACCATTTTATCCCTTTTATAAACAGCCGCCAGCACTACCGTACTACACACAGCCCGAGCCCACAATGTCGCAGAAGGGACCAAGGGAGAACCTACGCCGACGGTGAGGCAATGTATACCGCACTTTTCGCGAAGTGCTGGCTTCGAACCTTTTACGCGGCGTTCATAATGAACCGCGAGACTAAAATAGATGTTCTCGTGCTTCAAAAGGCACGCACATGACCACATTCCTATAGGACTTACAAATTCATGACCCTATTGCTTAGGAAGCATCGTGTACCGCTACGAAAGGTTTTACAAATTCATAGAAATGGTCCTAACAGCCTAGCTTTGCTTCGTTTGGAAATATATAATTTCTTTACTGGAAAAAAAAATAAAAAAGAAAAGCGTTTTAGTTCGTTTAGGTTTCACTAGACGGCGCTAGCTGTCAAGCAAAGCAAGAGTTTTGTTAGTTTATTTCAGTACAGAAGTGAAATATTTCAGAAATAAGCAAACTAGGCCGTTTGGAGCATCTTCAAGGATCGGCAATACTTTTCGTATGAGTGCACGATGGGTTTTAACCCCGTGGGTCAGGCAGTGGTACGTCCCGTAGGAATGTTAACGGGTGGGTCCCCCTCAAAATGCGCGCATGATGACCTAAAAATTTTCAGAATGAGTTTGCCTCCATAGTTGCGCGTAAAAATAATTAGAACGGCGTCGGACAAATGTAAGGATGACATTTTTTTTTACCCGTGATCTACAAATGCGGGTCTTAGGGTGCAGGCACGAATAGCGGGGCTTCTACATGGTTCATGAGCGCTATTTGAAACAGAAGATATTACACAGAAAGTATGGGGAGAAAATACTGCTGATTTTTGTTTATTTCGCCGCGAAGTACATCTCGGTGCATTGTGGGATGTGAGAATTATCAAATTATCCCTCCTCTTATACAGTGTTCTTTCTGGCAGCAAACAAGATGTCCAAGTTAAAAGTGCTATAAAACGAGCCTTTTGTGAGAATACACCAACCAAATAATTTGCAATGCTTTTTATCGATCCTGTTTTCCCGGGGAACCTTTTTTGGAGCCGCGAAAATTATTATTTCTTTGAATTTTTATAGTACATTTTCAAGCTATGCTATAAAAACAAAAGAAAACCCCTTATGGCACCTACGTTTCAAGTTCTATTTATTAAATTTCTTGTTTGTTTATTTTCGCAGTTATATTTCGTCTATTATTTGTTTTGGCTGTTCATCTAGTGTTTTACTAGACCAGTGCTGCTCAGTTATTTAGGAATTGCTGGTTGTAAACGTACGAACAGAGCAAAAACATCATGACCCATTCCACTTTGGGAGAGTGGAAGACCAGCGGAGTTTTTTCGCGTACGGCAAAGGGGTGAAACAAAATCTAAGTGAAAGGTGTCAGCAAATGTTATTTCACTCCAGCGTTGACGGCGGTCATACCTAACAACGAGTTCTGCGTATCGGTCGCGATATATACATCGAACCATAGCCCTAAATTTTGCCGTGGTTGAGCAGCCAAGTTTGCCGAGCTGTACCTCGGTTTCCATGCGCGAATATGAAACGGTAAGCAATGTGGTTAGAAGATTAAGATTGAGAAGTACAACGCATAAGACATTAACACAAAGGCTGATTTCTTGTGGCTGAAAGAGTATAAAACGCTCGATTCGACTCAACTTCAACAGGTCTCAACTAGTTTTACTACATCACAGTTTCCATCTGCAAGAGCTTCCCCTTGAAACCGCGTCGTTACATTGAATTTTGGAAGACTTTACCTTTTCCCCCGAAGCATCCTTTCTCAGTCAATTCTTATGCCCGCGATTTTAAAGGAGGATTCTTTTCTGCTCCAGAAATGGTCAATTAACGCAATGGAAGTAATTCCTGGGGCGACAGTTCGGAATAAAGGGCGTTATTAGCCCGACTGTCAGCATTACGCAACCAATGAGGCGAGTATTACGAATTACAAAAAAAAAACGTGTTGCATGGCTGCACTGAGTGCAATCTGCCCCTGCGCCATCTTAACACCTTCGACTTGCAGTTCCGTGTGACTAATGTAGCATTACCAGCTGAACGTTTACAATTCGAAAGCATTAAATGCCCCCTTATGGGAAAAGCCAGGCCGACGCATGCCTCCCAACTCTTCACCCTCCTTTCCTTTGCAGAAAGCGACCGATCCAAAGCATGTATTCCACAGTGCGAGGTCGGGGTTACGTGTTAATCGGCATCATCATCTTGCCAATCTTACCTATAGTGGCTTGGATCGCCAGGCACAGTTTCTCCCATGGTACGTAAAAACTCGCGAGCAAAGCTCACATGAACGCGCTACTTAAATGTCTGCTCGCTTCGCTGCAAAAGTCGTCGAAAGACTATAATCTTCGGCCACTCCTGCCACATAAATGTCTCTCTTCTCTCGCCGGCCCACCTCTCACGCTCTTCCCTTTCCGTCTACCTTCTCCCCCGATAAACATGGTGGCATTTGCTCAATTCAATCTTCCCGTGTTCCACTGCTCCCGCTAATCTCTCCCCCGCCCACATCTCCCCTTTTCCCCTTCCGTCTCCCTCCTCACGCGATAAACATGGTGGCGTTTGCTCAATTCAATTTTCCCGCGTTCCACTGCTCCCGCTATTTACTGGAACCCCTCGTTACCGTTAAACTAGGACGGCCGCCACGAGGTCTAGGCTCTTCACCGAGCCGTTTTTTACTTTTTTGGGTAAAATATTGTTTTCAACGCGTCTCTTATTTACTTGCTATGGCGAAAGTCAAGCACTGTTTTATTTCAATTAAAACCACGATGTTAGTACCAGCAGAGTCCTTCAATGCTTTACTGGTCACGAAACTTCGGCGCTCGTTTCATATAGGGACCGCGCGCGCCGCTACAGGCGCCACCGCCACACGAAGGTCATCCAGCCGCCGCGCGTGCGGCGTATTGGCCAGCTCTTGGCGTGCAAACGCTAGCTGCTTTTGGTGTCTGTGCGCTGATTAAGAGTGTTTTTTTTTCGTAGTAGTTAGCGATGAATAGTCCAGTCATTGTGTATATCACCTGCCTTAAATGGAGTTTTATTTTTCGAAGTAAATTACCGTTGACTTCGGGCGCGAACGGCAACGGCTTCTGTGTGCTCTGGCACAAGCGCTGCGCCGTCGTGTTTACGGATTTTTAAATCTATATTGCTTCTTTTCTTAAAGCAAAAGTTGTAAATACTACACATACGGTAGCTGCGTAGTCACGGACTGCTGCGGGCCTATCGATAATACAATAAAAAAAAACTGAAAGAAACCAAGTACGCGTCGTTCAGACTACGCTTAATGAATCCGTTGATTGCTCTGGAATGCGCAGAACGCTAAAAGAGATAGCCCAATAGTATTCTCGTTTCGATGAGTGGGTACATACTTGAGAACATCTAAAAACGCTGCAGAAACGCGAAGGATCAAAACACGAAGAGATATATGTTGCACGATATGTCTTTCGGCTTCCACGCTTTCCAATCCTTGCAAAAACAGGAAGCGAAAAAAGAACAATAGAACTGATTTTATCACATACAACAAAAAGTTTCAATGTTACGAATGGAGACAAAAGAGCGTGGTCCAGCGTACAAAAATTTATTTTTTAGCGCTGAGATGTGCAGCACACGGAGGAAACAGAATATTGCCACGTTGCCAAGAACGACGCAAAGCTTTTCTGAACGCAGCGAGCTAGCGAGCTCCTGCTCTACAAAAGACTAGAATGAAACACAAACGTCGAAGAAGCAGTCCGCAGTGTGACGTGCACAGATGAACGTGGATAAAGTGAGTTGCGCGGCGTTTGCTATGCACGCATTACTCTCGGAACGTTAATAATTTCAGATCCATGGAAATAGGATCGAGAACATTGTCGAAGAAACAAAAAATCAAGTTAGCGACAAGGTGGCACCCTTTCCATATCAAACAAATTGCCCGACGGGACGTACGACAAAAAGAGCAAACGGGCGCTCCGGTTGAAACGCCAGATAAGAAACCGGAATCGGCCACGCGCGGTTACAAAACAAAGAAAACGAAGGGACAATTCGCGGAAATATGAAAAGTAAAAGCACAAGGACGTCCCACAGCTTTTTTACACGCGAGCCTGAGCCTAACATAATACAAGTTTGCAAACAGGTAATAAAGCACCGCTACAACCTGACTGATATGACAAAAATCCAGCTTTCAGTTAGCCTTGTACAATTCTAGGTCCACGATGCTCTCAAAAGGGTACATTGCTTTTGATTGATTGATTGTAGGGTTTAACGCGCCGACGCAACGCAGGTGATGAGGCGCGCCGTAGTGGAGGGCTCCGGATTAATTTTGACCACCTGGGGATCTTTAACGTGCGCCGAAATCTCGTACACACGGGCGTTTTTGCTTTACGCCTCCATCAGAAAAGCGGCCGCCGCGGCCGAGAATCGAACCCGCGACCACCTGCAGAGCAGCAGAACGCCTTAGCCACTGAGCCACCGCGGCGGGTACATCGCTTTTTCCATTCTCACACACAGTGTATTTCCACACACTGTCATACACTTATAATGGAAGCTGAAATCTCTCATTGCTTGCTTTGGAATGGCGCGCCTCTATTTCTCACGCACTGGCGCTCTTTGCCCTCGTCGGCCTTGCGCCATTAAACAAAAAACCATCATCATATTTCTCACGCAGCTCCCCGTCGCTCGGTCAACAGAACAAGGAAACCTTTTTTGTGGTATCGTTGTACGAGGAACGACATCCCGGGACGCAACACATGTTCGACATCGTCGTTGCACTACTTAAGTCGCATCACAAGAGCCCGAGATGCACGTTACATTTTTTTTCCCGCACAAAACAAACACAACTCGCCGCGGCTCCGCCGTTCGAGCCAGCGCAACGCCGCCCGAAGAGTGACCTCAGTGAGAGGGTGGCGCCACCGCGCGGCGGCCAAACGCAGCATATGAAGCTCTCCCATTGAGTTACGGAGCAGTTTCGTGACCAGTAAAGCATTGAAGGACTCTGGTACCAGCTATATATGAACGCCTTGCCTGAAATATTTTTAATGCATCCTTTCTGCGCCCGACATGTTGACAAGTATAAACTGTTTTACCAGATTTAGTGGTTTCGAAAGGTTTTGCCCTTGTAAACTTCTCATTAGGGTATGTTTATAACTTTTGGACGGGTGGCTGAATCGATTGACGGACGGACGGACAGACAGACAGGCAGACAGACAGACAGACAGACAGACAGACCAAAACTTTCGTGTTTAAGTGGCCCAAGAATGACTATCGTTTTTATAAGTACGTCGCAACTTCCAAGGAGGAAGCCCTCCGGAATAACAGGTCTTGTACATTGCCATCGTTTCTGTTGGTGTTTGTATCAGCGGGAGCACGAACATGTAGGTGCTCTCGACTAGCTAATGAACCACATTCCGTGGGGTTATTTAACTGCTGACTTCCCATTCTCCCTCTCTATGTACGTATGTATGTATGCACGAATGTAAGCATGCACGCACGTATCTGTGCACGTATTTATGTATGCATGCATGTATGTATGTATGCCTGCATGTATGTATGTATGTATGTATGTATGTATGTATGTATGTATGTATGTATGTATGTATGTATGTATGTATGTAGGTACGTATGCACGTATGTATGCACGTATGTATGTATGTATGTATGTATGTATGTATGTATGTATGTATGTATGTATGTATGTATGTATGTATGTATCGCAATATCGCACCAGACCGGTATTCTGGAGGTCGTGGGTTCGGATCCCACCCGGCGGGCATCTTTTCTCCACTTTCTTTCTTTCTTTCTTTCCAAATTCTTTATCTGTTTCAAATACCTACCACATCCTCCCCTTTGTTTCCGAGGTTTTCTTGACTGCCAACCCTTATTTCTGTCTTATTTCAACGAGCCCCTCATTTCCTATTCTGTATGTATGTATGTATGTATGTATGTATGCATGTTTGTATGTATGAATGTATATATGCATGTACGTATATAAGTATGTATGCATGTATGTGTGCATGTGTGCACGTATGTATGCATGAATGTATGTACGTGTGTATGTACCTATGTATGTATGCGTGCATGTATGTACGCACGCATGAACGTTTGCAGGCATGTACGTATGCATATATCAGTGGGTGCATGAGCCTGTGTGACATAGACAGAAAGAGTTAGAAACGACAGAATATAAAACATTGAAATGCGGCGTCGTCGTAGATATGTGACATGCGCTTTCAGTAACATGAGAAAAGTTGATGATTTGATTTTGATAGAATGCGCCTATGTTTGCTTTAATTTTGTAGCGTCTTGCTCTCCGTCCCAAAAAACACGTCAGCAAAGCCTGCGTTAATTGATCATTTTTAAACAAGGGTGGACAAACTCTCCTTTCGCCGACGGGCGGCGAAGAACCAGTAACATGTAGAATATTTTAGGCGAAAATTAAATCTGTGTAGCCTTCAATTTTACTGGTAATTCCACGTATGTTTTTAGCCAGTGATTGCGAAGATGTGATAGCATGGGGAAGACATTTGGGTCATTTAACAACCGCTTGTCTGCCATACGGCGTGGTTTGCTTTCAGGCAAAACTGAATATGCTTACGGTAAGTCAACCATGTCCCAAGTTCTATAATTGCTTCCTGCTTCTGCACAAGTCGTTCTTTCACGTATACAGTCCCGAATACGTTTTCAGTTTCTGTCCTGCAGGCCGTCACTTTAACAGTAGAGCCTTTTTTTGTGTGTTCGGGGATATAGGCCTATATCCACGTGAGGAAATATCAAATGGCTGATTTTTATAATAATCAGTACTGTCTTTAGACGGCCACCTTATTTGTTTCTGACAGCATTCTTCTAAAAAAAGTGCCATCCTATGCCGTATATTTTCTTTCGCTGAACTGTAATTAAAAAGCCATATGTCTATGCTTCAGACGCAGGAGCCAAATTTGACGTCATTCCTCAAGGCAAGTAAAGTTACTTCATTTTGTCCGCTTTTCGTAAGAAACCCTTAAAAAATCCTGAATTTTCCACGCCATACGTTTGCAATATCTTTAGTACGTTGTACTGCCGCTACCGAGGCAGTTGGTGTAACGGTGTTACTCCACTAAGGGCAATAGCGGCTGTGTGGCCCGCACTCCGAAAATTCTGCGTGTCTGAGAGAAATCACCGCCATTAAAAATTAGATGGCACGTGTCCTCGCGGGTGATTAGCAAGGGCGTTAAGAAATTTCCACACAGGAATAATTTGAGAAATTTGTCATCCAATGGCCATTATTTATTGTTAAAGAAAAGCGCCCACTTCGTTTCCCTGGCATAAAAACGTCATGTATTTGCCGAGAAAATATACTCCTTGCTTCGTCTATAACACCTGCTCACAAAGTATTGGCTTCCATGGCAAGTCGGGACTTAACTACTATAAGTTTCTGGGAAATGTCTGCAAATAATAATAAATTTCTTATGAAACTGAGAAACAGAATTCTAAACACAGCCGATCAGTACAGAGTCTCTAAATTCATTCCCATATCTTGCTAATACCAATGCTTCCACCATGGCTCTTATCAAATCGAAGCATCCATCCACGTACCACATTTCGTGTATGCTACTTTGAAGCCACATCATAGCGACGAATTCAAACGGGGGCCTATCCAAATCTACATACGTACAACGTAACAAGGTGTACTGTTTGGTGAGTATTTCTGTGTCCTGCGTCCTGCATCCTGCGTTCTGCGTACCGTCGTCTTTCTGTGTCCGTGTTTTATTTCGCGCTGTGGAATCTTGTACAATGTAATGTAGCCAGAAAATATCAAGACGCTTTCCCTAGTTTTCGCGGTAAACCGACATTATACTATGCTACATGGGTATGTACGGATACGTGGCCAGGCGGTACAGCACCACAGGAGGAGCAGTGGAAACAGCTCTTGCCTGCTCAGACCTGGAGCTTCAGAGAAAACTGATAAACGAGGCTCGAGAGGTGATAAAATCCAACGGAGCGTTGTAATGAGGGCCCGAGCCACTGTTGTGCAGTGAATGTCTGTTTGTCTTTTTTTTTTCTAGTTGGTGATGAAGTTGACCCTTTAATTTTAATGATGCCGGCATGGTTTATAAGCAATGACGTCTCACGCAGAAGGAGTTGCATAAAGAGTAAGGGTCACAGGGTTCTAACGTTCTTTATGCATATTAATTCCAATATTAACAGGACGTTTCCGCTCTCCCTAGATCCATTGCTTTCTAGAAGTACTACAGAACATACATATAGTAACGCTTCTAAATACTTCTTCTGTTGGTCGAAATTATTGTTTACCCTCTTTGACTACAATAAAGCCGACCGTTATAATACTAGCTGTAAATTACTGCGAGTTATTTGCAAGCACTCACTTTCCAATGCACCTCTCGATTTCAGGTCGTATTATGCCGCCTGAAATGCAGGGATCAAGGGCCGCAGGAATCCTGAAAGAAAACTTCGATGAAGGTAGCTGCAACTAATGATTTACACATCAACCTACATACGCATTAATGAATATCATACATAGGCCATGTTAGGAATTAATTACCAGAAACTTTCATTGAGCCATGGTTCACTAAAGCTTACAATTACATTACTGTGAGGTTCATTCACGCTTTTAAGAATCGCCAGAATGTTTTTTTTTTGCTTCAGCTATATACAAAATGCAGTCATCCAGAGCAGAAAAAATCTCATGCGTTGTTCTCACAGTAGCGGATTCTCCACCGATTTACTAGACACAAGGCACTTCGGAGGGCAGGTTCAGTAAATCACGGAAAATTGTAGACGTCCACTGAGAAGGCGCCACACACATTGTCGCGCGTCTGTTAAGAATCGCCCACATTTAGCGCAATTGGCTACCATCAAGTTCCAATATCGGAGGATTTCCCAAGATGAAGATGGTGCCGAATAAATGGAGAAGCGCTAAAGCGGCGTCAAAGTAAGATGAGCACTACGCGGGACGAGCGCTGCTCTGTTTTTTGCCATTCAAGAGCAAATGATCCCCGTTGAACAATATAAATTTCCACACAAACCGCCTTGCAACGCGCATCTTCAGAACGTTTGTAAATCGCAAATCATGTCAGTAAAGCTCCAACGTTAAATATTTGTCCCCGAACACTTCGACAAAGTAGTGGAAATATGTGTCAAGAGTACCGAGCGAAAACTTTATGGTTTTGAAGCAATAAATTTATTCGTCTGTATCCTGCTTCCCATTTCAATTTCAAATATTTTATTTCACGTATTTGTACAGAGAAAGCATTGACGTCAGGAAAATCTGGTTCTGATCAAAGCTGCAAGTAGTGAGCCCATGCAATTCGTGAATGCGCAAACACCGACTCAGGGGTTATGAATGAAACTCAACGGGCATGATTCACCTAATATATGCGTACCACAAATTTTGAAAACAAATTTCGTTACCACAGAATCTTCGTGATCTACACAATCACCAAGACGACATTGAAATAAAGAGGCTGAAATAATTTTACCCAAAAGGTAGACCTTTATTTTCTCCGATATACTTTTTTAACGCAATACAGGAACGAGTGCTCCGCTTTACAATGATGGGGAGGCTATTTCATATTTTCATCCTCATGTATATATTGTTGAACAGTGGAATGTTTAAGGTTGTTTGTTTGGTGTCTTGTTTGTCTTAGTGGGGCCATAAATAACTCATTTCGGAGAGGGTTGTTATTTTTCAGTATTTCCCATGTAATACAGGTGGTTTTGTAGTCTATGGCGGCTAAGGTGCGCCATAGTACCTAGCTTTTTAAAGATTGGAGTGGAGTGCTCATTACGATTCGAAAAACTAATAACTCTAAGTGCCTTTTTTTGTGACGGTGATATGACGATATGACGGTGTCTAGATACGATGGATAAGTATACCGGCCGCGACTCTATACAGTATCCTGTCTGTTTTCCTTCCTCCAGTTGTGCCTGGCGCTTAACCTGTTCCCACGAAGAAATGCAGCATTCTTAACGTTTGTAATAGGTAACGTTTGTAATAAAGTAAACGTTTGTAATAAGGTAAAACAGGCTTTTCTCAGCCTCGAACAGATTTTAGTTATATGGGCTTTATAAAATGCTCCTTTTTCCAATGCAACACCAAGATAACATGTTTCAACTTCTGAAACTGTAGATGTGGGTTATCTTACGTTATTTTCGTAATGTGTTTGGTGATGAAAATATAATATAGCCAGTTTTTTTACATTTAATGATAGTCTGTTATCACAGAACCATTCTGCTACATTACTCAGTACGTTATTTGCAGAAAATTTTATCTGCCTAATTTACTTGCCTAAAATTAGTAGCGCTGTATCGTCAGCGTAGATTAACTTGTACACACTGCTGACGGCATGATACCTCCGAAAAAACTTTAGTGCATTGTTACGGACTTTGTACGAGATTACAATGCTGAATACATGAACTTTTAACTTGAAATTTGAAGCCATAGCGTTCGAGTTTGTTTATTAGTATCTCATTATCTACTAACTCAAAAGCTCTTTTTATGTCTGAGAAAACACCGATAAACATTTGTTGTTCATTCAAGCACTTGTTATTTATACCTGTAACGCAAATCGCCGCTGTGATAACTGATTTGTTCGGGAGAAAACCGTAGTGCCTCTGTGTTAAGAAGCCATATTTTATTGAATATTCAGTAATTCACTTTGCTAATAGTTCTTCAAAACACAGTTTAATTATAGAAGGCAGTGGCGGTGGTCGATGACTGCTTAACAGATTCTGTTCGCTACTCGTATACACTGATTTATTTTGTTTTTTTTTTGTTTTTTAGCAAATCTGGGCATTCACCAAATTAGTAAGCAGTACTTAATATTTCAGCTAAATAAGGGCAAATAATGTCGACATTGGATTTCATTGTGTTTAGTTATATCCTGTAACAACCTGCAGTTTTACCAGTTTGTAGTGTTAGGTTTACATTGCTTGCTTCCTCAGTAGTAATATAAAAAAATTCAGAAGAGTGTGATTGATGTGCGGCAGACTTACATTACAACAGGAAGAAAACTCAAGCGCCAAATTCCTAGCAATGCTGCTAAGTGTTCAATAAACGTGTTCGCCAGGCTTAAATTGCAGGGATGGTTTCGCCACACGTCCTTCTCAGCTTGATAAACAGCGGACGAAATTGTTACTTTACGGCTTGATAACTGAATCCATCGTATAATTTACATTTATGCCGATAAAACACCCTTATCTAGCTGCAACTGGCCGCACACCACCTTGAGCATCTATCTATTCTTCACGTAGTCATCATGCTAAAATCACTCATATAGGTGATACACAACTCGAGTTGTACAGCTCATACAGCATAAATGATCCGTTTATGCGATAAAAAAAGGTCGGGAAAAAACGCCATTCCGCACAAAATGTTCGATGTCACCGTAATACAAAGTTTAACTTCGGGGTTAGAGGCGCTCAAGGATACATTCCTACTACTCGCGTACCTTATCACCGACAGTGCACAAGCTGAAGAAATGAAAGCCGTTGGCATAAAACCGCTCCATTAAGCAACGGCGCCGTTCAGCGTGTCTAATAATGTGTCCTCGTCGATGCAGGCCTTCTGCCCACGCTGCGTCACCCATCCAGGAGGGGTCCCGAACGGAGCAGGAAATTGAAGCTCATTGTGGACGGGGCTCTCGGAATTAGCGATGCCCTGGCTCTGGCGCTCGCCTTCTCCTCGGAGCGGGCTTCCGTGGAGGCTGTCACCATTGTGGCCGGAAACGTCGGCCTCGAAAACGCTTACAACAACACGCTGCGTGTGCTCAAACTGTTTGACATGGGGAACGTAAGTGATAGCGCCAAATGACGTGCAGATTAGATTTCCTTCGACCAGTCCCTGGCAGGGCAATTTGAAATCACCAACCAGTACTAACATTAAGTTCGCTAATTTTACTGTAACTTCCTCGAGCGAGGCGGCTAAAGCTGATTAAGAAATTGATATCAACTGTCACAAGATTGATAGCAAGAATTTAAAAAGGTACCTCACCCCAATGAAGCTTCCGTATATCCAGATAATCTTAAAAGAGGGTTACAGGTTAAGGGTTACAGGTCACCTTTGCTGGATAACTGTCCTTCATCGAATCCACCCCCCGGCCACAACACCACATTCTTGCGGAATATCAAAAAATTACTTGAGCGAGTACGTTTACTGTGTCCAATTTTTCCTCAACGTCTCGTTTCGTCGCTAATGACCACAGCATCTGAGCAGGTCTAAATGCCTGTATTTGTCATCCCCATTTCCGGAAGGAAGATGTCAAAGTTCGCTACCTTCGAACTGCAGGTACAGTTAAACCTGGATGTAACGAGCTTCTATGTAACAAATTCTTGGATTTAACGAAGTTTTCCAATTCTCCATTGCCAGTCCCATTGAAGCCCATATGTGTTAGCGACCTCTGTGTAACGAAGGAGTTTTGACGGTTAACTTCCATGTAACGAATTCGCTACGCTGATCAGCGGTTGTTTTTCGCACTTTGTTCCGAAAGAAAGGGTGGAGAAACGGACTAACTTAGCGAACTTCGCCCACGCCGCACACTACTATGTGCTTGCAGTGTGAGTGGGGTGTCGACTAGGTGCTAGTACGGCCGGTCGGCGTGTAGACCCGCGTCTCTACTGACATATGTTGTGCCGCTTTGTTGGTGATGAGTCATGCTGCCAGAAAATAAAAAGTTTTATCTTTTCAAAACAAGCTCGCAAAACAAGCTCGCACAAAGAAGAACGTCGCCGCCTGCTACAGCATCCCAGCTAGCACCTTCTCGAGACTTCTGAGTGCGACAGAAAGCATCGAGATCGTGAAAAGGCGTCCTTTCAGCATACGTTTGGTCCTTCAAACGGTTACTGCACCGAAAAGTGTCAAAACTCATAAGCGATACCTAAATTATGTTTGGCAATACGGGGATGAGTGACCCTGCTACTTTGGGGTACCTTGTAGTGACTAAGTTCGTGGGAAAGCAGCAGGCGCAAATTACTAAGTTTTTCACTTTGAAGTAAATCGATCTTTAAGGGTGAGTTCATCATAACTGATTTCTTGCATTTTGGTTTCGTTTCTACTTCGTTCACGCAAGCCTTAACCTAAAACCTGCAACTAACGAAAAATTTCAAATTTCTGTCAACTTCGTTGTATCCATGTTTAACTGTATTTTATTTCAATCTGAATGTCTATTGCCCAGTATGTGCCGTCGCTCACCAGGACTTTTGTTTCTTGTGAAAACTTCGTGGCAGTGGCTGTGGCCGCGTTGTAACGAATAAGGCTGCCTCGAAAACGCAGGCTGCTGAAACGAACATGAAAGCGGTCATTGTCCTTCTAGTTGGCTTTGGAAAACTCCAGCACCTTTTTCTGGACCAAGAGAATCTTCGGCGAGAAATCATTCACCAGCTAAACGTTCAGTGATTAGATATATTTGAACTCGCTCGCATATTTTTTAAGGCTTGATATTTATTTTGGGATAGAGAAATTTGACGACAAATGTCTATTGAAAATTATATAAGGAATCACCAATGTGGTGTAACATTCAATGTCTTTCAATTCAAGCTTATTATGGTTGGGGAAGAATTGAATGCAGTGTGTTTTAGGTTACTAATATTTTTCTTTATCGACCTCTGAAAGGCCTTTCAAAATTGGGTTGTTTCTTCTCATTTTGTTGTTCACATCGTGAACAACGTTTACCAGCTCTCCGCTTACGCTTAGGATTCGTGTTAGTTTACAGTAAAACATGCATCTCCCGTTGTGGCGTGCCTAAATCTTACTGATAAAAAGAAATTGGCTGCTCAGTCTACAAGGTGCGTATGCTAGTTTCCTTCGCATGCAGTTCCAATATTGCCAAATGTGCAAGAGCTTGAATGCAATTCAGGAGCATTCTCAAAAGCGTTAGCTATTTGCGGAACTACTGAGATTAAACTTCAAGGCGAGATAATACACAAAATATAAAGCCGTAGGTGATCATCGCATTCGTTTCTGCAAGCCCATCTCGCAGCCGCAAAACGTTTGCGGTGCTACGACATTTAGCAGAATCACGATTTGTAATCACGATCACCTTCTGGTTAAAATCAGTATTACTGGAAACCCCAAGGAAGCTCACGTATAGCCCACAGAATGCGAGTACAGAAAATCGTAACACGAGGTAAGAATTCAGCTACGTACAGCGAACATCTGTAAGTTTGTCCGTATGCCCCACAACCGCGCTACAAAATGTAGAGCAATTCTGATGTGTCTACGCACTGACCTTATTCAAGAGGCCTAAAAATTCTGAGTTTGATGCGTCATAAAGCAGGAACTTTAAATTATAACTTCATTTGTCCAGATCAAACGTTCGTACAATATTCTTCAAGAGCAGGTACTCCCAACGTTACCACAATAGCTTCTATTGGAACGTTGGGTTCTCCCATACTCCTCAGAGGTCAGTAGAAATGTTTCTGGCAGGAAGTAGTGCACGCACAACCAGATGTCCTACCATAAGCACCATACCGCTATAGAGCAGGTAAACATACCTGAACGAAAAATACAAAATTTCAGGGTGACCGAACACATTGTGTTGTTAAGCTAGTGATGGCGTTTAAAACCTTGGTGGCATGGAAAACTATCATTTTTCTTATTTAGGTGGGCCCGGAAGAATTAGGCAATCACATTACAGGCGCAGCACAACCCCAACTTGAATTTTTCAGCCCAACTCGAATTCTCGAGACAACTGTGCGCACCATAAATGACAACACAAGCGGAGTACAATCCCTATGGTTTTCACTCGAGCTTTCTAGACTGCACTGCTCCACATCACTTCGACCTCATTATCTTTATTTCAACCGTGGATAGGTCTTTGCGAATGCCAATATTGTAGGCGAACCTAAATGCGCCCTAAAATGACGGGTGCTTTAAAGGCTGCTGGCAATTTAGAGAAAACACAAGGAAGATAGATGTTCTTACCGAGTTCGACATCTTTAATCAAGACGTAACGCTATCGTCACCCCTCCCTGACAGGTGCCCGTGTACAAGGGTGCCCACCGCCCCTGGTTCGGCCGCTGGAAGAAAGGAACAGGTTACTTCGGACCCGACGGTATAGGCGGCGCAAGCGAAAAGTACCCAGTGGCCGACGGGAAGGAAGCAACCACGAAGTCTGCGCACGTCGCCATCAAGGACATGATCAGAGAGAGGTCAAAGGAGCTCACACTGGTGATGCTGGGACCTCTGACGAACTTAGCAAACGCGATGCGTTTGGACGCGAACCTCACCAATGACGTCGCCGGGATCTTTGTATACACTAGCAACCGTAAGTCTGGGCGGCTAGAGCTCTTTAATAAAGCGCGGGCATAGGGACCGCCAGACACCGTCCGTCGAATTAGGGCAACTACTACGTGTTAAAAATAGATAAATTACCAGTGAAACGATTTCCTTTCTGCTGTTGGTGTGTAATCTCTTGGTCTCTTTTTTGTCTGCTCAAAGCTGTTCCGAGAAGCTCCAAGCAGCTCCGTATTCTGTTTGCCCATAGAACGCCTATGACGACAGCAGCTTTGGGGTGTCTGGAGCTGCTCCGAGCTGCTCTGAGCTGCTCTGAGCAGGCGAAAAAAAAGAGACCTTCTATAAAAGTGCGTACAGAAGAGGATGTAGCCAATACCTCTTTAGCAGAATAGACCCCTTCCTGTGATAATTTCTCTACAAAACGGCCTTCATCCGTAGTTTTCGATGCTTCGCATTATACTCCGCCGTTTGTTTCTTTCATTTCAGTGAGCCGATGTCTAACTTTAACTTTATAAGGAAGCGTAAGCTAAAAGATACATGTGTGCTTGGGCGTACTCCCTTTATAATAGCCGCCAAGCGCATGAAAGGCGTTTTTTTGTTCAGTTAATAAACACAAAGCCAAAATAAAAACGCCAGCATGCCCCACAAGAAACTAATAGAGGCTCTGTTTTGAGTTTGATTGTAAAACAGATTCTTATCAGATATACCACCCAACGGGGCAGGAAATTAGTCCATCGTTCCTACTCACGAGCCAGCCCACGGCATCCTAGGCCCGAGAGCGTCAATGATTTTCTTACCGCAGTTCGGGGACATGGAATACGAAGTAAGACAGGCGATGTAATGTTTTCCCCAGAATTTAGTTCTATAGACTTCTCTCCTTCAAAAAAGTCATCTAGCTCCCCGTGCTCTGCGATCAACTTCATAATGAACTCAGGAAAATGATTCTTGTACTTATATTCAATATTACAGATTCAGAAGGCATAGCACCGAGATTAGAGTACCGCTTCCCTTCAGACCTTGATGCAGCCAGCTTCATCTTGGATCGAGCCACGTGCCCCGTCGTTATTGTGGCAAAGGAGGCCACGGATACGGCCTTGTTGCCATGGGTGAGTGGGAGATATCCTACAGTTTCTGCTTCTTCATCAGGTAGGACATGGAACTTTTGAAAACCCGAGGATGACGTTTCGCCACAAAGAAATTTGTAAAAATATAAAGAGATCGCTTCTACGAGACTAAACAACGGATTAGAAATTATCGCTGACTTGCTTGCTTAAACCGCTATAAAATTCTGCAACATTTCTTTATGGTATTGATGGCTTGGACGGCTTTTAGCACGTCTAGAAGAGAGAGAGAACTTTATTGAGCATTCTAGAGCCGCTTAGGCGCATGGAGGGGTGGTGCCCTCTTCTGAGGCCCCATATGTTTTCAGGTACTCATGTCCTCTGGTGATCAGCGCAATATGTTCTTCCAGGGCAGGGCTGGACAACAAGGTCTCTTATCGCTCAGGGTTGACGTGAGGGGAGGGGGGAAGGGTGGGGTGAACTTGGTAAAATTGCACCCTCCTATTATGTGTTGGAGTGGGCCCAGTTTTCTGCAGTTGGGACATTCTTTCTCGTAGCTATTCGGGTAGAAATTGTTTCGGAAATAAGGGTAGCGAAGGGCCCGGCTTGGATTTGTCTGTATATGACTTGCTTGCGCTCTGCTTAGAGAATGGTGTGGCTTAGGATATCGCTTCCTCCCGTCTTTATAGTGATTAACTATGTCCTTGTAGCTTGTTATGGGTTGCTGTTCTTGCCCCGCCCGGCTGATTAGTTCTCGGGCCTGTTGGTGGGTAAATTCACTGCCCTCCACTGAAGAGTGGGCTCGCACCCATATTAGCTCTATTTTGTGGCTGGGTGGTAATTTCTTTTGGGGGATTCTCACTGCCTTATAAGACACCCACCATTTTCTGAAGTTCTTATACGCTTTTTTGAGAGTCCGTTACTATTTTCGTCGCTTAATTGCTATTTCTTCAGCTTCCTCTGGGCTTGGTGATTGAGGCACATGTGATGAGCTCGTCCCTTCGTGTTACTGCAATCGTTGCTCTCATTGAGTTCTTGGAAAGTGAGGCGTCAGTGTACGTCACTCGTGTTTCTTTTATCAGAGACTCGTTTAGGGTCTTGGGTATGCCCTGTCATCTTCCTTCGTTACTGTCCGGCTTCATGTTTTGAGGTAACGGTTTGCTATCCATTGTCTCGGCCCATGCGGGCGGTATAGGGCCTTAGTTTTGGCGATAAGCTTCTTGCCATCCTATTTTAGCTAGGACGGCTCTTCCCGCTGTTGTTTGGCTCAGTCGCACCCTTTGGTTTGATAAGTACGCTACGATCAGTTCGGAGATCGTATTATGCTTGGCCATCCCCAGTAGCTTCTCCGTGGACGAGTGTGTCGGATTGCCCAGCGCGAGCTTCGTAGCTTTTCTAATAACTGTGTCCAGTTGGTCCCTTCAGTTTTTCAAAAGCTCGAAGTAGAGAGCCGAGTAGATGATTCTCAAAATCACGAAGGCTTGGATAAGCCTGAGGGATTCCTCTTCTTTGAGTCCTCTTCTCTTTTTTGTGATCCTTGTAATCATGTTCATGATTTGTTCAGATGTGCTCTTGCGATTTTTGAGTGCGGTTCGGGCTTTACCATTCTCCTGTATTATTAGCCCTAGGATCTTAACGTGAGTCGTGGGTGTGATGCTGCAGTCGTCTATAACTATTCTTGGGTTTATCTCGTCTTCCTGTTTGGATCTTGGCTGTATTACTAATAGCTCTGATTATTGCGGTGAGCAGCAGAGACCGCAGGTCCTGGCATATTACTGGACTGTGTCCGCCGCCCTTTGGAGAAGGTGGAGGCATCCGAGAGGAAACATGAGCTAGCCTTCGCCGTACATAAAATGGAAGCCAAACGCATAAGCAGATATTGGCAAACCTTCTAAAAACGCGTGAGAAGTATCGTAAACTTCAAAGGCAGGGTTTGTGCCTTCGGAACTACCTATGGCGCCACTTTTGTCGCCGGCGGCGTCTAAGAAGCCGTTACTTAATGACTGAAACACCGCGCGTACTTTTAGTTCCTCGTGGCGAAGTGAATGAACATTATCGGCCTCAAGTTCACTATATAAATGAAGCGATAGTACTTTCCTATAAAGAAAAACCATTCCTAAGGAATTTCCTAGTTCTGGCGATTGTTTTCAAGGATGGCTTTTTATCCCTAAATCCAAACGCAGACTTTCAAGCAGTTCGGAAGTTATTTTCTTTTATTTTTGACAAAGGGGGTCGAATATACCAAAAGGCTTAACATGCCTAATGTAGTTTTGCTGGTGGCTGCATCTATCAAGCTTAGTCGCCCTAAAACTTTTATTGGTTCCGCATTTCAGATTTAACAGATTTGTTTTCAGAAAGTTGCAGGCACAGCGAAATTTATACGCTGTAAATACACTTAACCCCCTGCCCCCTCCCCCCCCCCTTCCAAAAATAAAACAAACACGACATTATTACGTTCCGAGCATTCTGCACCATTAATATGCTGCAAAAACCCTATTTTGAAAGTAACGTCGCAGGCATACATATAAATAAGAAGTAATGGAAAGTAGTGTTCTACAGACATGCAGAAAGTGTTCCCTGCTGTTTGGATAATTTGGATAATACCTAAAAAGCTGGATGGATATAACTTTACCTCCTACAAGTTGTCACGGTTGATTGAAAGCACAAAAAATAAATAATGTGTATAATTACTGTGGGCTGCAGTCCATTCTGAAAAAAATTTGAAATAATGAATCGCAGGCTTTCTCTGTCACTAAAAATAAAGGCATGCAACCAGCGCGCACTTCCGTAGGTGAATTAGGGGGAAAAGCTTGGAGACGTGCTTAACGTCTGGAAAGAAAACTTAGCTCAGCCTATCAAAGGAAAAAAGCAGGATAAGAATAGCGCTTATGGATAGGAAACGACCATCCTGTATGCGGGTGAAACCTCGTGTGGACGATATCTTAGCGCACATTAAGAGGGAAAAAGCGGGATTTCACCCCGCCCGTAACACGGTAACGTAACAACGGATGGATCATCAGGGTAAGAATAATTACCGAGACGGGGAAAGTAATAGGAGATAGAGAACTACATTGCAGTATCACATAGAAGATTCGTAAGAAATAAACAGATTCGCTGTAGCAGCGTTAGAAAGATTATGGGGTGGACGACCTGCATAATAAATAGACTGATGACTATATGGCAGGGATGGGGATGGTGCGAAAACAACGATGCGGAACTATCAAAGAGCAGCTCTATAAATATTATTATTGTGAAGGCAATATCACAAAACCGCTTTGCAGAAACTAGTAACGATCTGTAAAACATCTTAGTCCGCGGAGTAACTGTGTACAATATTCCTGTATAAAAACAACTGTTCCCTGACCTGATGTCGTATAGTGCGTCAGCTTTCTCGGCCTGTGATGCTAATAAGCAGGTCTTCACATCTAATAGCGGGATAAAATTCGTAGTAGCATAAAAGATTACGCAGCATACTGTTTTCGCGCCAATGTGCAAACTGCGTCTACGCATCCGTTCTGTCTTCCGTCCCCATCATCACATTCCGACTGGTTTGACACGGAATGGGAGCCTCTACAAGGAGTTCGTTTTTAAAAGCAGAATGACTAAGTTATCAGCTGTTAACAGATAAATCACTGATAGGCGTTATTTGAAGCTGTACTTCACATAAGCATGCAAATGTTCTTGGATGCTGCTGCGTGACTCACGCAATTTCTGGCCAGGTTGAGATAACGTAATCAGCTCTCTTCCAAAAACGTTATTTGGCACTTCAACGTAAAGCTTTGACCATGGAGCTTCTGTTATTGCGAAGATAAACGAAATAACTCGAATACTCAGTCAAGAGTCGATACGTGATTTCAGATTAAGCAGCGTAATTACGCACCCTGACGAATAGCGGTTCAGCTTGGCTTTTGTCTGTAAACTTACGGTAACTCGCATAACGTGGTGGTCTGTTAGCTGTTATTCTAAGAAAAAAAACTTTGTCCCCGAGCGCCATATGACTCAAACAGTAGGTTGATATATTTTGTTTTGTTTTGCATGAAGGACGTGTACGACGAACTGACAGCCCGAGATTCCACCATGGGCGAGTTCCTTCTGGACATCACCAATTACACCGTGAACTGTTGCCTGCGAAGCATTGCACCCGGTTTCCCCTTGGGTGGATACTTGACCATGCTGGCCGCACTCTACCCGGAGACTGTCAACGGAACGCTTCAGAGCGCTGCCCACTTCAAGTTTCACGATGACAGCACCCAAGAAAAGATGGCGCGGTACTCGCGAGTCCCCATGGGGCCGCACGGCAAACGTCACATCACAACCGTCGAAAGCTTTCACATTACAAAGGTCGTTGAAGGTTTCAAGGACGTCTTCGGAGGAAATGATGTGTGATTGCGACGTCCAGGACGCTGCTGGCCACTTTATCAAACTGTAGTGGAAGCTGCCATATACCGTTCAGCATTTTGTACAATCTACGCTCGTGATTGGGTTACAGCGAAAGAGGTAGCGATGGCTGATAAAGACGGCGAACTTTTGCCACGAGCGAAATTGCTGACTATCATTGTTTGCCCGAAGTTATTGTTGGCCCATCTGCCTGTGCACGCAAGATACAGTGCTGAAATGTACTGCAATTTTCGCTGTACCAGTTCTACGCACCATAAAAACTACTTGTTGGAATGTCTTTTTAACCTCCCAAAACCCCATATCAGTGTCAGCACTTCGTTTTCTTTGCGCATGTTGGTTTCCTTCTCGGTGTTCCGCTTCATATCGCATATTTATAGAAAGAACAGTAACAAATCACGCTGCTTTTCTCTGTTTTTATTCTAATTTCTTGTCATAAAGCCACGCTCTTCGGTAGCAGCTGCTTAGCATGCTTTTTGGACCCGAACGAAGAGGTAGAGATTTGCAATGTAAAACGAGCGATTTTGAGCCATACATACGTAACCACTGTACTCTAAGAAGCCCCTGTAAGAGGTATTTTCCGCAATGCTCCAGAATGACCACTTGAAGTGGCTTAAAGTGCGAATTCCATGAATGATGATGTACAACATATGAGTGGACTTTAAAAATGCATGTGCGCAGGGCCAACACGCACGGCATGAAAGGCGTTTTGCACGACTCATTTTGCGTGCTCAGATGTGCTTTTTCACTCAAATTGCACGCTCGGCCACGTCATTCACTATATTTGCATACTAGGCCATTGCGATTGGTCATTCTGGAGCATTGTGGCGAAGACGCCCTTGGCGGACCTCTTAGAACAGAAGGTTTGAAGATGAGCTCGTTCGCCCATGAGGGGAAAAAAACTGTGGTTGATTCCTCTCTCATAGGAATCGGCAAAGCACGAAAGGGAAATATGCAGCGAAACCTGCAGCGACGTCCTGCTTGCGGGTCGCTTCAGGAAAGGTGCGACCACTACCACTTCGGTCCTGCTCCGTGGGGTATACGGCAGACGGTTGCGTTGCGACGAGCTCAGCTTATGGAACGCGAGAGGTAGTATTTGTAGCATGAACCGCGCACACGCGAACGTGTTCCGCTGCCCGCTGGCGTTTCTCTTTGCATCTAATCAGTCGGCGTTTGCGCCATTCGCCCATCGGCGTCTCTACGACGCAGCTTACGCCAACTATCGGCGCTTGTTAGCATCATGATGCACTACTTCGCTTCACCTCTCCTAGACGGCAGCACCATCCTATTTAATGATACTACAGTGGCTACTTGGAGGAAAGAAAAGGTTAGGAGAGGCCCTGACGTCACATTTGTGAAGCCGAGTCCCGCCATGACTTGAGCCCACGGAGCCCAGCACTCTATCCCATCATCCTTTGCTGTCTCCGGTTTGATTTGACTAACATGGCGTCGCCCTGCCCTCCCGCTTCGAAGCGAAAACAGCTTCGTCGCTAATTCCTCGGTGCGATGTCATCTTCTAAGCTGTTGATTTCGCCTTCAATTTGCCCATTCTAACCCTCACCCAAAGTTTCAAGGCAAAGGCTGCTGCACCCCGGGGATCCTTTCCCCCAGGGTGCTCCAGCCTCACCCGATCGCTGACGGCTGGAGCGCCCCACGGAAGTGACGTCACCTGTTTTTTGTTATTATTTCTTGGATTTGGTCGTTCTTGTTGATCGCCGAAACTAGTACCAAGTACCATGCCGGCCGTGCAAAGTGGCCGTGCCGGCACTTATGTTTAGGTCGGCTGTGCTTTTCATTGTTTACGCGCCGTAAGCGCAGGATGATACCTCTCCTCCTCGGTACATCGGCTGTCGTTCGGTGTTGTGTTATCTACGGTGCACCTGCGGGAAAGGAAGAAAACCAGTGGAGGATTCGGAGGGTTGTGTTGCACGTTTAAGTTCGCCGGCTTTTGTAACCGCACTTCTTTCTTTCTTTTTATTTTGAAAGGTGTGTGCTCGCGCCATTTCACGCCATTAGGTTTGATCTGCTGTGGCTGAATAGGGAAGAATGGGTCTGTGTCCTCAAACGTGGGCACTGGCTGAAGAGCTAGGCTGCCGGCAAAGGTCTAAATAGTGTTGCACGAAGGCTGCTTGCGCTGCCATTTAGATCATAGAATCTGTGGATTTTGTGGGGAGAATAGGCGGAAGGAATACCTTTAAAGGCCCTCATTTGACAAGAGTTCTCTTGGGCCTAGATTAGTGGTACCAACTGGATCTTCCGGCCATTAAATAAGCTTATTTAGGGGCTCTTGTGCACTCTAGTACGCGCCGCTGAACACCAGCGTTTTTGTCCGTATAGTTTTGGCCCAGCAGCCTGAAATGTTTTGCAACCTCACCATACTTTCTGTGCATAGAAAAACCAGCAGGTGCCTTATTTTGGGGGGGTGAAATCAGCACAGCTGGTACAAAAGAGGCCTGAATTAAAGTTTATTGGATGTTACAAAAAGATGTTTGGAGTGAACACTGTTAATGCCTCTTTTCGTTTTGCCTACAACTTTGTATATTTGGTCATGTTGTACCAACTCTTCCGAGCTTCCAAATTTGCAAGGGATACACTGCAGTGCTACAAGTACTGATCACAAAGTGTCAAAAAATTTGGCTTTTGGCTTCCCATTGCCACCCTTGTTAGTGATGGCCTGGGAAGAACCACGCCGAAGCAGGATAGCACCGACCAATCCAGGAGATACACTGTACTTCATTTCACCAACTTCATACACCGTTGTAAAATTTGTGCTCGTAATCAATAAACAGCGAGAGCACAGCTCTGTACCACACGTGACACGCTGGTAAGGGCAGCAAATGTAGCGCCAACAATGGTCTTTCACATAAACTGTGCCCACAGCTCCTGTCAGCACCAAATTGATAACAGCGTTGTTGCACATAATTACGTATACAAACGTCATGGAAGTAGTGTTGCTTCTGGTCATAGCAGCAGCTGTCCAACAGCCCACCACTGCAAGTGCTGAAGAACCGGCCAACCATGTGACGTTTGCAGTCCAAAAAAAAAAGCACTTAGGCCTTCGTTTTCTGACAAGCAGACTGGATACTCATCACGCTGAAGCTCCCCCGCAGTAAGAGCTATGTGTAAGCATCCGTACGTGCTGCCACGTGCAGCCTGGCAGCACGTGGCAGCAAGGTTCCATTCTGCCAAGGTGCCGGTTTAGCGCCGTGGTGAGAGGATTTGGCTGCTGCTCTGGCGAAATGAGTTCAAGTCGTACACCAGTCCATACATCGGGGGCCCCGCCGACGGCCACGTATATATACGGTCACTTTGCGCGTTTGATGTTACACCTTCGTCTTTAAAATTGGTGAAACTTGCACTAAGTGACACAAGGCGAAGCTGGAGGATTTCTTTTTATGTTAGCACTGAATGACACCAATTTATTCACGTGTTCCGTCGTCGCCGTCACTTCTCACTGTGGCAGTAGTAGTCATCGTCATATCCATCTATCTTCCGCATGCATGACTGGCTGACCCGGATCGTTTTGTCCGCGGGCTTTCCCATTCCTCCAAGAGTGGAACGCGACGCGCTAGAACCGGCTTCGCGAGCTGGGCGTCTGCGAGATGTCTTGTGCTCTTCCTTGTGCCGCGGACGCACGTGACTGTTTCCTTGGTATTTTTGCGAGCACCACGCGCAAGCCAGGACGATGCCGGACGCTCATCGCAAAACGCGTGGGTGGTAAACGGCGGGAGTAACTATGACATGTTTTCTGATGGCGCCGTGCACATTGTTGCTGGCCTTCAATTTATGCACACGGAAGGGCACTCGTAAAAACTTATGCGGAATTTAAGAGCATTAAATGTATTTAATGTCAACACAAACACCAATCCAAAGTAGCAGCCCATGGGCTGAGGTGTTGCACTACTGAACACGAGGCAGCAGGTTTCCTGGGCATACCAGTTTTTGGGAAGGAGGCGGAAAACACAGCTGTCCGTGAGTAAGTGATCTTGCTGTCGATTGAACACTTCCAGGTGGTATAAGTTTATTCATTGCCCTCCACCATGGCCTGCCTTATTCATGGTGCTGCTTCAGAACACTATGCTACAAACTTATCTTTTGGGTCTTAACACTAGCAGCATTTAAATGAAACATCTTTGACAGTGTATAACTGTTCTTGAATAATTATTCATTTTATAATGAGCACAATAGCAGTATTTTCATAAAAAAGAACTGCAGCTAAATTATAAATCCTAATTGTTGTATGCTAGTAACATGTTGCAAGAAAATCGAAAATGTAATAGTTATATCCGTTCGCTCACCAGCTGTACAAGTTGTACCTGTCCCACGAACCTTCAAATGCTGATTAGTCTCATGGCCAACACATGAGCCATACATGCCCTTCTGTTCCCAAAAGGACTAAACAAACACGCAACCTCCAAGAAAACACATCAGGCATTGGGAAGAAACATTTAAAAATGACTCACTTTATTTGATCGACAACCAGTACATTTTCCTTTTATAGCCCACAAAAGACCATTGCCAGCACTGCATTAGGGCTTAAGCACTTTTCTGCAGTTGGATTTGGCAACAGGCAGAATGCACCATTATGTACTGGAAACACACATGACAAGCCACAGCTTTGACCAGCCCATTGGTTGCACTGGGTGTCAAGAGATAAAAAGGAAGAACCACGCCAAATGCTTTAATGTATGCACGTTGATCAAACATTAATTCAGAGTGTAGAAAAACATCCCTTCCAGCATGTTCAGCTGATCAACCAATTTATGACAGCCTTATCGAAGTGAAGGCAAGAACGAGTGCGTGGCAAGATTTAAATGTGGGCTTTAAGAACTGTAAGTTGTCTGTAGGCTGTCTGCAGTCATAATTACTATTGTGCGCCAAACACCCTAGTACACTGAGTGCAGTGAACTTCAGCAATGATAGTAGTCATAAGTAATTTTTATCGTATGTTGACCGTTGCGAATCCTAGTAAACTGTTACAAGCACCTGGCATGCTGGCAAGAGAGAGGTAGAGAGAGTAAAAGATTTTTGAAAGGAGAAGAGGCCAGCATTAGAATTTGAACTTGGGCCTGCTACTTAAATCCCGCTGGGGCATGGAAGGTACTGAATACTGAGGGTATGAGAAATGACAGTGAAATCAACCAATGAACTTTGTACACTTAAAGCATGTATAACATGCAATGGGGCGCAGAAACAGACTAATCACTGTATAATTCGCATAACATATTTACCGACCATAAAAAAAAGTTTCGCAGTTTGTGAAATTTCACCACCAATACCCAAAAGTCCAGACAGGACAAGCAGCGATTTGACCGCTCGATCTTGCTTCTTCGTGTCAGCCCACGTGCCCAAAATCTTTCGTTCAAACAGAGGGTAAGCGTTCAAGCGTAGTAAGGCTGCTTCAAGGTCTTTTCACCCACTAGTATACCTTGGTCAAACACTATGCAAATGATCAATTGTCTCTGTACAGCCTTACACAGAAGGCAGTCTGGGCTGTCCTCGCGTCCGATTGTGTGCAGATACTTTCAGGTCAATGCTACTTCAAGCCGCAGCCTGTGTAGCAAGTTTTCATTGACTTCGGTGAAGTTGAGGGGCATGAGCGAGCCAGAACCTTTGCTCGGGATCAGTCCTGGGGAGCTGTTCCTGTCAATTTTGTGGGTCAGACCAATGCAAGGCAGCAGCTTGTGCACGGGCTCTGTAGAGTATTGCGTTGCTATCTTGTCTTACGATGGATGTAGCCAAGAGAGGGTATATCCTTTAGCAGGCACAAGGCAGCATTTCCTTCCCAGAAAATTAGTTGTATAATTTTAATTACACTAGCTAGTTTCGAATAGTTCTTGCAAACAAAGAGCACGACTACCAAGTGTAACAAAGGGAGGAGACAGCAACGACTTCCAACTAGTGCCTTGTCTGAAACCTATGACCCATATAAATACCACATGCACTTTATAACAAACATAGCAAAAACAGCACAACACCATGCTGCAACTTTTCTGCTACGACCCCCATGAGCACTGCCAGCTTTCAGGACCGCAACCTCGTTAAACTCAGTTTCCCCTTGAGAACATGATTTTAGCGCTAAAGACGACAGACACACTTTACTGGTGCTTGCATCTGTCAAACACCAGCAAACATTAGTTAACTTGAAATGGTACGGGGTAAACTTGGAAGCTGGCACAATTCAGTGGGATGGGAGTGTCAACCAAAAATCTGTGCACAGTACAGCCCCTGTTGTGGAATTTTTCAGCACGGCGACAGTTGTCACACCACCCTTGTTAACCTATATTCGAATCTCCTGATACTATGGAGAGACTTGTTGCATTGGTGGCACACTGAAATTACCACTGTGTCGAAACATGGAGCCTGCCAGTTGCCATTCGAAGTATGCAAGTCTGCCGATGGAAATTTTTTCTGGCGACTGTTTCTTGCTGCTTCCTGCTGGCACAGCCATTCCATTCCACGCAGACAAACAAAATGCGCGCAGGCCGCATGCAACAGGTTTGCGTTGTTGTGTGAGAAGCAGGTTTGCCAACGGGTACCAGTCGGCTGCGCAGTAACACCCAGTGTATGCTTAGATGCAGATACCTAGCGGGTCCGCCTTGGTTCATTCCACAGAGGCAAAAGCAACGCTTTCTCATGTTTCTCTGATGGTGCTTTTCAATGGAGTCAACTATGTATTGCACTAAACAAATAGACAGAGAAATATTTTATGGATTTGCGAGCAGAAGGATGCTAGGGCTTCTACCCCGTGAGAGCCGTTCTTAGTCCAAGTGCATTGAAACCCACAAGCGCCGTCAAAGTTGCCCACCCCGGACTTCCACCACAGCCTTCACCATCCCTAGCGTTACATCTGTATTTCTGAAATGATTAGTAACGATTAATTATTAACAGTGACTCTTCACGGCTAGTCAGTGAGTGGAAGTGTTTTGGTTTGTTGGGTAAAAATCAGAACAGACTGCTTTCACCATATGTTGTGAAGTGGGCGTGACGGTGACCCTGGCTCGTCAGTGAGCAGAAGTGGTTTTGCCGGTTGGGTAAAAATCAAGCATGACTGCATTGAGGAGCAGACGAAGAGTGTGGAGCACGTCAGACATACTTTTAGCCTGTGTGATCAGTGTACGTGCTTTGTGCCATTGAGAAAGTTAGCAGGTATATCCCGTGTATTACGTTTTTTGCAAGTTTGTCCAACATATCTTTGGACGCAGCGTTAAATCATCAATTCCTTTTAAAAGCAACACGAAGCCAGCAGGTGAGAAAGAAAGAGGTATGTTAGTAATACTACTAAAGGAAATTCAGGCTATTAGCAATGGTTCAGAACGACATGTAAACAATCTTTGCTAGAATGCACAGTAGTTGACGAAATACTGCAGGGCACATGCACACGTGATTGCAAAGAGGGTTATGGCATGTACAGGTAAGTGCGTAAGGCTGATTTAGTGCAAATATGCTGCATGCACACGTAAATAAAAAAATACCATGCAAAAAAGATGAACAAGCCAAATGAGGTTAGAGCAAATAGAAACAGCAACTACGCAGAGTCATCTAGATGGTATGCTTAGAATGTAGATAAAACAGTTCAACACAGCACGTAGCACCTGTTATTGCTGAAACCACTGACGCATCACCTAGCCTGTCATAAATGGGCAAGATCACATACGTTTGGCGACATCGTAAATTTTGGAGCACACGAACACAACACACACGGAAAATGCCATAGTAACTCCACGCTTGTAACGACAGGGATCACGGCAAGTTGATGCGCACGAACGAGAACTCGCTGTCACTGCGACGCACCATTGCTAACTGATGGGGCTCTAGATTATTCACGTATACACTCCTGCTGCGACACGAATCTGGACACTTGCAAGTCGAGTACGGAGCAGTATCAAAATATTTGCCTCGCGTTGTGATACCGACACAACACCGTGTATAACGATGACTGTGATGGTATAGCATCGATGACTGCGGCGCCAGCAGCTTCACACAAGCAATAAACCTCTGGAAAACTACGACGCACCACACACATCGGTCACGTTTTCAAGGCAACATGGTGCTTCGTACCTTGCTGCACATTTTGGGGCAACAATTCTGATACCTGTACATATTTGATATGAAATCATTGCGCTCTGCGCAAGCGCTGACCAGCACTTCGCGTTGCTGCCACGAATAGTCATCGGACTTTGACGACTGTGAATTAGAAGATACAAGCGCGAAGACACAGGCTTGGAGCTGAACACCTCACATGAAACGAAAACACAGCGCAGCACCGCACCACTCGTGAGCGACTCCACACAACGCCAACGCTTGTACATTCTTGCTTGCCTCGGCACCGCGCGAAGACGGAATATATATGAAACAGGCTAACGGAACAAACTCGGAACAGACGTGAACTCTACCCGTACGGATGCCAGTACGGGGCCAAAACGCCAAAATTCGCTCTTCGATCGAATTCGGCCTCTTCTCCATGCCGCTCGTACGTAGGTCATCCGTAAAACTCGTTGTAAATCTATAAAAAGTGCTTTGTTAACACAACATCTTCTACGCGAGTGTCAAAAACAATAACAAACTCGAGTTTCGCAGAGAAAAATATAATGCAAACATCTACAAAGCATGTTCGTGACGTCACGGTGACTAGGTGACGTCATATTAAAAGACAATAAACTCAGGCTAAAAATAAATCTTGATATTGGAATATTAATGTGTCGCTGCCAAAAGTATATGCAATACTATTGAAATAATTGCAGTGCAATGCAGTTACGCAATTTTTTTGTTGACGTACATCACTTCCGTGGGGCGCACCAGCCAGTTCGGGGGGAATCGGCTCGGAAGCCCCGGGTTGCAGCAGACGCAGCCAAGTTTCAATCGAAAAACGGCCTTCGTTTTTGAGATAGAAGGACGATTTTTCAACTCTTAAGCCTGGCAAAGTAGCGTTTGTCGTCGTCATAGCAACAGGCTTGCGCGATGGCGAACGCAGACGCCTCCGACGGCAGAGTTTTCAAACTGGCCTAATCTAAAAACGTTTGTCGTAGCGACTGCGCTGGTTTGCAAGCGTAGCGAAGCAGCCACATACCAAGCGCCTTAAAAATTTGTCCGTTCTATTCGCCCAAATTTGGCCGCCGCAGTTGTAAACAAGTAAGCAACATGTCCATGGGCTCAAGAAAAATCACGTGACTTTCTCCACACTTTTTGCAATGCATTGGGGGTGCTAGGGGCCTCTCCTGAGTATTCTTTCCTCCATGAGTGGCTAGAATAGGAAAGTGTTATTAGCGCCATGCAGCGCCTGCGAAGCGCTTTGAAGCAGCCTACAGGGATCCGCGAGGGGGCGCGCGCGATCGTTTACACGTTGCCTGGTGAGGCGCGCGCGGATCGTCTGCAATGCGACTGCCGCTTTGACCAGAGAGACGCACCGCTTGTTTCATGTTCCGTAGCAAATTTAAAGGTGCATTAGTTCCGCGAAAACAGAGCGACAGTTTTGTGGCCGCTCTACGGTGTACAAGTCCTGCAAAAAGAAACTGTCGTTGTTTGGCGTTCCGAAGGACACACGTCTGTATTGGTGCAGTGGCGTCGAGCAATGCCACGTACTGAGAAGCGGCTCAAGGAAAACACCGCTGTGTGCGAGCTACACTTCGGCGAAAGGTACACCTCCCGGCACATTGAACATACCGTGAACGGAGAATTTGTCTCAATCTACAGGGGCAGGCCACGGTTGCCCCCGGAAGCTGTGCCCATGCAATTTCCAATCTCCCGAAGTACCAGCCGAAACAACTTCCCCGAGCAGGAAGTGTCAAGCGAGAAGCGCACCCGCCGCCCCACCCAGCAAGAAAAACGCTAAGGATGGCGACTTCCCTGTGAGTGCAGTGTTTGAAGAACCCCCATGCTCCTTTTCTGTCAAGAACTTGACCCTACTTCGGCAACATGGGCGAAACCACAGGCTGAGTGTTTCGCCCTTCACAGTGGCTTACAGCGTGTGTCGCACTGCGCAGCTAAGATAAAGCCAAAGCCCGTACACGTACCCTTCCAGACATTAAAGGCATTTACGAAGCATCTGGCATACTGAAGGAGCCTGCCACTCTCCCCGTCCATGATTAACAAATTCGTTTTGGTCCTGTAGCTGCACTTTTCCATGAAGGCATTGAAAAAGGAGAAGGCATGCCTTTTCGTGAAAGGAAGAAGAAGGAAGAACCGAAGGTCGAAAACGCTTTTCCGAAGACAATTCGAGAAAAAATGCTTGACTTTCTTCACACACACACAAAAAAGAACTAGCAGCGAAAGGCAAGACCGACTGAGCAAAAAAAGTTGATAGCTTCGAGCCTTTGTAATTTTGAAGAAATCATGAGAAATTCACAAAAAGTGAGCAGTTTTTGTCTGTTTGTAACGAGCACGTCGAAAATAAAATGCGTGTTTACCAGTTACTAGACCACAATTCTCTGATTTGCTTCATAAGTGGCCGAGCCAGCCGGCTATATTCGGCTGTCAAAGCGCGCCCAGTCGGTTGTGAACTTCCATTGTAGTAGTTCTTAAAAATGCGACATTCATTGTATCTCAATTTGCGCGACCACGTAGAATAGCTATCAAAGAGGCAGTCTCGATGTGGTGATGCACGCGAATACATTAGTACTCCATATTCAGCCGCTGTCGCAGCGAACGTGTAAGCGCGTGACAGCGCCACCTGGATTTTCCTCCAACAGCGTCACGCGGGAGTGGGCGCGGTCATCACACTTTTCTATTCTAGCCACTGTAATGATACTTTTTGGGGCGTTTCTCTGAGCGTTATTTGATGTTTCTCCTGTGTTCGTTGTGCTGGCTTCATTTTCGTGACGGATATGACGTCATCGAAATCTTGGTGTACCCGGGAATGCAACACTTTCGTGTTAAATTATCTTAACACCCTCCCTACTATGAAGTGATACGAAAATATCAGTGCTTAGCGTTTGTTCTCAACCAAATTATTATTCTTTTCGGGGGGGGGGGGGGGGGGGGGTGTGCTCGTGATGATCGGCGTGGCCAACCGACTTGCAGGAGTATCGGACGTCCGACACACCATCTACGCCGACGACATCACGTTATGGGTCACAGGAGGAAGCGACTGTCACACAGAAACAACGCTGCAGGAAGCAGTCAAGACCATCGGGGAGCAACTGCGTGGGTCCAGACTCGTCTGCTCCCCATCCAAGTCAGAACTGCTCGTGCTCCCGCCGAAGGGAGCGGGCAGGAAAAGGAGGCATATGGAAGCCACATACGAACGCCCCCGGATAAAGATCCGTACGGAACGAGGACAAGTCATACCGGAGGTCGACAAGATACGAGTGCTCGGACTGCTTATTGAGCGCAATCGCGTCAACGGTGCGACGGTCACCAAGCTTGCAACGAAGGCGGCCGCAGCAATGCGCCTCATCAGGAGGGTACCTATACCTAACAGACGAGCGGGAATGAAAGAGGAAACTCGCACTCGCCTCGTCCAATCCTTCGCAATCAGCCACATGGCGTATATCAGAAATCAGAAAATCTTTATTTCATGAAGAAAATCAGATACAAATCAGATATATGGCCGCCTTCTACAACTGGCGGCAGTGCGAGGGCACCAAAAGTGATCCCACCACACGTAAGGTATACAAGACAGCGCTTGGGCTCTTACGGAGCACGAATACCGAGACGTTCGTGGCCCTGGGCGTCCACAACACCCTGGACGAAATAGCCGAAGCTCAGCAAACGGCACAACTCGAGCGACTCCCCGAGACGAGGACTGGGCGGCACATATTACGACACCTGGGCCTTACGCCCATGGCGGACGGGACACAGAGCGAAGTCCCGCTGCCGGACAATATCAGCCGACAGCTCAGTGTCTGCCCGATTCCGTGGAATACGGATCCCGAGCACAACAAAGAGCGACGACTAGCAAGAGCCAAAGCCCTCATAGACCTCCATGCTATATAGAGACAACGGCGCCGTCTACGTGGACGCGGGGATGTATCAAGACCGTAACGGCGCTTACGCGGCGGCGGTAGTAGAAGCATCAATGGGAGTTACAAGTACAGTGGCGGGCATCCATGCCAGGAAAGCGCACCACACGGAAGAAGTGGTCATCGCCCTGGCTGTCGCCGAACCCAGCTGCACGACGGTGTTGTGCGACTCTCGAACAGCGGTACATAATTACGCCAAGAGCAGAGTGTGCAGTGAGGCCGCGCGCATCTTGCGCAAGGCTGAAGACAACGGGCGGGCGCACCAGCGTTGTGGTGATCAAATGGTTCCCGGCCCACATGGACAACACCATATCGGGACGGGGGAACGCGAACCACAACGAGACGGCCAACGCAGTCGCGCGAGGACTCACTAACCGCGCGACAGCACGCCAGGCTGACCCGGGGTACGGGACACTCGACATCACCAAAGACACGATGACCAGCTTCAAAGACATAGTGAAGTGGTACAGACTGAACAGACCAACTATGTCACCCCCTCACCCGGGACTCACCCGAGCTGAGGCAGTGTTATATAGACAATTGCAGACGGGATCCCTGCTCACCCCGGTGCTTGCCAAACACATTTGCCCCAATGTGTACGACAGTGATGTGTGTAGACTGTGCACAAAGGAACGAGCCACGGCAGCTCAGATCCTGTTGGACAGTAGCGTGAATCCGCGAGAGGCCACCGAGAAGACGACGATCCCAGCCATGGAGGAAAGAAAAGGCTCTCTTTCCTCCATGTGATCCCACCGCAGCTGGAGGCTGCGACGAGGAGCCATGACTACGACACACAACTCAAGGCCACCCAGCAGGTCTCGGCAGCCCTTGAGAAGCAGCGACCGGGCGAAGCTGCGGGGGAAGGGGGCGCTAGCCTTCCTGGACCTGTGGACGGAGCTCGTGCGCAGACCTCAAGGGATGCCCGCGACGGCACCCAGGCCGCGTCACGGTGAAAGCACCTCCTCCACCATGTGGAGGGAGCCTAACCGAACTGCAGGCGATTCAATAAACTTGTTCTCTCTCTCTCTCTCTCTCTCTCTCTCTCTCTCTCTCTCTCTCTCTCTCTCTCTCTCTCTCTCTCTCTCTCTCTCTCTCTCTCTCTCTTTCTCTCTAGGGAGGTGGGGTAGGGGGTGCCACTTTTTTTTCTCGTCCGACAGACGAGAAGCAGGTGAAAGTATATCCAAAGAAACATTTGAAGATAGCATACTTGCACGCACTCAGCATTTATAATAACAGGTCTGTCAAGGGATGCTGCCGCCGTCGATCTCGCTTCCTGATAAATAACGGATCAGCAAAATCGAACAGTTCGTCCTCTGCCGCAATAACACTGGCCACAGGAAGCTGCTGGATGAGGGGTTGGGGGAGACGAGGGGGGGGGGGGAGCAGGGGGGTCTATTGTTTATAACCTCTAAAATGTCATAAAAGAATGCATTCGGTTTATAACAGAGTTTCGTTAGGCTAGGAGCCCCATCAGCGCATTTGTACAAGTAACACTGTTAAATCGAATCTATATGTCGCTGAGAAAAGGAAAAACCGGCAGTCCCTTCTACGATGAAAGCTCCCCCTGAGCAGCCCCATGTGCATTCGCGAAGAAAAATGAAGTTGGAGAAGATTTACAAGTAAAGGGAGAGATATTGGCTTGGCTTATTGATGAGGTAGCTACAGTTTCGCATATACCGGTGCTGGTAATTGGGAACGGCACATCAGAGAAAGTGGGAAGGAGCGTCGCGGCAGAACGCGTGCGCAGAGAGCGACTGCATGAAGCACAGTTAAAGCGACAACGGCGGGGAGGTGCGGAGGGGGTGCAGGCGGAAGAGCGTCAAAGTAGCAATTGCAAACAACGGTAGCACGTTATGTCAAAATAGGTAGGTCACGCGTATGGTGGCCTTCTAGCCACCATAGTCACGCGTCACACGTCTCTCCCTAGGTGCAGGCATCGTGCGATCAGCGATGCCGCGAGCAGGAACGGGAACGAGCTAATCAACACCTTGCCGATCCCGCAGTTCGTGCACGGAAACAAGCTGCTGTAGCTGAGTGCAAGCAGCAACGGCGTACTGAGGACCCTGCAGTGTGTGTTGCTTTATTTATTGATTGATTGGACGGTTTAACGCGCCGACGCTACTCAGGCTATGAGGCGTGGCGTAGTGAAGGGATCCGGATTAATGTTGACCACCTGGGGATGTTTAACGTGCGCCGAAATCTTGAACGAACGAGCGTGTTCGCTTTTTGCCTCCATCGGAAAAGCGGCCGCCGCGGCCGTGAATCGAACCCGCGTCCTTGGGATCAGCAGCACAATGTTCAGGTGTCAACCAACCTGCATGCGTGTATTTTGCGGTGTAGTTTTATTTTCTGCAGCTGCACATGCACCCTGATAACCTTGTTAAATAAATGTATGTCAAACAGGCAGTTAAATTTCTTTCAAAGTGCACCCTCTCTCTGAGCGTATCACCTGTATAAGGCAATATTCTAGATAAATATTATTTTCCCAGAGAAAAGAAATAGAACGTAATTCCGAATAGTTGCTACGATCAAATGCTTCCTTCTCTTTAGCACTTTGACAGGGGTTGTACGAGGCACCTGCCAGGGTGCACATGGACTTGACTACCGGTGCATGAACAGTTTAAACTGTAACATAGTGCTTCAAAGGGAATGGATAGTCATGTTGGCAGTTTCAGTGAAATAAAACAGACCTTATTCACTCCTCATCAGCGGGAGCGGAGGGGCACATGATGTGGATAGAACGAATTACCCATCCTTAATCTACACGAAAACTTCCGTGCACTATTCCTTCTGCCTGGTTGGACAGAATCGTTCACACGCGTTCGATGCAGTAATCTGTTTTTATATTCTGCACATGCAGTTCATACGCTCCCAGAAAAATTTGTGGGGTTAGAGTATCATATTCTGTAACTTCTTCTGCCTTTGAACCCTTCCAAATACCCGTATTGTCTTAAAAGCCCAGGATATCATTGATCTTCCTATTTTGGAAGCGCAAGAGACCAAAGAAGAAGAAAAAGAGCACGCAGCTCGTGTCGTCACGCGAAGGTCGTGGCTCGTTCCCGTTTCGTCAGAGAAGAAGGCCTACACGAAGAAAGCGCTGCCCCCCGTCTTTGACCCCCGCAAGGCCAGCGAGCTTCGGCGTCCCTCAGCCGCTGCCCCTCCGGCAGCGCTCTGCGTACTCCTGGGGGCTACGGCAAGCCTGCTCCCATCATGACTGAGAGCAGCGAAGAAGAAAGCGAGGTAAGGCAACCCATGAAACGGTGTGGCTAAGCCTTTTCTTGTGTCTGCTTCTTTCTGGACACGTCGCTTCGATCAGCCGTTTGCCTCACGCATAAAGCGGAGGTGGTTCGTTTAGCGGCTTATCAATTTCTCTCGTTGACACCAAGAGCCTCTCAGGCGCATTCTTTGCGTCGTTGAGCTTTTGGTCAGGGCGGGGCAGCGGAAAGGTTGTCGGTATACATCATCTAGCCGTGTCGTTGTTTCATCCTGTAGCCTTTTAAGGATGATAGTTTTTCTTGGGCTACTTAAACCCAGAAATTTTGGTCTGTCTGTATGTCTGTTTGTCTGTTTGTGACTCGATTCAGCCACCCGGCCAAAGTAAAACAAGGCCTGCGCAATAGTCTTAGTCACAGCTAAATCTGCCAGTGTAAGACCGCTGTAATGTGCATACTTGTCAACATTGTTGAAGAACAAGACATTATGCAAATATAAGACAACAAATTAATACAGAAGTGATGTTCGCAGTGTTCATTTATAAAAAAGCATACATGCTTGATTTTTGCGAAATTAAATACTTCATCAACTGCAGAAAAAAATTCACTCCGCCGTCGCCTGCTGTCGCCCGCACCACTATAGCAGAAATCAACCGGCAACAGTTACGAAAAATTCCGCTAGATAGGTTTCACGTTCTGCTTGGAGCGCACGTGGAGTAGGGCAACGCGGTTCTAATTCACGCGCGTCTCTGCCGTACGGCAGCGTTGACATCGAGACACCCGGCGTGGAGCAGTGGAACCCGGTAAATTTAAAATGATTTAAGCAAACCTTTGGCGTCGTTACATTTGTAGGAGAGCGACGCAACAAGAGGAACAACATGAGCGGTGAGCGGGAAAGCGAAGGGAGGCATTTACTTGGCAAGAGTCGATAAAGACGATCATCTTTTGTCGATATTTGCAACGAAAGGAGCATATACGCGGCCAATTTTTTGTAGTGGCTACTCTCCAGGTAACCATTATAATTTCATAACATGCGGCGGTGCCTCGCATATTCGTACCAGTGCGCCCTCGACTGCCGTTGAAATATTGGTTCGTGCTCTCCCAGCGTGATTGTTTTTTTTTTATTGTTGATTCGAAAATGTTCGTGGTAATGATTGGACTGTACGCCTAGGCCGTGTGCATGGCCTGTTCACTCTTTTCTGTCGTCTACTGTAGTGATTGGATGTTGATATTATCTTTTTTCTAATCTGCTGGTTGCTTCTTTGTTTTTGTTTTTCGGCTTAATCTCTGATAATTTCCCGTTATACTCTTTGGCGGTGTGTATTTTTCTGGAAGCTAGGTAATTATATTGGGGAAATTCGTTCAGCAGCGATTGTCTATTGGCTGCATAGACGCCGTGCACTTTTCACTGCAAAACAGTTAGCCGGCAAACCCAACTCAACACAACCTAAATCTATACATCCTAGCGTGTCCCAATCTAAACTCAGCCCCATAATTTCGATTCGGCACATATGCGCGCGTACCCTCACTACCTCGCCGGCTAAACGAAGTACGTAAACCAAATTTAAGGCAAACCATTTATGCACCTAGGCACTTCTCATGGCTTTGTGAATGTGGAATCATTACTGCCAATCTCCGAACGGATATGACGCCTTTTTCTCGTTTTTACAGTCTGCTTACTCTTCAGCGCCAAACTTCCCTGGCCGTCCACTTAGTAGAAGTTTTACTGGTGCTATTGAGGTATACTGATTACAGTAAATCACCATAACTGACCGATGAAATTCGAGGATAAGTGTTAAGTTGAACGTAACGCGCTCCTGTTTTGTGCAGCTGTAAGGCCATGCCCACACAGGTGCACCCTTCACCTATCGGTTGTAACAACACGTCTTTAGTGGTGCTATCATGTCCTCCCATTACTATCGCTATCATAATTTTCCTCTGCGTCGTATCCACCTCTCTTCCTAGATGACGGAGATACCTGGTCAATCGCCCTTGTGAGCCGTACATAGCGTGAATGAGCTTTACTGCTTGTATAATAAGCATGTTCAAATTACTTCTGTAGGCCTCAGTACATGCCTGTACTACACGGCTGTTTCAGAGACCTTCCAAAGACCGTCGAACCAATTGTCTATCGATTGCCCAATTGTAAATACATAAAACGCATTTGCAATGAAGCGTTCACCAGTGAGTTAAACGTTGCCGTGCAGCATAGACGTAACACATGCTTAAGTCGAAGGACGCAACGCACACATTACATAGGTGTGCGGTTAGTGAGCTAGAGCCAAGGATCGGGCGTTGTGTAGCAGATGCGTGCTGGACTCGCATTTCGAAGGTCAGGGATAGGAAACTCGTTTTTTGTTTTTCAACTAAATTAATCTACCTTTGTTTTTGTCTCTTTTTTTGTTTTTTTCGCCATCAGCAATTTTGTGGGCCATGTCTCGGTCACGCCGACAAAGACGCTGAGTTTTCGGCCAATCATGTCAACTAATGCTGTTGCATTAAAATTTAATAGAACCACGGAGGTTGTCCGTGTCAACCGCGCTGGGATTGTGCTGGGTATTGAAATAACCGACAGAATGCCGGAGGCGCTGCGCGAAAGTAGCAGTTCGTTTCTTTTCACGGGTACGTCACCTCATTGATGGAGAAAATAGGAAGTGACTGCACGAGGAACTGCGGCCTACCGATTCTCTCTCCTGGCGGTAGAATGAGCACTTGCCATTTTCTTTTAATCTTCTCTGTGTTTTTTAATTCCGGACCCCAGGTTTTACGATTGCCAGTTATGAGTCTTCGCGATGTAAACATGAAAACATGCGTGAATTCACAAAGTGATTTGTTTGCGCTTGGCTCGATACATTTCAAACATGTTGTCAAGGTAAATCCTGTCCTTCCAGGTGTACGGCCGGAACAACTTCCAGAGCCGGGCGCACAAGCTCGCCGCGCTGTTCCTCATGACGGCTGGAAGCGCCAATGCGACCCAGTTCCCCTTGATGTTCATCGTCTACGGAGGAAGTAAGAATATATGGGCAGGCAGTTATGACTTGTGCGCAAGCAGCAGTACTTTCAGAAGTCCGCGTAGGGCGTCTTCACCACAATGCTCCAGAAGGACCAAATGAAGTGACACACAGTGCAAATTCGACGAATGATGTGTTCGGGCATTCAATTTGCGAAAAAGGGGCTTCTGCGCTGGTACGCTACGCAATGCAGATTTATGCCTTGCGTGTTGTCCTTGCGCACATTCACTTTCTTGAAATCAAATACGTTGGGCTTTGTCATTTGCCGTATTTGCACACTTAGTAACTTCGGTTGGTCATTCTGGAGCCCTGTGGTGAACATGACCTACATTGACTTCTTAGAGTGCAATAGAGCGTGAATAACTGTTAAGTCTTGACATTTTTTATTGCGTGCCTTGAATGCAGACCAACATTCAGTAAACGTCAATTATTCTTCTTTTCTTATCCACGTGCAGTAGTTCTGTGTTAATTAAAATGAATATTGAAGGAGAGGTTCGTGAACGGTAACAGCGAGGATTATTACTTCAGGAAAACGTTTTATAAAATGCAGGATAGAAAGGAGAACGCTCTCGTAACTACTCAGTCAAGAAATATATGCGACCTATCAAGGCAATACCAATCGGTGTGCAGGGCCAGAACAATGAAATTATATTAAATATGTTTTCAATCTTAATTACTAGGAGAATTCTGGATTGGCAAAACTTTACCGCTACAGTTCGTTCTCTAAGGCCCGATTGGCAAGCAAACATATGAAATCCCTGGGGTCTCAAATATTCCGGAAGCAGAACATAAACGTCCCTAAAGGGACACTGCAACGCTTCCGATAAACGCTCTCACTCTTTCCTTTGCGTCTGGAAGCACTTTGAAAGCTATAGTCATTGCCACCGTGGAGCGACGCTGCGTGATTTGCTTGTCGCAGCACACACACGCCTTCCTTTTCTGCTTTGCTTTGTGACTTCAGTTTTAGGGCCCTATTCTCGACTGCACAAATTGCCGGCAATTCAGGCAATTTTCCGGAAGTCTTTTCTGATTGGCTTTGAATTTTGGTCACGTGCTTCCGGTTGACAAAGCAGTTGTGTGTGCTGTCGTCATTTTGACGTTTCATGTAGTCTACGGACACCAGTTCTAAAGTTTGCCTTGTTTCTCGTTACTAAAGGCGCATAATTCTTGGCCGGCAATGAAAAACCAGACTAAATGCAGCGGACTTGACAACGTAAGCCTGTCTTTGCTATTAAACAACAATACTGCTTGTAATACACACCCCCTCTGTGATTGGCTGAGAAGGCGTGACGTAATTTAAACAGTTGGCGGGAACGATTACGTCATGCATTGGCAACTTCAGCCTGCGTAAAAGTGACGTAATGCTACGTAACAGCTTAAAAATGGCGGCTGTTTTTGTCGCAAAATACAAGCAAAATGGGGCAAAATATTGCCCCGGCTTACGGCGCCGCGAAATCTGCGGCAATTTGCAGCAGGCACAGTTTCGCATGCGCGCTGTTTAAAGCGTGTTTCCTACCGAAACAAATTATAGTTTCAACTGCTTCCAAGTCAGCGATCATGGAACATACAAATAACATGCAGTATTTTGCTTTTATGTTTGGCAATGAAATAAAAATAATTTGAAATAAAAAAAATTAAAACAAATAGGTGCAGCACGTCACTGATTGCTTACGTCGTGCTTACGCAAAAAAACATGGGCGAAATGCCGGCAATTTGTGCAGTCGAGAATAGGGCCCTTAAAGTGGCTATCGAATACGTTCATTTCCGAAACTGAAGCAAAGCCAGCCAATAACCACTACACCGCAATAATGACGTAATTCCAGCAGTCAAAGGACGCCAAGAGCTGAAAATATAGAAAAAAAAAATTGAACAAATTTATAGGTTATCTGACGGGCATAGAGCAGTAGTTTTTGGCTGAGATACTTTGCGACCCCTGACATGGATGTACTGGATGTGTTGGTTGACTACTTTCTGCAAGCATTTAAGATTTCAAAAGTTGGAAAATGTGTTGCAGGGTCCCTTCAAGGGTGTTCTGCTGCATAATTCGACGAGGCACTGCTATATTCCTATATTTCTCGTTCAGTTGGGCGCTGCTGGAAGTGCAGCGTTTGATAGACCTGTCATACGAACTTGTCCCTGTGCAGCGCCTTTCCTGCTGGCGTACCTGGTTTTCCTGGGCACCGTGGCGCTTCCCATCATGCGACTCGAGAGCAACCTGGCTCAGTTCAGCGGAGACGGGAACCGAGGCATCTTTAGCGCAGTTCCACTCTTCATCGGTGAGCATGCGCAGAAGCCTCACGCGCTGTTCTGTTTTGCTCACCATCTATCCTCCGACAAAATAGTTTGTGGAAAATGGGCCATTGAGAAAAAGTACCAGCAGGGTTTATTTATATGGCTGTATCCCGATAACAATGATACGAATTTTATCTCGAAGTTCAAACGCGGGACTGAGTTATCAAAAAAGGTATGCTGCAGTGACGACTCCCAGCCACTTTTCGGCGATTTCTGCATGACGTCACAGAATATGGTTTCTGTGATTGGTGGGCGTCAACCTCAGCCACCGCAAAGAAACATGACGGGCCAATTTTAATAATGCCTCAAGTTCCGTTTCATCGTGCCGGTGGAATGGTAACATGCATTTAACGAATTTATGACAACGTTTTTAGTGCTGGCCTATGTTACGCCTCTTCTTGCCATATTACGTCACGGTAGCGCGAAATATGAAAGTTAAATATTCATTGCGCTTTTTTTTTTGTTAAAAAACGTATTTCATGACTGGAATAGGGTTTAGTGAGTAACCATAAGCTAGTTCTTTCAAACGAAAGAGTTTTTTTTTCTTCGTGGCTCCTGTAATGCACGACGCAACGGGACGAGCACTGCAGACTGTTTTGTTTTCAAACACTTGAATATGAACTTACTTCGATGTAGAAACTTCCTGCTTACCTTCTAGAGCTCAGAACCTAGCAATATCTTATTTAGGAGCTGAAGTCTTCTCATCCGCCATAAAATACGCGGAACTACACACTATGAAAAAACATCGCTATTTGAAGTTTGCAGGAGCAAAGCCGGAATCCCGCACTCCAACCCGAACATTTGAAAATAACTAAAGGAGAGGTTTGAAATGAATTCAGTTTCCATTATACGAGCCTCTGATCTCTCAGAATGAACATGCACCAGAAACCCGGAATAATGTGTTAATAAATTCCTATGCATATGTTCGTGTGGCAACGCTTATTGCATGCAAAATCCGGATACCTGAACGTTTGCCCGGCCACCGCCATTCTCGTTACTGTGACAGTTTACTTGAGGACCCTGCTTAAAACAACTTCAAGCAATGTGTATATTAGAGCGTAACCTACTTATCATGCGGTATTACCGACCTCTTTGCTCTAGAACTTTGGAAGAGTGCAACGTTTATGGCTTTCTGCAACCCAACCAACCGTTCGGTTTTATTATCGCACAGGCTTGGGCTACACGATGAGCCTGTACGCGATCGTGCACATAGTGGGTGATTCGGTGCCCGTGTCCGACCAGCTGCTCTTCCTGTTCGGGTCGCTCCGAAACTTCACCTCCTGGAGCGACTGCCCGCACTTTATGACGCCCAACAGGACGTGCTACCCGCTGCATAGGCACGGCTTTGTGAGTGCACCCAAGATGCCGCTCCTATAGTTGCATGCCTCCTACCCTGGAAATAGTAACCCTACGTACTAACAAAGCACCGTGATAAGGGTGGTGCGGCGATAATTGGAACACTTCAAATATTTTTCCCGAGCGAAGCGCCGCTCTGTTTGCACTCAAACATCACAAGAAGGTCGTGTGTTATGGTCTATTCTGTTTGACACCTGAAATAACGACGGTACTACCTGTATAATCTGACAATAAATAGAAACTATTCTGGCCTATCGGAAAATGGCGGCTGATCTGGACGTGGGAGCCAGCGCTAATTGATCTTGGAACGACGGCGCCACCTGGGGTATGCAGAGCGAAACGCACGTTTGGGATTCACGAAATGAAGGAGCCAAATGGTGCACCAGACGGTCAGAAAACGCACCTAGGAAGGAGCCAAATAAACTAGCAGAATATCAGAAATCCCGCTTTCACATTTTCTGATCGTCTGCTGCACCATTTGGCTCCCTATCGTGAATCCCAAGCGTGCGTTTAGCTCTGCATATTCCAGGTGGCGCCGTCGTTCCAAGAACTTGCGCTGGCTCGCACGACCAAATCAGCCGCCATTTTCCCATAGGCGAAAATCGTTTTTATTGATTTTCAGAATAAACAGGTAACTACCGTCGTCGTTCCCGGTGTCAAACAAAATAGACTACAAAATTCGACCTTCGTGTGAAGTTTCAGCGCGAACAGAGCAGCGGTTCGCTCAGGAAATTTTTTCCAATGTGTTCCTGTTATCGTCGCACCACCCTGTATAAGGAACAATTAGTAGAAGGAAACGCCACATACGAAGACGACGGATGAGCTGTACCTTCAACTAAGGGACTCACCGGTCAAACCCGAAAATAAGATACATCGGGCGGGCGCAGCTTGTACAGCGTGAAAGCCTAGTCGCACGTGGCATGTGTAAAAAACAGACAAAACAAACCTGAGAGTGAGTTATATTAGGTTCAAGAAAATTCTATTGAGATACAAATAGCGACACAGGATTGCCGGTGACACAATCTCCAGAACTCCTCCTTATGTGAAACGCTTCAAGCAGTTGACGTGCCGTAGTGTCATGGCTCCTACGGTGAATGTTTATCTCCCGCAGTACTTTCTCGCTCATAGAAGTATACTCCCTCGCTCGATAGGGAAAATTTCGGTTGCTCAAATGAAGTAAGATCTCGTTTTGCGCGCCTATGCAGTGAGGAGCGCTATCGTGAAAAGCAAGATTTATACCAGCGTAGACGTATTTAATGTGAGAGAAAAAGAAAACAACCGTCACCGTGTGCGGTCATTGCTAGAGATACCTGATTACTCTACCTCATGCCAGCACTAATTACTCCTTGTATCAAATCAACACCCAAATAGCCTGTGAAGTTAAACAAAGGAGCATGGTTGAACGACCCTGTTTTCACAAGTAGTTGCACATTTATGTTTAAGGTATTTTTTTAATTGTTACATTTATGCGGCAGTATTTCTATTACCATCCTCACCTGATAAAGGCACAACTTGCTGTTATCTATAATGGAAACTCAATTTGAACAACTTTATTCAACGCTCAGCAGAGTACCGTTTGGGTGAGTTTGTACAGAGCGAAATATCGGAGCGCGCTCTGCGTGTCGTCTTCTGTGTTTCTGTCCCTCGTCTTGTGCTGCGCTCCGATGCTTCTTTATTTAACGCACACTTTAAACCTCTAAATAAACCAGTCCTCAAACGTCGCCAGGAGCATTCAGGAAATGCCGGGGTTACATATTTGTCAGCGCAGAATGTCGCCTTCGTATACCGCCCTACTATACCTATAGCTTTTCGTGCCTCGCTACTCTGCCCTTGATGGCAGACGGCGGTGCGTAAAACCCGTCGAAGAACGATGGGGTTGTTTATTTTGCCGAATTTACTGGTTCTTTCAGCCCGTTTTAAAGGGACAATAAAGGCTGGAAACAAGTAAGCTTGTATCGCTAGATTACAGTGCCGAGAATGTAAAAACACTATTCTCGCAACTAGGTAGTAAGGCAGAGCACGCCAGAAACGTGAAAACAGGTGACGACGCGGCGTACACTTTTGCGTTTATGACGTCACAAGTTTGTGAACAGTGAGAGCGCATTGGAGAACCATTTAAAAATGTTTTTCTCAAATAAACAGTTCGGAAGTGGTCGAACACATGATATACAGTGAAACCTCGTTAAACCGTACCTGACGGGGACGCGAAAAAGTCCGTACTAACCGGCCTTACGGCAAAATCTTATGCATTAGGTTGAAGGGAAACCGAGTCGAGTATTCGGCTTAACTACGTATAAAAAGAAACTACGGCTTATGCGGGTATATAATCCGTGGGAAGTCTCGCGATTAGGACAGAGCGGTTCCGTCAGTCATCTGGTTGGATACTACGATGGACAACCCAGAAAATAAAGTCCGTCAGCCATGTAATTGGAGCTGCATAAAATTTCGGTGACGGCAGGTCATACCTAGAAGATATTGGGTAGCTTTCTCTTCCTCTCAAAAGATCGACACGAGAGAACAGGAGATGCCTACAGTGGGAGCGTATTAGCCGATGTTGCTACTGCCCTATATTTCTCCTCAGGCGTAGGCGCACAATTAGGAGAAACCGGACATAAAACACATTGTCTTCAGACAGCGATGGAACCGCGGGAGTTTGTGCTGGTTAATTCCCCAGCTACTGGTTAATTCCACAGCTAATATACCCTCCTATGTCCGTTCCCTTCGCGCAGGCGCTGTGCAAGACTGCCCGCGCGAGACTGGCGGACGCCTTCCGGAAGCAGGCGCTGAGTCATGGCGTACCCGCAGTTGGAACCGGAGAGCACATGCAAGTGGTGCTGGTGCCTCCAAAGGTGTACCAGCACGACGTGGCCGGTTGTCTGCCAGCCGTGCCCAACTACCTGCAGCAGTACCTCGTGTGAGGTTTCACCGCGTAAACCTCCTCTGGATGGTTACATCACTGTCGCATCTAGTATCATAAGCTGATTAGTGAGTCATGGTGAATACGCATTTATGCGTGGGTATGTGTGGGGGGTGGTTTCCGTATGCCAGTTCTGTCAGACTTCATATGCCCAAAGAACTGAATACACAAATCTTTGACGATATGTCCCGACTTCCCTCAACTAAGGCTGTATAGGAGGTGCATGGCAAATGGGTGCTCCATGCCCTTCGCAAGCGGAGGATTTAAGACTGCCGAGCTCGGCCAATTCGGCGGGTTTGCAACACGGCTGTGCTTCACATTGCCAATAAGCGAGCACGCTGCCGCTGACTCACACCGGAAGCTTTTCCATGTCGTCCAGTTCATCCAATAGCTTTTGATAGTTCGTGAATTTAGTTCTCCTACCAGGCCACCTCTGTCGTAATGTCGGCATGTCCGCGAACATCGACTCCAGCTTGCCGGGCGGTATTCGGCTTGCCTTTCTCCCGACGACGCAAGTTCGCTCTCCAGCTCCTTTCCTCCGCTCTTGTTCCTCGATTACCTTCCTGCCTTAAAGGGGCACTGACACAAAATTTTGAAGGCGAGATAACTTCGGAGATAGATTGGTGGGAACACATATACATCATCTGCAAAATATCAGCGGTGAATACAGCATAGAACATATTTAAAATCAATTTTGAAGTGTGCGAAACGCAACCGAGCGGCCAGCAGAGGACCACGCGCAAGTGTAAATAAACAACATCCAAACACGTCACGAGTTTGTGTTTGCCGCTTCCACACTGCCGGCTCGCCGCTCCAATCGGAGGGCCGGAGGGCGGCGCTTCTGCTCTCGAGATCGAACGACCCGATCGTTGGCGGCGGAGGCGCCGTGATTTCGTCAGCTCATCGGGCAGCTGGCTGCGACCAAAGTTCTACAGCGATTCCAGGCACTCTGTTTCTATTACTGTTTATTACCATTGGATGCGGAAACGCGCCGGAGGCACGAAAAGCCCACTGAGCAAGCCGCACGGTCGTTGTGCAGGCGGCGGCCACGGCCGCGATAGTGGCCCACGCCGGCGCAGGTAGCTCGAGTGATAGCTTGTTACCGCTGCACGAAATTGTCCCCAAGTCCCGACCATGGTGGCTTACATGAGAAAGGAGTTAATGATGCCATGGCGGGTTGCATTAAAAATTGTCATCTGCACCGCTTACGAGAGCGGCACTAGAATATCCGCCGCAGTGCTAAGCCGAACACATCTGTAGGCGGACCTGTAGGCAGACCGGCCGGCTGCTCCCAGCGCGCGTCTTGCCACCCACCGTCTCGAGCGTCGCGCGTCGTTCGTTAGCCGCGGTAGCATTTGCACTCGCAGCGCCTGCGTCACATCCACGGTCGCTTTTTAATTAGGCGCCTCACGAGATCAGTACGGGGGGGCATTCGCAGAAACTGCCGTCGATGCGGATTCGACAGTGCTACGGCGGCTCTGCTCTGTAACTGTGATATCCCTCCGACGGTCACGTGGTCAGCTTTGTTCACAAAAAATCCACAAAATCCATCGTTTCGCGGCACTCGCTGAAACCGAAACTGCGACTGGCCTCATTGAAAATGCCTCTAATTAAACAACCGTCGCACGCTGAAGCAAATGAGGTTTCTACAGGTTATAAGTAGGTCACTAGCTACTTATCGCAATAAAAAAAACAAGATGCAAAATTTTTGTGTCAGTGCCCCTTTAAAGGGGCCATGCAGACAAAATACAAGTTCGTTTTATTCGAAAGAATTTTTGTTTTATAGTGCCCCCAGCACTTACTTGTCCGGAAGGAAACGACGCTTTATTCACTGGGTAATTAATAAATTTAGGTTAATATTTTTAAGCTCCCACCAAATCGTGTGTTTTAACGATGTCTGCAATGACATCATAAGAACTCAACTTCAGGCCGTGAAAGGGGAGTCTTGTTTACCGTCAGTCAACCTATATGGCGCCAACATACCGCAGCGGACCGTTTTTTTCCTTTGGTTTGTTTTTAACCGTATTTGTAACTGGCTTGTTTTTGTTCAGAGAGAAAGTATGTTTCGTGAAACATGGTGCTCACTCGACAAATACGGTCTCGTACGCCAATCCGCCAGTGTCGTCTGAGACAGCCCCTAAGAGCCGCTGTGCTGCACAGCTAAAACAAGCATAGTGCGCGCAGTACCAACAGCAGCACGCGTCGGTACTTCTTTTTTTCCGTGTACTTTCGTAACTTCCATTGATTATGCCACCATTCTTATAGCTATAAAAAGAATGTGCCCTAAATTTAAGCGCAAAGATCTCGTTCGGAAAGCTTATAAGTTCTGCCTAATTTGCATGTGCTTTTGCCGGCCTCTGCCAATCGCAGAGCTGGTGCGTATGACATCGTAGGTTCTGTTGCGGGAAATGATGGTGGGTCGCATGGCTATTCCCTTTTTTTCCTGGTTATATCTTATTTGAGTGAAGTTTACGGTAATAATTGTGTCAGTAGAGAGTCATAGCTGATCGGAAAAACGGTTCCGGTACGGTGCGCGGTACCCGTTACTGGACCGTACCGGGAAGGCTCGTTTTAAGAGTTATACCAGACGGTAACTACCGGACCTGCAACCGTGACTGGGAGCGGCTTGGGTTGTACGTCGTTTGGCAATTCTTCGTGAGTCTCTGGCGTTTCCCACGCTGAAATATTAGTTTTCAGTTCTCAAAAGCGCTAAAGGCAGTATTAAAACAAATATATCCAACGCCCCTACGGAGATTCGAACCAGCGACTGCGGGAACATGAAGCGGGCATTTTACCTCTAATTCATCTCGAAAGATGGCGCCAGCAGGTCAAGCTGGGCTCTCAGTACATACGGCTTGCTGCTTCTAGTTTTTCGTTGTATTTGAGAGTCCCTGACACTGATAACGCCTGTTCCTCACTCACCGACTTGTAGACGGGCCCCATGTTTCTGTTAATACTATTTATGTAGCCGGATCACCTTTATTTAACCTAAAAGAAACTATCGTACACGCGTCGCTCGACGACACAAGCCACGACAGTGCCAAGCGTTCGTCTACTAAACTCTTTCAAAGCGGCCGTCCGCTTTGGAACGACGAACACGGTACGTCTCGCTACCGTCTGGGCAAGTCGCTCCGGTTTACGATAGGGTTCTGCGCATGCGCGGTGGCGTCCAGACGGTAGAGGTTACCGTACCGGAACCGCTTTTCCGATCTGCTATAACTCTCAAGGGTGATTCCAACGAGGCAATCTTTAGAATGAACCAAACTTGTGCTTTGTCTGCATGGACCCTTTAAAGAAGCATAAATGACAACCATCTGCGCTTTAAATTCCTTTGAAATAAGCTCAATTCTTTAGTCATTTTTTTTTCTTTTAACGTGCAGTTGTTATATGTAGGCTATCGCCGAATGATTTCGGTGCTATAGTATGTCATCCAAGTGACACAAACGAAAAGTCTTCGTCCTATTTTCGGCCCCTCTACGAGATTCCGGTATCATTAAATGGAAGGAGCCTTGGTCTTGCCATGGACATAAAAAGGGGAACGATGCTTATCCAATAAACGCCGCAGGACGCTATTTCAGTTGGTTTTATTGTCCACCTATGGTGGCTTTCAGCATTAATGAATCTGCTCCGTAAAGCGACGTTCTTTCCCAGGCGTAACATGCGCTCTCCCGTGCATGCATTGGATGCGGACGCAGCCGGAGGCAGCAGGCCGACTGGTCAGCGAGCTCCCTCACCTACATCCGGGCGCCGCCGCTGCTATCGCTGGCCGCCGTGTGGATGCTGGTGTTCGCCATCGCCCACCAGGGATTCACCACCGTCAAGCGTGTACGTATGCATATAAACAGGAAGTAAAGCGGCGAACACATGTGCGTCGGCGAAAACCTGTTATCCATGTGATGGGATCGGCCGATACGGAGCTATTCGGCAGCCAAACCTGTCCATGAAGCGGGGGCACGTGCGCAGAAGCGTCCTTTCCAGCTCGTGTGTTTTTCCTTAACCGATATTTAGCTTGCACATGCGTATAATTAGCTGACGCTATATAACCAAACTATTAACTTCGCATTTCATGGAAATCGGTGCCCCAGAGAGTGACCGAAAGTGCTGGCTGGGCTGTATTAGTGCGAGAGCATTATTACCCCAGCTACACCCATTAGCATTAACCCTGTAATGCACAAACAATTAAAACAATAAAGGCAATAATGGTTTATTACTTTATAGTTTCTGACTCAAGCAATAAAGAAACGCGAATAAAAATATTTTCTCACAGGGTTATAAATTATATAATGTGTCATAAACGCATAAAAAGAAAGTATATATACACCAATATATTGAAGAGATATATCTCTGAACGCGAGTGCCTCTGTCGCTTATCGCAGTTCGTGTACGCGATGTTGGGGATCCACCTGGCCACAAGCTGCCTGCTCCTGATCCGCGGCATCAGCCTACCTGGTGCCATGCGCGGCCTCAGCATGCTGCTCTACGCCGACTGGAGCCACGCCATCAACCAGGAGGTCGGCTATAATAGCGTATACTACCACCCGTGTGACTTTTCTTATATTTTCTCTCGTAGCTGCAGCGGTGAGGTAGAGACGCGTTTTAAGAGCGAAAACTAGTTTAATAATGCGCAGATGCTTACACGAGTCCCATACAAATCCAGAAAAGCTCGGCGCTACATGGATTTACAAACGCCCGTTTGTACGAGATTTCGGCGCACGTTAAAGATCCCCAGGTGGTCACAATTAATCCAGAGCCCTCCACCACGGCGCGCCTCACCGCCTGCGTTGCGCCGGCGTGTTAAACCCTACAATCAAATCAACCAACGATGCGTTAATCTATACTGTACGACGTTTCCATTTGGAAGGCGCGAAGTTTCGATTGATTGATTGATTGATTGATTGATTGATTGATTGATTGATTCATTCATTCATTCATTCATTCATTCATTCCTTAATTCCTTAATACATTGATTGATTGATTGATTGATTCATTGATTGATTCATTCATTCATTCATTCATTCATTCATTCATTCATTGGTTGATTCATTGATCGATCGATCGATCAATCGATCGATTGATTGATTGATTGATTGATTGATTGATTGAATCATTCATTCATTCTATCATTGATTGATTGATTGATTGATTGATTGATTCATTGATTCTTTGATTCATTGATTGATTGGCTCATTGATTGATTCATTGATCGATCGATTGATCGATCGATTGATTGATTGATTGATTGATTGATTGATTGATTGATTGATTGATTGATTGATTGATTGATTGATTGATTGATTGATTGATTGATTGATTGATTGGAGTGTTTAACGCGCCGACGCAACGCCGGCGATGAGGCGCGCCGTAGTGGAGGGCTGCGGATTAATTTTGACCACCTGTGGACCTTAGAGCACCGAAATCTCGTACACACGGGCGTTTTTGCTTTTTGCCTCCATCAGGAAAGCGGCCGCCACGGCCGGGAACCGAACCCGCGACCTCGTGCTCTGCAGCACAACGCCTTTGCCACTGAGCCACCGCGGCGGGTGGCGCGAAGTTTCTTGCTGTCAATCTCAGTCACTGTCTGAGATTGTGTCGTGACAGTTGGTTTCGCAAACACACTTTTCAGCAATGAGACTTGAGTAAGGCCTTGTACAACTTGCGTTACCGCTGCCCCCCAAGGGGCGTTGGTGGGGCCAGGATGTCAGCCAACGGGCCACGTGGCTGGGCTAGTCTCATACTCGCCTCTACAATCGGGTCCAACCTCCGCTATTCATTTATTGCAGCTTCAGTTTCACTTATACAATTAAGTGAAAGCTTACAATTATTAATTATGCGAAAAGGTTCCGATTAAAAAATAGAAGCGTTGCTTCGTCACGTCGCTTTTCCAAGTGACACCTCCGAAAAAAAAACACGCAAGAGAAACGGAGGGAACAGAAGGAAGGCGGGATTCTATCATGTCATAATCCTCTCAGACCTACGTGCCCCACAGACTGCTTCGGTATTCCTCATCGGTAACACAAATAGGATAAGGCACAGCAAAAAACGGTGTATACACACAAGCGAGAGCAAACCATGGATGATTGGGGGGGGGTCAAGCCTATTTCCCTTGTAGGCCACTCGGCAGCGCTTCAGAATCAGCTATTGCTTCGGCGGGAACTTGTCACTACGGGTATCTTGGTCCGGATAACAGTCCAGACTTGCTCTTGAGCGCTTGCGCTCTAACATTGCATGCCGCCACTGTATGCCTAGCTTTTTACATCAGTGAAAGCAGAAATCACATGTAACTCTTCTGTGCACCCTTTGATCGGATAGCTATTCTCAGGTACTGTTTTTGAAGTCAAGTGTATGATAGAATCACGTCTGGTCGGGATGCATGCTGTAGAATAAAAGGCAAGGACGCCGACCACGGAGTTCGTAAGTTTAAAACATTAAAGTTTTCTGCTCCCACACGGTTGCAAGGTAAGATTGAAGGCGAGACATCAAGAAAAACACTAACAGAAAAAAAAATTAACGCGACAAAGCTTCACCGGTTCAGTATTGTGTAGAAACCAATTAATTGACGCATGACCACGAGTAGCACGTATACTAGCCGCACAAAAATTGCTGTTGACCTCGCCAACTCATCTTGCATTGAATGCTATTTGCAGATGTGGTCAAATGCGCTGTACGTGTCGCTTGAGAGCGTCGGGGTCACCGGCACCATATACCTGGGAATCGTCCGGTTCAACAATTTCAAGAACAAGTACCAGCAGTGAGTAGTGCACTTCTGTCGTGGTTTTAAGACTGTATCCTCAGTTCAGGTTGGTTGGCCGTTACGCCGAACGCCTTCTGTGTGGATGAAACGTGCCTCTCATTCGATGCTATCCGAGATGGTATTTGCAAGAGAAATTTATGCTTCACGTTACTTCACTTTATTTCCTTAAAGACCCCACAGGGGGGGTGTTACATAAGCGCTAACAGAAGTGGCGTCCACATAAAAAGCTTAAACTTCTAAAAGTTGAATATTGTTGTAACACCTAGTGTGCCCACAAGCGTAATGCTGCGTGTGTGGGTTATATTTAATTACGTATGTGCGGTAATACATGTGGGTAATATTTCTTATTTCTAATATGAGCAGCCATATCGTCATTTTATTGGGTAAGCTTGATAATGCAAGAATGAATTTTTTATCGGGAAGGAAGGACGGTTGGTCACAATGAGGAAGTGAGAGGAAAGGTTTTAAGCGGATTGCGGAATCTGGATACTTTGGTTTCAAAGTAACGCATTTCACTTGACACCGAATAACTTTTCACGCAGGGACGTGAACTTCGTGCTTGTCGCAGACACGGCTAGCAAAGGCCTTCGAACGTTCATAACGTTCATGTTCCTGGGACACCTGGCGTCAACCATCGGCGTCGACGTCCGCATGCTCGTCCACATGGGTGCGTACAGGGCACATAAGAAGTCCACGACATTTGAGAAGGGGCTACGGCAACACGTGTATTAATGCGTAGCATTCTTTGCATAGAACCCCCACAGCCAGGACCGTGTAACGCCCTGTATTTCCCAAAAAATGCAGATATCGTGGAAGATCCACCTGTAATCGCTAAAATTGCGTAAACGGAGATAACAGGATGCGCGAAATTTTGAAAAGGCGAAAAATATAAAAAATATAAAAGGAAAATTGCGAAACATGTAATGCCCTGCATTTTCACAATAATCCATATTTTGCGGAAGTTCTAAACGTAATCGTTGTAATAATGTAAACGGAGATCATTGGTTGAACGAAAGTTCGAAAAACTAAAAAAAGACAAATATTTAAAAATTACGGAAAATGTCAAAACGTATACCGCATGGCATTTCCACAATAATGCAGATTTAGGGAAAGTTCCACCTGTAATCGTCATAATAGTGTAAATGGACATCATCGGTCGAACGATATTTTGAAAAATCAAAAAATAAGAAAAGTATAAAATAATTACGGATAATGGCGAACCGTGTAACGCCCTGCATTGGCACAATAATGCAGATTTCGGAAAGTTCCAAATGTATTCGTTGGAATAGCGTAAATGGGCAGAATTTATCATTAAAGACTACTCTCTCTCTCTCTTGGTCGAACGAAATTTTGAAAACTAAAGAAATATTAGAAATACAAAATAATTACGCAAAATGGCGGACCGTGTAACCCCCTGCATTTCCACAATAAATGTTTCGCGAACGTTTCCCCTGAAATCGTTATAACAGTGTAATTGGAAACAATTCGTCGGACAGGATTTAGAAAAAACAAAATTTAAAAAAAGAAAACTCACACTCAAGTGTGAGTTATCTAAGGATGCTCCGCATCATTAGATAATTCTCTGAATTTCTGCAGAATTTTTTTACTACCGCTGAGTGATCAGAATCCTCCATAAAAATAAAAAAAGTCACTTAAGACATACTGACTGCTCCAGCCTCACTTTGAACAGCAGAGGTAGTGGAAGAGGCCGAAGTGTTCGAACAACATTTATTATAAGCGCGTAGTCGAGCCGTTTAATTTGATTTCTTTCTGAAAAAAATTCCTAATAGTTTTGCCTCTAAAACAAAAGAAAAATAATCAAAAGTTCCCCAAATTTCCACTCTGAGGATAAAACCAGGGCGGAGTGGAACGCAGATGTCTAAGGTAGCGTAGTAATTTGGACTACCCGGAGTTTTTAACGTGTCCCAGAATGAGGTGCATACGACCATCTTTGTTTTTCGCCGCTGCTAAAAAAACAACCACGACCGGAAATCGAAAGCTTGACTTGTGTTATGTGCACAGACCGACGCATCAGCTACAATGACACTCTGGTGGATACCAAAAATACTTCAGTTGGCGATTATTGCAGAAACTGTTCTCTTACTTCCCTGTTGAAATTCTGAGGGACAAAAATGATTGTTCTCAAAAAGTTGGCCACGGTATGTAACATCAAGTATTTGCTTTCATAGGAATACCCCCGCCAGTTTAGAGTAAACCAACCATCCGTACGTAAAGGCCGATTGGGAAACGGCACACCGTTCATTTTTCTGTTTGCAGTGAGCTGAGCAACTTGGTTGCTGCCCTTTTCTCTGTAGTGTTCCTGTATCCTGCCCCGGTCAATATCCCCATTTCGTAGCTCCGTCACATATAGTGGATACTATGGCAACTTGGTTTTCATTTTTTTTAGAATGTTTAGGATCGTTGAATAAAATGTTTTTTTACGAGAAACCTGTATTCACAGCAATAAGAGCCAATGCATAAACCGAAGTCTCGGGCTTGTCGTAATCGCACTTTTGTCGGGCTTACCCTTGTCATACCGATATTTCCTAGATTTATTACCTTCGAAAATTATTGTTACTATAGCCTGTATTCAATAGCGAGGCACGCATGCAGGCAACCATGCGAGTGCGTCGTCACTGGTTGCGTCGGTCTCCTCGGGATGGCGGTACTTGTCCGTGCTAAGCGCATCATATGGGTTGGACATTCTAAGCTCTAGCCCACCAAACGTAAAGTAATCCCTCGACTCCAATGTGAGTGCGATTAACAACAACTCTGTTGACACCACCGTTGACAATCGGGTTGAAACAGAGCAGACGATGCTCGCCGGTGTTATTTTTTTTCTTCGGCGTGCGGCCGCAGTGGCACAAGCAGCGCCATGTCTGTGGTGCTTTGGCCATGTCTGGGGTCATTTCAGTGTTTCCAAGCGAATAAATTGGCCGATAAAATTTTCAATGAATACCACCCATAAGTTTTTATACTTCACTGCGAAGCAGTATATCTAACCCCCCCTTATTTTCATTCTGGGAAAGCCGATCCACTCGGCGACGCTCCGGGGCTCCTCCTCGCCCCCGCGGACCACTCTTTCACAACGGTTATCACAACGATTATTCCTCTCGCCACCACCGATGCATCTTTCACAAGTTGCGCAGTCGGTTGACAGCGGCCGTAGCGCCGTTATCAGATGATTGCGGAGAATCAACAACAGCGCGAATGGGTGTAAAAAGGCCCGAAAGCCACCGCCACCGCCACTGCCGAAAATGTAGCCGCGGCCGTTGCTGCGTCAAATTCCACCTCACCCACCAGATGCGGGTCCCTGCCGGTTGAAAGCAACTTACCATGTTGGAACGCCGGCGTGAATACCTAATTTCTCACTAGCTTGAAAGCCATTCCGCGTGACATTGTCACGTCGGCTGCCCTCGTTGACCAGCTGGTCATAGTTCTTCTGGCGGAAGAATAATAATAGATGTTAGTCTGGCCACATATAAAGTCCTGTCCCTTCGCCGGTGTATTTCACGCGTAATTATGCGCCAATCTACGGTTGTCGGTTTAGGAATGCACGGGTTGGGGGTGGAAGGAGGATGCATGCACACACAGCAGGGCTTAGTGCCGCTACCGATGACGTACTCGTTGTGGAGGTGGGAGATTTAAGCGTGGGAGTCTCATGGCTCAATGCGCCCTGTCAGCTGTTTTCCGCAATCGAGTGGTTTGGGTCTGGGTTTGTGGGTTGCGCAGAAAATAAGATGCCTACGTCTGGGCAGCGAAAGGGATACCCACGTTTGTGCCCGATAAAATAAAGGTCGAGGACTTCGAGGTGTTAACTCGTTATGGGACGAACGCATGTCGTTCGCTTGGACGAAAAGCGGAAACTGAAGAAACGTCAGCCAGAACAGAAGCGTGAATGGGCACGAAAACAGCGGAAAGCCGCCGCCGTTCACGCCTTACGTTCCAGCTGGTCGAGTAGCTGTGAATCCCTCCCGGTGTACAGCAACTGGCCCACTTGGAACGCCGACGTGGGCCAATAGCACTCCTTCAGCTTTAAGAGCTTTCATAGCGACGTGATCGACAGTGTATTTCACTTCTAAGCAGCCGCTCATGATCGTTTACCAGATATGCAAGCACGGGTTGGGAGTGGAGTGAGTGGGCAAGGCACGCGCAGCTAAAGGTTTCATGCCAGTACTGGTGGCATGTCCGTTGTGTTGGCGTGAGGTTAATTAAAACGTGGCCGTCAAACGGTCCAATGCGACCGATCCGGTGTCCTCAGTGGTAAAGTGGATTGGGTTGGCCTGTTACACAAGCAGTAAGATATATGCCTACGAAGGGGGAGGGAAAGAAACAGCTCTACGTTTCTCCGCTAGGAAGCTCCGGTTTTTCCAAATTTCCTTCAGGTAATTGACTAGGAAGTATGCTCAGTCGTAAATTACGAAAATACGTGTTTTTTTTTTTTCGTGCACGCCGCAGAGGGCGTGAAAATTCGCAGGTCATCTGTTTTCACAAAGTGGAAGGCCACTAATTTTTTAGGTGCAGAGCACCTTAGGACCTCACAATGTCCGTCCGCATCCGGGCGCATAGCATTCACAATCGCAAAAAATCACACAGGCACCGGCAGGATTTGAGCCTGTGTCTGGTAGACCAGACAGAGTTAGCGTCAGTCGTCTTACCCACTGAGCTACGACCGTTAATTAGTAATCGAGAGTCAAACTGATTACTCCCTCGCCTGTAACGGTGCGGAGTACCTTAGGACCTCCCAATGTCCGTCCGCGTCCATCCGTGCGCACACCACCATCAAGCAAAAATCTCTTCGGAAACTACGTAAAAGGGTACAAGAACACCTTAAACACTCGAAAACAGACCCAAACATAACCTAGCAACGAGAAAACGCGCAAAAACACCGGTGTAGTCAGGTTGTGATCAAGTTATATTGCACAGTGGCTGCATCTAACTACGCTAGATGGCACTACTCGTAAACACGATATGGCGCCGTGGTACACCGCGTATATAAGCGGGTTCCGGAAATCACACACCCTCTTGCCGCCATGGACGGCAACGAACGTAAGAAGCGTAAGCCCTCATTCACACAGCCGTCACCTTCTTCGTCACGGCACCGTCACGTCAACAAAAAGCGACGTTGACGGAATGGAGAAGTGTTCAGACTGGAACTACACGGGAGCTTTCCGTCAGATTACAGGGTCGTCTGCCTAGTGCTTAGTTTAGCCTAGAATTGAGCGTTTTTAATCTAAAAAGTAAAGAAAATGGTTTGGGCTCACGTTTCGCGAAGTTAAGACGTAAAAATTTGTTTTCTGATTAGCTGATTTCGCGCGAGACATGGTCCCGTCACGTTGACGTGACGGAAACGTAGAGCTCGGCCTCCCGTCACCGTCGCACCGTTTTCGGCGAGAAATTGGCCGAAAAACGGCGCCCATGACGGAAGACGGTGACGGGACGGTGACGTGACGGGGTGAAAAACGGCTCTGGGAATGAGGGCTAACGCTGATGCTCAACGTCTACGAAGACAACGAGCTTCCCCGAATACGAATCATCCCCCCATCGAAGAACTCAACTCTCACGGCTCAAATCGAATGACGGTCGGGGCGCAACTTGGATGTCATTTCGAGTCCCCGTGCTCCGCACCCTCGCCATCATCCACTCTGTGGATGATGGCGAGTGGTATTTTAATTCTTATGCCCTTGTCGTATTCATACACAGTGGACCCTATTCATCTCCATTTGAAAGCTGTCGATTGTTCTATTTAATAACGTCCAGTTCTATTGTCTTTACCGAATTTGTTTCTCATAAGCTGGCGTACCATGTGTAGGAATACTTGAGAGAGACAAGTTTACACGTTTCCCAACTGAGTGTTCCCCAAGTTTCTTACCGTGAAATATTCATTTAACGCTTTGATAGACAACAAAAGTTATAGAAATGACAGTGTGAAAATGATACAGGCTGAGACATGCAGCAAAACAACCCCCAAAAGAATTCCAACATCTCGCTTCACTCTACTAATGCATCGCATACCAGAGACTAACGTTACCCCATCAGTAACGAAATCAGAACTTGCAAAGTACAGTGCCAACGCATATCGGTCATCACGGAGCTGACATTACGCGGCGACGAGAATGTAGAAGTTCCAGCCTTTAATGGTATACAGAGTACACAACGCCTTCTTTTTCGGCTGGGGAGGTTGTGTATGATATTGTTAGCCTAGGTGAGGGATTTGACCATTTTTATCGACTTTCCCTCGCTTATAACAACGGGGAAACTGTGCAGAGGACAGAGTAAACGAAAAACACGCTTACCCATCTCTTCGGCTGGGCGGCCTGTCATCGCTTTCCATTGTAAGGTTGTTCCCACCCCCTTAGCGGTTGTGCCGTGCTGTTTTCTGGACTCCTTCCGGCTATGTAGCTCCGACAAACTTTCAGCGTGCGTGCGTCTGTATGCACACCTCTTGTTTAAATTACCTGCGCCATGGGGCGCTGAGAACAGAAGCCCCTGAATTGATTTCGATTGACTTATATATCCGCCGTACCATCTGCGTGACTGAGTGCTCTGCGTGGCTTCACTTTATATTTAGCGCACTAATGTGGCCAGGAGTGGGGCATTTCTTTACTGGCCGTGATTCCTGTTAATGGAATGCCAGCACGGCGCGCTTTGTAATTAAAGTTTTGCTGTGTACAACCCTGTCCGTACCAAGCGGTCCGAACCTTCACAGCTAAAGAAATGCGAAAAAAAAATGAGTGCCCTTCCACTGTGTGAAGAAGGATGGCCTGCGAAGCTGGACTCAGTCCACGAGATGCACGAACTAAACACGTTTGTCTGTAATTTGCGATTGATCAATTAGCACTTATCCCAATGAAACTTGGATGGATTCGAGCTTTATTTTAACGGATAAACATGGATATGTCTGTTTCTCTCCCTCGTCGTAGGCATCTTACTGCCTACGTAACACACCAAACCAATCCGCCCGACCACTGAGGACACGGGACAGTTCGCATTGGGGCGGTGGGCGTACACGTTTAAACCTGCCACAGACATGTCAGTCAGTGAGGGCATAAAGCCTATAGCTGCGCGTGCACGCTCCTCCTCCTCCCTCCACTCCCATCCCGTGCCTGCATAAACCGCCAACCGGTTGTGTGCGCGTGCTCAGAAGTGATAAGCACGGCCAAAAATGTCACTTTAAAAGCCCTATAAGCTGAACCAGAAAAAAAACTCCCAAGCATTTCCCCGAGGGTGAACATGGTTAAGTGCGAATGCACGGGGTGATGCTATGAGGGGGAGTAAAGTTAAAATCCGCTGGCATTCGCCCGTGAGCGCGCGCGAGCCGACCCACGGAGGTCTGGCAGTTTATCGCTGCATATATAGGGGGGTACGCCGCGCCGAGCGCGCCGAGCCAGGTGGCTGAGAGAGGAGGCGAGCGCAAGGGGAGAGGGACAGCGGCGTACGGCAGCTGCAGCCGAGCGAGGGGGAGAGGAGAGAGTGTGACGTCACGGTGGAGAGAGCGGCGCGCGGCAGCTGCTGGGGAGAGGAGGCGTGCTGTGACGTCATACCATGACGTCACGGCGCGAGGAGCGGTGCGGGGAGCGGCGCGCACCCGCGCAGCCACGGCGAGGAGGCGGAGCGAGCGTGGTCACGTGGTGAAGTGACGTCACCGCGCCGTTGCTACCGACGCTCCTCTCCGCTCCACGCCGTTGCTAGGGAGAGGAGGACTCACGCCGAAGTTGCTGTTCATCCTGGAGAAATTCCCAGCCACTGGATGGGCTGGAACTTGCGGCGGCAACGGCGGCGGCAGCGCCGTTTTGTTGTTTTCGCACCCATTCGCGCTTCTGTTCCGGCAGACGCTCCTTCAACTCTTGCTGTTCATCCTCCGAGCGGGCGACACGCGTCTGTCACGTAGGGAGTTAAAACATGGGAGGACTAGAGCTTTATTCAGTGGGCAGTCACGTGGGTGGCTGTCCATTTCCCTCCCGCGTCGTAGGCATCTCACTGTCTATTAACACACCAACTCAAACCCAAACCGCTCGACCATTGAGAACAACTGACAGGCCCGCCAGCACAACGCACATGTCATCGCCAGCGGTATGAAGCCTAGCTGTGCATGCACGCCTCCTGCCTCCACCCCGAACCAGTGCACGCATAAACCGGCAACCGGTGATGGGCGTGTGCTTAGGCGGAGAAATACACAGGGAAAAAGGGCCGCAGAAAACCTTTCGTGCTACAGAATTTGGGCTCCCGTCGGCGTTCAAAGAGGGAAAGTTGCTTTGTTAACGCCTGATAAGGGCGCTACCGCCGATATCAGCAGATTTCGCAACTCCTGAAAGAGCCATCGGTGGTGGCGAGGGTAAGAGCAGTTGTGAAAGCGGGGTCGGCGGTAATGGGGAGGAGCACGGCAGTGGCGCCGAATAAAGGGGTTTCGCCGGCATGAAAACTGGGAGGATTAGGCATATACTGCTTGGCAGTAAAACTTTCCCTTGTTGAATGCGGTTAAACAGAGTTGGCCGAGTGATAGCTCGGTTTTAACGTCGTAGGCGCACAGTCAAAGCCCACACACCTGCACCGCAAAACAAATCACAGACGCTGCTCGGCGCTGTCGGCGCTGTAGGAGCGAACGCCCAGCAAACTTGGATGCATCCAGCGCCCCCTTGCATCATTTCTCATGGCACGCGCCCTTTCTCTTAGCCCCTATCCTTCTCTTCTTACAACCCCCCCCCCCCCCCCCCTTTAGAACGAACGAGCGATTAGGCACTTTACTGTGCAATCGCACGAGGCACTGGCTTGACCTTGGCAGGGCTAGGGCAGGTCAGATGGACGCTAGGAGACACTGACGAAACGGGGCCATAGAGAAATAAAAAATTAGAAGAGTGGACACACGGGCTTATCGCGGCCGAGTGGACTGATTCGTGCGCCGTCCGGCAGTCGGCGCAAGTTGTTAAAAACTATATATTTAAAATTAAGCTAACACACAATATTATACTTTTAAAATTTTGTTGCACATTAGACTTCACATTTTTATTTGTGTAATAAGTTGAATGGCTGTCAATGTAAATTTTTTTGGCTTCTTTGCGCCAAGCCTGGCCAAGCCGCAAGCGCAAGCCGCCATTTGGGTCTTTCGGCAGCGTTTGCACGTGCGTTTCTGCAGCCTCGTGCTAACCTCTGTTGTTGAGAAGGAAACGCCTAGCGCTTTATTTGCGACATCGGTTTTGCATCCTGAACGAAAGGTGAGACTTTCTTTTTTAAAGTGCTGGTGTGGCGTATCATATTTACGTTTCCTTGTACTGCAAACGCTGCGAGCACTGCGTAACCTCAGGGAATCAGGCATAGCTAGTGCTGCGTCTTTAAGATAAGCGCTTTGGAAACGCCCCGGAAAGGCGTAAGACACCATTTTTTAGCTGGACGTAATGGTATTTTAGGCTGGTTGTGCCGTTTTATCTAGCGCTGAGGGATGCCAGCGGTACGCGCCCGTCGTGGCACGTAGCGTTTTACGTGCCGCGAACGACGGCTGTGAGTTGCGGAAGTGGCCGGCCGGCCGGCGGTCCGTAGGCGAAGCAGGCGTTGTGCGCTGTCGCTGCACTGAATTACGTGAGCCGCAGGCTGCGTTGTATTATACTAGCTAGCCATTGCTAGCTTGGCCAACTGTTACTGCTATTATGGCCGTGATGCGCTGCAAAGCCGTCCGGGCTAACGTACACGGCGAAGTAGCCGTATCTGCATTAATTTGGCTTATCTGGGCATAACCAGCAGCCGTACACTCATCGTAAGTTTTACACATAGGTGCATACCAAGCTGCCTGCGTACAAAGCGAACCCGCTCGCCGACGCCGATAACGCGCGCTCGTCGCTTCGCTTTGGCGCGCCAGGTACGGTAAAAACGCGTCTTTCGTCGGCAGATAACAGCTTTGCTCGAGGCGGGGTGAGCGCGCAGTGCATTGAAACCTTCAAATTTGGTCTTCGTTCTACATCGTATATCAATTCCGGTATCGCAGGCATTGCATACAACTGTTCCACACTTGCCGTTTCTTCAAGCGTTTGCTCTCTTTTTTCAGGTCATATTTTGGCTAGTTTCATTAAACACGTATTGCGCAGATTTCACCTATTCAGTCGGAACTGTGTGTTTCTTGTCATATCTTTTTAAGGCATGGCCTTTAGCGGTCAGTAGTACTCAGTACGACGCTCACTGCTGCTTGCCATGGTGCCCACACAGCGCCCAAATATACTTTCGCCAGGTGCCCGTTCTCGGGATGCGTTTCTTTCGCGAGCCCGTGGGGCAACAGGTTTGTTTAACGTTCAGCTCGCTCTCGCTCTTCGTCCTGATTTTACAAAAAAAGACAAAGGGATTCAGGCTATGTGAGCAGCGTTATCATTCTTGTTAACCCAAACAATAGGTGAATTGCATTGCATTGCAACCAGTGTTGCGAAATTACAAAGACCCATATTTTAAGTGTTGCTAATAGCTTGACCGCATGATTGCTGAATAGAATAAGAGAACTTGTGTTTTAAATAGGTGGCATGCACTGGAGGCAATACTTGAATACTAGTTGCAGTGAAATTTACAGACTATTCGCATATCATCTGTCATTGCAAGCAGTTTGTCTACTATATCACCTATCACCTGTGCAGGTCTACAGGTGCCCTCAAGACAGAGCCAACCAGCCAGCTGCATTCGTCATACCAAACATGGTTCAAGCACTTCATGGATCCTGCCCTCACAGGACTCACAAAAGTGGCCGTGCCAACTGTTCTCCCAGAGTTATTCAGTTGTATTGATGACTGCCTGCAATGCTTCTTGCTACCTTATTGATGCTTCTGATGGATACCGCAACTGTATTCCATCTACTGAACCTTGCCAATAGCACCTAAAATCTAACGCAAGTCTCGGCACTCAATAAGGCGTGACCACTGAAAAGACTATCGTTGACTCAAGGAACAAACGGTTTTTTATCACTGGCATGCCTCATATCATTAAAACCACTAACAGCGTATACAGTCTCCAAACTCCACTCGCAAGTTATTGTTGCTGCTAGTTGTAATATTGTGAAAACAGTACATTCACAAAAACCCTTTTACATTATGAAGACTGCCAGGGTAAGAGGTCATGCTAAATGTCGTTTGTCACCAGACGTGCTGCCTGTTGTCGGACTGGCCTAGATGAAGAGAACCATGTTGGGACCTACGTTGTCAAATGCTTATGGGATTCTGTAATGAGAAGCATATACTGCTTCCCTGTTTTTTATATTAGACTGTTCGTATTGACAGCGGAAGGCATGAATTTGTGTGCCTTAATCGAGCCTGGAACCTGTCGGTTGACTACGTGCACGTACCTAAAATATCCCCGCCTGGCCCTTTGCCTTTACTGGGAAGGCAACGCTTTCGGAAGGTAACCCGGCTTCTTGGGAAAATGCACCCTTGCAAGGAACCAATAGGAAGTTGATTTTTTTCCTCTTAACCTTTTGCGTGTGCATCTCCACATAAATGGGATTTCTGTTCAATTCCTGCTACTGACTTGGAGTTGCCCCGAGGCGATAGATCTCATTAGCGCTCATCAAATAAGCAAGGCCATCAAAGCCAAAGTTTTTCCCTTCTTTCACATCCTAACTGGAGAAATTGCCAGACTAAGAAAATTATCTGCGGAGATAGTGGTTGTAAACAGTTGCAAGTATCCGAGTGTCTAGATTATGTTATGGTTGATATTTTTGTATGACTGCAACAGCGCACAGAGTCTGAGGGTGTCGTAGATACAAGTAAACCTGTGGATGGCTGAGTTTCTGGGTTTTCTGCATTTTCAATTACCGTGGAGAAAAAATCCTTTGTGTGGTTGTGATACCTTTACTTGTGCATTTTTTTTCATTCCTGGAAACGTATTTTCCTGTCACTACTGTGTATTGTCTCTGTTGTGTATTACTCACTGTTTATTATTATATGTGTGTTGCAAAGAATGATGACAATTTGAACTTGTTCCGTTTAGTGCCATGCAATAAATATTTCTTCATTTATGGTGCATCTCTTTTATGTGTCTCGGCAACATTTGAACACGCGACAGAATTCTTAACCAAGTGTGAGTGGTACTGTAAATTGCAATTTCACGTTTTCAGAAAAAGGTTTTTTTTGTTTGTAAAAGCATACGGGCATTAAGCCTGAGAATGATATATTCAAATAAACACTAATTATGGCATGAAAGCGTCCGAATACTGTACCGATGCCCGTCGCCGTGAGCAGCGCTTTCCAGTCCTTCAAACTACCCGCCAAAATCGGTGTCCGCGAAACCGAAACCGAAAGTGAACGAAAGTATGGTTAGTAGTTTGGCTCTCCGTCCGCTCGGTGCGCTACACTACAGTACAGTCATTCGGCCGCAGGGCTCTATGGGAGTGTCCACTCTTACCAGTATTTCTTTCTCTATGACGGGGCGTTATCTGGGTTTGTACTAGGAGTAATGGAAATCTTGCTCTAGTAAGGCGGGGCATCATCGCGTTGTGCCCTAAGCAACTGCGGCGCCACCACGAACAACGCCTCTACTTCTGCATTTGTACCCTTGGATTGGAGCACATTAGTACACGGCTTGGTGCACGCCGTTGGTACACGGCGTTGGTGCACGGTTTCAATTATAAAAATAAATTTGGCCGACACTCTATAATGTAAAGTCGTCAGACGGCACGTAGCGTTCCAGTTGCATCGCCATCATCGAGCTTTCTTTCCATGCGACCTGGTGGAGCTGACCGGATCTGCACGATTGAAACAAACCGGACGCAGTTGCCGAAAACAGTGTCATTGTGGGGTTTTTTGTTGTTTTTGTTGTGTTTGGCGCCGATTGCGACAGCGCGAGGAAGAATCTTCTAGCACGAGAGCTGCCTGCTCCAACTCCTAAAATAGCGTCTGGCATTCTCTGTCAGTCAAAGCCACAAAGTGAAGGAGAGCCGTGTGAGAAAAAATGAGTATTTCTTGGCAACGCTCGGCAGCGTCGGGCATGCTAGCCGTGGCATAAGAGTATCGGGAAAGCACGAAGAAGAATGAGGTGAGAAATTGCGAGCCGACGTTCAAGGGGCGAACAAACGGCGGCCGCAAAAATTGACGGGCGAGCAACTTCTACCGATAATGGTTGTAATCGTCGCGCCCGTCGGGCAGTCAACAGTGGAAATGATGCCAAGGTCTCCCTGCGTCCGTTGACTGAGGATCGGTGAATAGCTACGAAGACGCGTGGAGGAAAAACGTTAGTACTCAGGTGTTCTAGAACACCTGAGCCTGCGCAAAAAACGGCAAAACCCGAAGTGTACATCTACAAAGTCGCCCATCACCTGAAGAAGGTGGCCAGCAGGCATGAGATTCCGATCCTTTCCTCCACGCCGCGCAAGCTGGCCCGACTTTTCTCGCGCATTTCTTCCAATGGTCGCAAAAAGCAAGGATGCGACAAGAAGCATACTAGGCCCTTCGTAGACTGTGCTGTAGGCGTCGTGTATCAAATCCCACTTAAATACGGGAAAGCCTATATTGGACTGACCCGCCGATGTATCAGTAACTCAGCACGGGAACATGAATTGTCAATAAAGAATAAAGGAAATTCGCATTTGCCAGCGCATTGCGATGCCTGCAAGTGTGAGCCACGTCTGGGAGAGATTAAGATTCTCGGTAAAAGCAGAGATGCGACAGCATGGGAACTGTTGGAAGCATTTTATATCACGCAAAAAGGCGATAGTTGTATCAGTGATATGTCGGTGGTCCTTTTTAACTCATCTTTTCGAGCGTTTCTGTTAATTGACACACATGCATACTTGTGATACCCTGCTGTGCCGCATGCGGCGAATGCTCCAGTTGTTTCTAAATTTAGCGGCTCCTGCGGTGATTAAAGTTCAGTTGAAAGTTAGCGCTTGCCCTGTCTCCTTTCTTATGTACCGTCTTTGGTTTTTGCCTTAAACATATTTAGAATCATGAACCAACTAATCCCCCAACAAGTTTTGTTAAGGCGTTGTGCTGCTAAGTCCAAGGACGCTGGTTAGATCCCGGCCGCGGTGGCTGCTTTTTTTATGGAGGCGACAAGCTAAAGCGCCCGTGTGTCGACATTTAGGCGCACGTTACAGATCCCCAGGGGGTCAAAATTAATCTGGAGCCCTCCACTACGGTGCGCCTCATAGCCCAGGAGAAGCTTCGGTGTGCTATACCCCACAATCAATCAACGTATTGAGCCCTTTAATTTTTAAAGGAAACACTGAATTGAAAAGGACAATACCTTCGTACTTTCCCATGACACTATTTCTGTAACCCGTTTGACTTTAATATCCCGCAGAGTCCAACTTCGTTGTGGAAATCATGCCACAGGCCATGAGCGTGGTGCCGTACCACCAACTGTGGAGCCACGTTCACTCGCTTTGGCTCCTTTCCACCATGATCCCAAAGTTTGTGAGTATACAGCTGCGCGGGTTGCGAACTTAATGCCTGAACGCACATCTTTTAGATCTTCGTGAGTTTGACGTGCCGGGCACAGGTTAAACAAAGACGCGGCTCTTAAGAAAAATAAGCAGCCACTTCTATGCTGTCCCCACTCCCAGGATAGTTACCAAAAAGAGCCATATTCTAGACCGTGGATGACTACACAAACCTGTGCTGTGAAGCCAGATGGCTAATAGTGTAGCCATTCCTGGGCTGCGCGTCTTTGAAGCGTTCCATAGCACGAGGCGTTCCATAGCACGTTCCTAAACTCGGCACAAACGACAGGCGGCCGTCAAGGCCTGTACCCCACAGGTTAAGTAAGGGGCGGCAGAACGAAGCCAAGCGAACGAGCAGACAGACAGCGAAACCATCGTCAAAAACACTCCCACTACATCATGGCGGCAACTAGCAGTGGAGCAACGCGTAGGAAACACTCCACTATACAAAACTGTAAGGCGGGAGTGGATCCCAGAGCAAATCGTGTCAAGCGGCAAATGGATTAACCTGGGATGGGAGCAGAACGTTTCAAGCTATCAATAAAAAATGCTTAGGTGCTTTTTTTTACTCTTCGAACTAGCATGTTTCAGCGGTTTCCCAGACTGGTTATAGCGTTGTGAATACTGTAGCTTTCCATAAGAAAAAAATATGCTTCCATTTTTAATTGCAATCGGTTTATTTAGGGCCCGTAGTCTAATGCTGACAACGCATGCCCATTTCGCGCTGCTCGCGCACTAAAGGGAAACTAGGCGCGGGCAGCTAACGATTGAAGTCCATTTTGGCAATGAAGAGACGCAGGCACGTCAACACGTCCAGAAGTAAAGTCGGAAGGTATGTCCATCACGATTTTCTGTACTACCAGGCCGAATGTTCACGGTCCTGGAGCTGGTCACTGCGTAAGAAGTGTAGATGTTTTGGCGACCACTCAGTATTTTGCGCTCCACAATAGCGTTACCTTCAAGCACGACAAACGCGGGAGGCGATCTCGCTCGTAGCCTCTTATTTTCGTGACTGAATTATGCGATAGTGCGACTAGTTCCAATACACAGTAAATTTTAAAGTGATGTCACAGATTAATGTCAGTCTTACTGAGTATAGGCAGGCGCAGCCAATGAAAATGAATTATAATGCTCAGCGGTGGCCACGAATAGCTAATTAAGCGCATACATGGCCATCAAATAGTCAACCAACTACGACTTTTAGCATTTACTCGTCATTATGTGTAGCAAATACACGTCCTCATGATTGCTTGGTCACCGCTTCGCAGCTCATCGTGCCCGACATCGTCATCGAAGTCCTGTCTCCGGTCAACCCGTTCTTTTTCTTGAACCGGACCGTGGTGCACTTCTTCGTGTGCATGTCTCTCCTCCTCGCCAGCATCATCGTGTGCACCCCTGTGAGTCTTCTCTGACGTCATTTCAGTGAGGGTTGTAGGAAGGGCGCTGAGGGAGAACAGAGGGGAGGGAAGGCGGTTTGAGCTCTCTTCGCTGTTTGCATGCCTGGTTTAGTATTCGGTTCGAACCTCCCATGCCGGGTAAGGCTTCATACTTCAGTGCACATGAACATGCGAATGAATGAATGAATGAATGAGTGAGTGAGGTGAGTGAGCGAGTGAGTGAGGTGAGTGAGCGAGTGAGTGAGTGAGTGAGTGAGTGAGTGAGTGAGTGAGTGAGTGAGTGAGTGAGTGAGTGAGTGAGTGAGTTAGTGAGTGAGTGAGTGAGTGAGTGAGTGAGTGAGTGAGTGAGTGAGTGAGTGAGTGAGTGAGTGAGTGAGTGAGTGAGTGAGTGAGTGAGTGAGTGAGTGAGTGAGTGAGTGAGTGAGTGAGCGAGTAAGTGAGTGATAACTCAAACGGGTACGCCGGTGCTGTGCTTCGAAAAAAAAAAGAAAGTGTTGCCCACCGCTAAGATGGTACCGAGCCACTGTAATTCGTAACCAGTGCTTAAGTATTAGATATGCATAATCTTGAAATGTTACGTTACTTGAGACTTTGCGGCCCAATCGAGGCTGGAGTGCTACGTAGCATGTGCCTCATTTAGGAATAATGCAATCAACAAACTTGCGGTATAAGAACCACATTACCTGGCATCGCATATTATTCACATCATAAACACGGAATGCCAGCACGACAATTCATTTTTGCCCTTCTTAGTGACCTTGACGTAATGCGATGAGGCTAATGTGCGCAGACCTTCTACGGTTGTTCCGTCAAATACAATAGGTGAACGACAAGAACTTTTTAAAGACGATAGTTTTTCTTGGGGTACTTAAAGCGCATAAATTTTGTCCTGTCTCTGTCTGTCTGTCTGTCTGTCTGTCTGTGACTCGGTTCAGCCACCCGGCCAAAGTGATTCAGAAGCTGCGCAATATACCCACAGCCAAATTTAAACGTCTAAGTCCGGTGTTAACGTTCAGAATTCTCAGCATTGTTGAACAAGAACAAGACATTACCCAAATATAAGGCACAAAATAAATACATAGTGATATTAGCAGTGATCCTTTATTAAAAAAAATTATAGATGCTTGATTTTTGCGATAGCAAATGAAATACTACATCAACTGCAAAAAAACCGTCGCCTGCTGTTGCCTGCGCTAGTATAGCTCCCCACGTCCTTTAAGAAAAAATCAAAACCAACAGAAACGAAAGGTTCCACTAGATAAGTTCCACATTCCGCTTGGAACGCGCGTGGACAAGGGCAACGTGGTTCTATAAACGTTGTAGTAGGGTGCCTCGATTGACGTGCGTCTCCGCCGCACGGCAGCGCTGGCATCGAGGCACCCCGCCTGTAGCAGTGCAATGCGTTAAATTGAAGTTGACTTGAGCTAACTTGTGGTGTGTTTATTTTGGGAGAGCGTTATGGAAGAGGAACAGCATGAGAGTTGAGCGGGAAAGCAAAGAGACATTTACCTGGCAAATGTGGACAAAGGCTATCGTCTTTTTTGTTGACATTTGCAACGAAAGGAGCAAATACGCTGCCATTTTTTCACTTGGGCTTACTCAATCACTTGCGTTCTCTCACTCCCTCTTCTTTCGTCAGTTCGGTCACAGTCTCAACAGAGATCTTGCGAGACACACGTACAAGTACATTATTCTTACGATAAGGGGTGCAAGCTGCAGTGAGCTTAAGCCCGGAGACAGAGAAGGCATAGTTGACGACTCGCATTTCTTTTTTGTTTTCTGAAATCCGTTTAAGCCAAGACATTTGTCAACACATCTCGTACCCCTCTTCCTGTTTCTTCAAGAAATCCTATGTAGTACTGAATTTTTGTTTGCGCAAGATACTGGGTTCAACGCCAGGGGTAACCACCATGCGCTCAAATTTTCCAGGGTGGCGCCAATTTCGCTGCAATGATTGTTCATAACCATGACCAGAACCTACGCTTCGCTGTTCTCTTCCTGGAGTCCGTCGTGTTTCTGCAATATTGTGGTAGGTTACCTTGATGTGTATGCATGTCTTCACAACTGTGCAGCAAGAAACAGTGAAGTCGCTTTCCCAATTTCCATTGCCGCACCCGCAATGGACTTCTTGTACGTCTGCATCAAGAACTGTGCGCTCGTCTGTAACTCCTTCGAGTTGTTAAACATACTCCTGCATATTTTTTACGTTCTTTTAGGCCATAATGACGTTATAAATGTTTCATTCATAAAATAGCTAAGAATTCTCTGCTAACAGTTAACGGCTCAAACAACTGTTAAGGTGATCTTTTAAAGAGTACGCTGCAAATTAACAGCGCAGAGTACTCTTCAAAGACTACGTGTACCCTCTGAAGTCTTAAGTGTGGGCGTAGGCGGGAAGTCTTGTAAGCCGCAAGAATTCATGCACACGCCCACACGAAGTAAGGCTTTCTCGTCACGAAAAAGAACGGCACGCTCTAACTTGATGCCGTCTATTGAAAACAAAGCTCTGGCGTTTGAACCAATTTGCGTTTGTTGTGGCTTTTTTTTGTTTAAGGTATACGACGGCTGGACATAATTTGTAGGATGATGACCGGTCGTGACTACACCATCTTTGTCAAGATTTGCCTCGCGTCAGTCGTGCCAGTGATCGTGGTGGTGAGTGACTCCGGCCCTCAGGCCACGCATACAATCCCGCAACACCACACTGCGTGACCTACCATCTTAGTGGAGGGTGAATGGTGTAGTTTCATCATTGTTGCGAATAGGAAGCTGCCATCATAGTTCGCCATGCCTGCTTCCACGGTGGTTATCGGAAGAAGTCGTATATGCCGGCCATGTTTGAACCTAGTGGGGCTCTTCGATGTACAGTGTCAGACTCACAGCGGATAGTCCGCGGTTAGTCTGAGGATACCCCGAAGCCATAGGGATTCATAAAAAATCGAATGCCGGACTGCTTCTCGATGAGTCCGTGGTGATGCGGGACGCTAAATTGAAAAGCCCCAGTGTTACTTACTGTAAACATTTTGCTTCTCTCCCGAACAGGTTACCGCCCTATTCATTTAGCTCTTGTGCACCATGTTATGATCCTTAGCGTGTCGACATTTCGTAGCAGTTTAAAGCTTTTCAGGCGGTCCACATTAATCTGTATCCCTCAATTACAGCGCGCCTCATAGCCCGCGTGTAGCTTCTGCACGTAAAACATGAACTTCCATTTTTTTAATCTGATGCAGCTAGTTTAGATAAACAACCGGCGGCAAAATAAGCCGGGCATGCGAGCATGGCAAAATGCATCGCCGCGACATCTAACGTCGCACTTCTGGTGTCGAGACATCGATGTGCGCGTGCGCATCCAGCCCCTGCATACTAACCCTGTCTTTTCTTTCGCATCAAGCGGCGAAGCTGATATTGAGCGTCTGGCGCTGGGGGCAACTTTTCATTTTCAACACGTCTCGCTGGGACGGCGAACGGCGAGGGTGAAGCCTGCCTTTCTCTATCTGCCTGGCTCTGATAAAGGACGCATCGCGACGAGATTTCGATATCTTAGTTTTAAGGGCGCTAGCGTTTGTTTCGCTGTCTAAACGCGAAACGTTTTGTCTGTGTCAATCAATTCAACGCGTATTGTAACCTATCTCTATTTCGGTTTTTTGTCAAACCCACGACCACACCGATCTCTGCCCACGTTTTTTTGTTTGGTCCATACCTGCTTTAGAACTTGTGCAAGGTGACTTCTCATCCCACTTTATTCAAATAATATACTCCTCGTCCAAATTTTTTTCAGGTTGGTGTGCGCATTTTTAGTTACCAAGCTACTGCATGTTTTAGGCAACAAATACCGAGACGCGATGGGATATGTGTTGCATAAGATCGTCACCGAGACGGGAAAGACGTGTTATCTGTTGGATCGCGGCAGAGCGAGCAACGCACACTGCACCACTGAAGCGTGTGCGAGCGAGGCCTGTTGGCGAAGAAAATCAGCTTGGCTGCTTGAAGGGAAAGAAAAGATAGGCCAGCGAGCGTAATTGGACGCGCACGCGCATATGGATATCTCAACACCAGAAGTGCAACGTCAGATGTCGCGGCGATGCATTTTGCCACGCGCTCGCGTGCCCCGGCTTTTTTTTTTTTTTTTTTTTTTTTGCTGCCGGGTGTCCTTGCTGCGTGAGGCCTATAGCACTAAGTGATCACTCAAAGAGTATGAGTTAGTATGAATCGTTTTTAAACAGCGTAAAACCCCTAGCACCCTCAAGCTAGCTTCCTGCTGGCTTCAGGGAAGCAACCTTACCGCTTTTATTTTTAAATTTAGGTCACTCTTCGCGCAAATACGAAGAAAGTCGGCGTTTAAACAAAATGGGTGATGATACTCAATTCTTGTCATCGAGCACTCGAAAGTTAGCTGTGTGAACATTACATCTCTGCAGGCGCGCTCTGGTGAGATCGTGCACAAACTCTTAACTCTTACTCCTTTCCGCATGCTCCGGAAAGCGTGGTAACTACAACCACATTTACATCAAGAATTTAGCCGGTCAGCAAGCGGAAAGCTAGCCGAAAATGCAGAGCAGAAGTTCTCGGTTTGCTGGGTGTCCTAACCCAATCTGAGAAGGGTTTCTTCAACTACACTACGCTTTGCGTTCTTCATTCCGCTACAGCTTCTAAAGGGCGGTATTTTTGTGACGCTTATTACATACCGGGAATTAGCAGTGTCCTTATTTCCAAAAGTAATGAGGCGCAAAGAAGTCAGAGGTAGTACACCGATGTGTCATGTTTACACCATCCCATGATCCATTCTTCTGTTCTAAATTCAACTAGTAAATCAAATATGAGCACTTGAAAATGAAAGCGGCCCATACATTAATGTTAACAATGTCTAAAAAATAGGCAAACTGCCTACATCCCTCTGTTGCTAGCACCTTCTTGAATTGGCCGCATTATTTTATTGATGTACTCTGGTATTGCCTATCTAATATCTTGAGGCTAGCTGGATCGGCCTGGCGGTATCACCCGAGCATACAGTCATACCGAACAAACCTTGATGGATAGTGCCGTACACATTTTTTAAATGTCGGTATGGGGGCTGTTTTTATTAAGCTGAGTTGGCGAGTATAACATATCATACCACTGTGTGTGCTTCTCGCTTTCAGTGCCTGTTTTGTGCCGAGTTACTCTACGCGCAAGCCAAAGAAAGTCATCACCCTCTGTGGATATACGGCCTGATAACATGGTTTGATCTCGTGCAACTAAGCTGCGTTGCAGTGTTCGCCGTTGTCTTCATGGGCGAAACCGGCATGGTGAGTGAAGTTTAGAAAAACTGCAGCAGTTTCACGGACAGCGATATAAGACTAACGCCAAGTGAAAAATGGACCACAGGTGGCTCTTCTAGTTCACCAGTTCTGTTTTTAGACTTTCTCCCCAAAAGAACCGCACGTATGTCTTTGCATCCGCCTATTGCGATTCCCGGCATGTTTCCTAAGGCATGTTCCACTCAGGACATGTGTGTCCCACATCTTGTCACGACCTGTAGGTTCAGTCATGCTCCCTGCCTTTTCGGTAGCCTGAACAAAGGTACTGTTCGACTTATTGGAGCGAAAAGCCTTACCACGTGCCGAGCGTGCGGCTGGGGGGCATTACGCCATTATCCCATATAAGTACTCAGTTTTCTCAGTATAAGTAAACAATTCTCAGTATAAGTACGCACTTTTTAACACGAAAGTGTTTTATCCCTGGATGCACAAACATTAGAAAGACGTCATATCCGTCACGGAAATGACGCTAGTGCAACGAAGCAAGCGGCCTATAAAGGGTGCATCCCTGCACACAGGTCTTCTTGCGGGGAAACAACCTTTAGAACTAAAGAGTACGTTATACTTATGGTTGTTCGTTTTCGGGTTTTATATTTCAACACGAAACTGTTTTATGCCGGGATACACCAAGATTTCACTGACGTCACATCCGTCACGAAAATGACGCCACTACACCTTTACCGAAGCGACCCGCCTGCACGACGTCAGTCGCCATGCACACCCACAAGACAACCGCCGACCTGGAAATAAAGCTCAGCTGTAGATTTCGCTTAACATTTCACTTTCGTATTTAACCGATTCCTATGACAGAGGACTCAGCCACAATTATCTGCTTTTCTTTCTGTTATTACTGCTTTTTTTGTTCTCCCAACCTTCCTTCCTCAAGCACCGATTAATACGGTAGAGACGTACATTTTCGCGCGTTTCGCCACTTTTTTGTGACGGTTTTTGAAAAGTGTACATGTTCAGATGTCTGGTTCTTAGAGGCACCTCTCTGCATTAATGCGCGCGCAAGAAGGCTAGCGCTATCATGAAAGGATGCGTACTGGCGCGGTCCGGTATCGGAAAATGGTTACCTTAAGGGCACAAAGCTACATACATCGTCACATGATAATCAAGTGTTTCATGAATGTACAGCCGGTAAAACGCTTGTCTATAACAGCGATTTCAACTTCAACCAGCTACATCCGAAAACTGCCGAAACATACTCGTTCCAAACATCTCGGACGCAAAAGCGAAGGGCTAAGACTTCATTATTCCGCAGTAGTTTTATTCAAATCCCGCTCCGGCGGGGCAGGATAGGGCTGAGAGTACGAACGCTGTGTTATAGACAAGCCTTTTACCGGCTGTACATGTCAGTGAATGTGACATTTCAATCTCTAAGAAACGCTTCAGAAACTCTTTAATAAAGCCCTTCCTTAATTAGTACCGACAGGACGCATCCTGAACGTAGTTTTTTTCAACAATTACGCCGGGATTTTAAGTCACAACTCGAATCTGATTTGCTGCTGCTTCGCTCTAATAAAAATATTTTGATGCCTTACTGACAGTAAAAACAGTGTGATTATTTCTCGCGTAAAAACTGGGTAGTAGTTCAAAAGTGATATCATCGCTTTACATTACTTCGGTTAAGCCGGTAATTTGTATTGCAAGGTAATAACTCTTGAACAGTGCTGGGAAAGGGGATTAATAATGTAACTTGATTACTTTTTAAAAAGTTTCCTATCTATGCGTGGGATTAAGAGGTACGTGGGAAGCATAAAATCAATTGGAAGTGTCCTTTGCTAGCCTGTGTCGCGGTAATAGGGCTGGCGGGCTTCACTAACTCTCCTGCCTCCAAGCTGTGCGAATCTTCACAGCGCCGCCTAAGATCGCGACTGGTTCAGATATATTAAGTTACGTAATTGCGTCCCTGTCGTTTGATGCGCCACTCTTAACTGAAGTAAACTTTTTACCTATAAGTTCATCCGCTCGTTCGCCCTTGCTTCAAGGAATCGAAAATACCACGACCTTCACCATCATCATCATGCGACCACCCAAAAAGTGCGGCACCTGCGCTCCGCACAGCGCTTGATCCTCATTGTCTCTCACCTGACGCCATCATTTCCGCAGACCTTCGAGAACTGCCTTCTCCCGCTGCCTACTTGGCTGCCAGCCAGCTGGGATAGGGGCATGCACTACCGGCACATGATGGCGGGCGAAGGAATCGACCCGGCCCCCACTCCGCCCACACCTACTTCAACAGTGGCAAGCTTTCCTTCCTGTTCTATCTACTCCCTTGTACGCCTCGAGCGCTGCCTGTATGGGCACCATTGAAATCCCCCTAGCGGCCCTTTTCAAAAGCAGCCGCGGGACGCTCCGGCCCGCTACCCCTCTAAACGGCCCTCTAGGGCACTGTGCCGCTCTCTCCGCTGCCTTTGGGGCACGTTTACGCCTGAAATTTACTGTTCCTATGCGTTCGAAGTACATATTAATGTAGAGCAGTCACTGCGCCATCTAAGCTGACTAACGGTAAACAAGGCTTCACAATCGACTGCAGAATGGTCGGTTCCTGTGATGTCATTGCAGATCACGAAAACACACGATTTAGCGGGAAAATCAAAATTTCATCTTAAATTGATTAATTTATCATTGAATAAGACATCGTTTGCATCCGTACAAGCGCTGGAGGCACCATAAAACACGAAATCTTTCGAATAAAACAAACTTGTACTTTGTCTTCCTGGCCCCTTTAAGGAATCATATGCAAGTCTTTTTTGCTCTCTTGTTTTGCAGTGCGCCGTTGACAGCGCTTATTTCTTCTGAAGACAACGCTCTTGAGTAATATTTACAAATAACTATGAAGCGTTTCTGTATTCAGCCCGTTTCTCCATCGTATGTTCACGCACGTCATATAATTACCCTTCCGAAGCGCCCTATGCTGTAAATGTTTCACAATCGTCTGTACTCTGGTGACAATAAAATATTTCTACATGTGTGTAAAAGCGGACGCGGCAAGTTAGTTCATCGAAAGTGAAAGATATATACCTCATAGTTGTTAGACGTGCTGTTTTGGTAACATATTCTCTGACTACAGATTGGATTGCTACCCTAAGGCACGCGAGGCATAATTTTGAAAGCAGCGTGGCCCTAATTCCTTGTGTTTTCAGCGTTTTAATATTTAAATCTGCGTTAATAGAAAACTTCCGTCTTTTTATAAGTACAAATAGTTAAAACCACCCATTCCTGCCGTTTTTCGTCGGCGATCATTCCTTTCCGTACGATTTAAAGCACTTCTGTAATTCTATAACAGGAACTTCAACTTCCACAAGTGTGTCTCGACAGAAACACTTCTTGTTGGCATGGCATGTCATTGGTAGAACACTGCGCAGCGGTTATGATTTTTTTACGTAAATAAACGTAGGCATGACCGAGATTCACCAATCATTTGTTATAGCTACGTGCACTCATTCGGTCCTAATTCGAGGTGAGCTCGCTAACTCGCACTGCCGATTGATGGCCTTCAGGCACGGCCGGAGAAGGTGACCTCTCGACCGAGCACGGACACCAGCAGCTCTAGCAGCTCGACCAGCTCAAGCTCCACGGAGTTCATGGGCACCCATCTGGTGGTGGCGAGCGACCACCGCTTCGCCATTCCGGGAAATGGACGCGAACCTGGCGGCCGGGACGTATCGGCCGCCGCCCCGACATCGGTGCACACGCAGCAGCAGAGAATGGCTGACCCGACCGCGGTAGGAGCCACGAAGTCCATGGCACCTTCCATAAGTGAAGGGCGCGTGTCGGCCACCGTAGAACCAGAGTCCGGCACGCTCCACGTGTCCCGGAACTTGAGTTCTGTGCGGAGATCCATGATGCGCCACTTACAGCGGGCCCTACGGCGCGATTCGCAGGTACAACGCCCGCGCAGCGCATGTGGTACACATGTTACCAATAACACCGCATTAAATATAGCAATATTTTTTTAATGGAGTAATTACGCCCTTCCTCGCGTGTAACGTCAGTCTGAATTAATCGAATGCCTTCCGCAATGGCCAGCATTAATGTTCAAGTGTCGCTTCGGCTTGAGTTGTAAGTTTTGTGTGATTTTATTGACGGGGCACTTATCCCAAAAGCAAAAAATTGCAGGTATTACATATCTGAGACGCTTGCGAGGCAGTGCAGGACTCCTGTCAAGGTTCTTGAGATTATTCTCGCGTCTGAGGCGTGTGTGCATTTCTGGCTGTTTGTTGTATGCAAATCGGGGCCTTTTTGTTGTCTGCTCATCTTATTAGGCAGGCCTGCACAGCGAACTAACGGCAGGTAAAATGCGCTTGCATTAAATCATGATCGGCCGATTTTCCTTTATAGGCGCAGGCAAAGAGCCTTGATGTTCGAGCACCCGGACCTAAAATACCTGGCCGACAACCAGTCGACGACAAGCTCTCAGTGCAGAAATGCGCGCCTACTTCTAAACCGGCTCGCGAGAAATCGGAAGAACGACCTAAAGAACACTCCAGCCTCGTATTTCGAGCGCCAGGAACGAAAACATTTGACCAACGGGTTCCCGACGCGCTTGTCGACCAGAAATCGGCGCCTACTTTTAAACCGACTCGCCAGAAATCGTGCGACAGCGTCGGAGCAACTATTCCGAAGATGGTCGAGAAGAGCGCCTCAAGCGCGAAGTTACCCGAGCCCAAACCGCTATCTACGGGCAGCTCAAGAAAACGGGGAGAAAAAGCACTGTCTAAGCGACAGGCTGCTCCGGCCAACGAACAAGTTCCCCCAGTCCCGCCAGCGCAAGATCATCCCGGCGAAGCGAAACCCGTGAAGTCCAAGAGGAAGAAAGAGCAGGAGGGACACAAGCGGGAACAGGCGGGCCATAAGGGCAAGGAACCACGCACAGGGCGCCAGGAAGGCGGAAATCCCGCGGAACCCGCGGGCGTGGCGACTCCGCCTTCCGCACCTGGTCGGCAGGCGTCGATGGAGAAGCGCCATCGACCCAAACCTGGTGGTCCCTCACCTAGGTCCCAGCACGCTAAGCATCGAAAGGCCAATCTTCCAACAGATAAGGTAAGTATACAGTACCTGCTCGAGGCCTCGAAGCCACGTTCAGGTCGCATTGGCATGCATGTTCAGGTCGCATTGGCATGCCTTGTAGTAACGTATGACCGATCGCGCATTTACTCTAAACATACTGAATATGTTTAGGGGTGAAGCACCTTAAGGCCGAGGCTTGTCCGTCCGCCGTCCAGAGTCCGTGCTCACGACACAGCACCGTGTAAATCGAAACATTGATTGATTGTAGGGTTTAACGCGCCGACGCAACGCAGGCGATGAGGCGCGCCGTAGTGGAGGGCTCCGGATTAATTTTGACCACCTGGGGATCTTTAACGTGCGCCGAAATCTCGTACACACGGGCGTTTTTGCTTTTCGCCTCCATCAGAAAAGCGGCCGCCGCGGCCGGGAATCGAACCCGCGACCTCGTGCTCAGCAGCGCAACAAATCAAAACATCTGTGAACAAAAGGTTCACGGAAGGTTAACAAGAACAAAATAAAAGGTTAACAAAAGGTTAGAGAGTGCTCCTGAAAGCTGTGCTGCGCATGTGCGAGAAGCATTGAATCGGATTGGATTGAATTGGATTTGAACTTGGATTGGGTTGAATTGAATAGAAATGGATTAGATTGGATTGGATTAGATTAAATTGAATTGTACTGTATTGGATTGGATTGGATTGCAAATTGTTTTAGCAGCAGTAAGCACTCTCACGGGTGATTTACGGTAAGAACGATCCCCAGTGCTTCGCCCACTCGTTATGATTCACTTCGTGAAGATGCGTGATTTTTTTTAATGAAACGCAACATGGCAGTTCCATATTCATTTTAAATGAGTACCGTCATGCACCACAGCTCGATCGCTGCAGTACTTGTAACCACTACAGTTTTATGCTAACCTCGTCCCTTCTTCACCCGTTAAAATTCCTGAATCATTCCAGCTGCTTTTCTGCCCCCTTACCTCTTCGCTAGTCTAAATTTCTCTCCGCTCACTGTTTAGGACTATCACGTTTAATGTCGAATCTGACAACCGGATGGTAATTTTTTTCTTTCTAGAGACAATTGAACAATCTTGATTCCCGAAGAGCTCTTCCTAAAAGCAACCATCCTGCATGTTTGTTTTTTTATTCTTCTTCTATCTCCTGGTTTATGTGAGAACTAGGTGATCAACTCCCCTCTGGAGTATTTTCAATGTGCACATGCGCCATTTTACTTTCTATTAACATTGCTCCAGCCCCGCACGGGGTGCCTTCAGTAATCTTGGTGACGGTGAGTGGTGACACCACGTACCCCGAGCTCCCATACTTAAGCTGTTACCTTCCGCGGCGAGAAGTTTAAAGGTGAAGGGTTAGAAGCCGCGAACGTTATAGTGGCCGTCGGGGCCTTGGTCAAGCTCCGGCGAACGCGCTCCTTGTCTGTTTATCGGGCAGGGGGCTCCGAGACCTTGCAGAGCATGAAGGTAACCTCAGTGGACCTCGTTCATATACCTTCGTTCATACTATGCCGTATGGTATACTTCAAATCTTCCCTCCCAAATGATCGGGCCCCGAAAAGTGCCCGCACCGAAGCTATGTTTAAACCACTAACATGGTTTTCTCAAACTCGGACAACTTTCCGCGCTTCTTTGTTTTTCAATCACCTGATAAAGACACGCCTGTCACTAGTAAACCCGTATTCTTAATATCAAATCCAATTGAGAGTGCTGCAGGAAAGAACTACGAAGCGAAGTTATCATCAGGGGACATAGTGATTGAAATTGAAAATAAAGAACAATCGGCAAACCTTCTTAAACTAGAAGCCTAGGTGTCCTCCAAATCGCCATCACACCTTACCGAACCATGAACAGCTGAGAGGATGTCACATCAGAGATGAATGAAACTGAATCTGATCTCTTTAAAGGCCTGAATGAGCGAAGAATAACAACTGTAAAGCGTATAACTATCAGGCGTGATAACAAAGAAATTAAAACTTAAGCATCTCATTCTGACGTTTGACCAAAGCACACTTCCTGAGTCGGTAAAAGCAGGTTTCAAGCACTGCCGCACAAAGCACTACTTACCAAACTCGCGCCGTTGTTGTAAATGGCAACGATTTGGGCATGGTTCCAAGTCCTGCCGTGGAAAACTGACTTGTGAAAAATGTTCAGACATTGATCATCCGGCAAAAAACTGTCAGATCACACATGTGAGGTGCTGTCAGAGCCCACATGGTAGGCGGCGCACCGTTATGGCTCGCCGCCGGTAGCAGATCGCGGAGGCCACGTTAAATGAGACAGACCGGCCGTAAGTTGTCTTCGTGTCATACGCCGCAGCATGCCAAGAAGTATGCTTTACAGGAGAAAACCTGCCATTTAAAATCAGTTATGAAACGGAATTTAACAAATTTGTATTTTTATTGCAAGTATATCCTGATTATTCCCGTATTTTTAATTAGTTTAAATCGTGTTGCTTTATTTTGAACTAGGTTTATTCCTTATACACTTGTTTTTGACCCCCGTTTGACAACCCGATTTACCGTGACGACATGACACAACGACAGGAGACGCCCAAAGCCCGATGCCCTAAGGCGCATCACCCCTAAAGCATTGACTTTACTGTATCCGCATGCCTGATGACTCAACTTGTTCAGCATCTAAATATCCCATTGTAAAGTTAGCATCCAAAGAAGCTATGAAGACAATGGATAAGCCATCCAAGGCACCTGGAGCCGCTTCGAAGCAATTTTTTTTTTGCGCCATTTTGCCACAGGGCATAGGTAACAGGAAAACAATAGACAAAACAGGACAGGGGAACGACAAAGAAGGAAAGCAAAAGAAAAAAAAAAGCAAAGAAAGGAAGACACACAATGTGAGGCGGGCGCACTACAGAAAACTATAGAGTCCAGTTTCGGAAACGAATTCCAACAGTTTCTTGTAAAGTGGGCCGTGCGCCCACCGATGAATATCGGGAGGTCGCCCTGGGCGATGTCCTGCGGGCCCCATGAGTCGAGCTCTGGTTGATTGAAACCCTGGACACGTCCCTAGCAAGTGTTCCAATGTCGCTTCAGCAACAGGGGCAGGGCAGTAGGGGCAGGTCGGGGAGGGATCTACAAGACTAGAAGTCCACGTTCCTCGCACAGCAGGCGTCAGTGCGACGCCCAGGCGGATTCTTCGAAGCACGACCTCTTCACGGCGGGTTAAGCCGCCAGGAAGGTCAGACCCACGCGGAGGGAGAAGGGCACGCGTGGAGCGCCGAAGAATATCTTTCTTGATGAGTAGGGTGTCTTCCAGTGAGAGCTGTAGAAATGGGAGTGGGTACACCACTTGCTGCGGGTGAGCGGCCGAGTCGGCGAGGGCGTGCGTGGTGAACTTAAAAAAAATCATTTGCAGACCACGATATAGTTCCTTCTAGTGGTCTTCCCGTAAGCAATCAGACCATATGTGCGTTCATCTACCTTCAAAAACTGCATTCAAAGCACTCTCTATTATTAAACGCATCTCGGTATGTTTCGTGTTCACAATACTTTTTTTTATCTTTAACTGTCCAGGAAGCGCCAGAACAGCAGAAAGCAAATGTTTACGATCTCGTGGGAATGGCGCTGACACCATTAAGGGATACAACAGCCGGGGCTAACGTGCAAGGTCCACCAGAAGTTGGAAGCAAGCCTACTGGCGTGGGACTAAAGGCTGACAAGAGCGAAGACGTCGCTGGGCGCCCATCCTCAGCCGTAAAGCGGCACGCACGCCCTGCAAACGTTCAGGCAGTCGCTGACAACCCGGTGGCAGGAGCTGCTGAAGAACGTGTTCAGCACAAACACGAAGTCAAAGGTTGTCCTCCTCCTCCTTCTCCTGACTCACCAAGAAGGCTGAGCGCAGGCGTGTTGCCGCTACCTAAGAAGGGTTCTGAAGCGTCCCTGAGAAGCCTTGGGGCAAGCTTCGCACGAGCTGCAAGCGTTGCCCCACCTGAGGACCAAAGGCAGGAAAAGCGCGCAGGCGCGGATCCTTCTCTGGAACCACGCAAACCTGCGTCAGCCATCAAAAAGAAGGCATCCGTGGCTTCTATTCAGTCCGCCAAGAGCTTGGCTGCCGAGATCGTGCCAAACCTAGAGCCGGAGCCGAATGCCGCAGTGCGAAGGGCGGATCAAGGCGCGGCGAGGGGACAGCCAGAAGTGGTTCATGCAGCAAAGCACGGCAAAGAGGCTTTGAGGAAACAGCAGAAGCAAGATGAGCCAAAGGCTTCTTCACCAAGGAAACAGCAGAAGCAAGACGAGCCAAAGGTTTCTTCACCGGCTAAGCCAAAGAAACCGAAGTTCTCGCCGCAGAGCAAGATTCGGAAGCAGCGCAAAGAGGCCGGGAACCGGGATGGCGCTTCCCCCAGCGCCCACAATGCACCGCGAAGTGGGGTTCCAACCGCCGGTCTTGGCGACCCAACACAAAAGAAGCCGCCTGGGAAGTGACGTCCTGGAACGCTGGGCTCCGTTTGCCTTTCTCATTAGTGAAAAAAAAAATATTTTCCCGCGTAAAACGGAGCTTGAATTACATAGACGATTTTAGTTGGCTTGGATATGGAAGTTTGTGTCTACTTGCCTGCAAGAAATATTTGACTAATACCCATATTTGACTACACTGATCTCTTAACATGCTTCACCTAATTCCTGACGACGGGGGCGTCGTCAATTACTTTGTATCACACATAGCTGTAAATACTGTGCATTAGAAATACTGTATATTAGTCAGTGACATATTTGGGTGGTAAAATGAACCTGGCCTTGTAGGCAAACCATAGCGACAGTTTGAAAGTGCTAGGTGAAGCTACGGTTGCGATGCTGCGGACGGAAGCGGCAGAGAGCTGAAGTGAATTTGTACGCAACTTGTGGCGGGAAGGGGGCGTTCGAAATTTCGCTCCCGTTATGCGTTACTACGCGTAAGATAACTTGCGGCTATCTCTGACCCTGAACTACATTGGCCAGACAAGGTGGGAGGACGGGGCGGAGAGAAAGTGGTTAAAGCGAGATAAAATAAATTTCCCGGCCATCATTTCGAGACCGATCTGGTTAGGTCCGGGCTAGCCGTCGGCGTGGCTGCGGAGTTTACTCATGTTTTTGCATTAAAATATTTGGTGGGTGAGCAGTAAGTCTGTTCACGACAAAAATTTCAGGTCTGAAGCACAACGCTGTGGTCCCGCCTCGCCCTACACAGAAAGGGCCTGACCTGGCCTGTCCTGGCCAAAAAGCTACATTCAAAGAAAACAAAGCCCGTACGGTAGATATCTTTGGTCATCATCGGGTGTACTCACAGCCAAGACCTCTTACCTACACTTTTATCTTGTCTTCCTCTTCTCGAGCGAGCTGTGGGTGAACCTGCCTACAACCCCTGACCTGAACGCCCAGCAACTATCGGCCTCGGGACAGATTAATGTCGAATTAGCTCACCATAATGTTACTCTGAGAGAAACAAGGTCGAGAACTGGGCTAGTTAGTGTATATTCACTATGGTGGAATAGCGCAAACTTAACGGTACGAGAGGATGAAAACGGGAGAAATACCAGCGCTTGCGTTCTAATTGAAGCCGTGCCCAACACACAACAACGCGCCCAACACACTTACCCCCCACACTGAAAAATGAAGCTCAAGTGCTGTACAGGTAAGCAACCACATTCCAGCAAGGGCACAGAGGGGGAACTAATGCACGTATCAAAATTCTTCATCAAGAAGGCTTCTTAAGTTTATGTCCTGCGCGGGTCTTTGTGTGCAAACAGAACACTTGTATGGTTAAGTTTGGGGTGACAACGATGCTTGTGGGATTAAGAAGCAAGCTCTAGAGCTGCTAAAGGACATGAAGTGTACCGACTAGCGCTAGAACGTCTCTCCTCTGCAAAGACTGGCAAACGGAGCATCCCGTTTACGCTTATCACAAAGGGATTTCTAGTTTCTACATATGTCCAGAATCAGCTGTACACGTTGTCTGTGGTAGATCCGTTTCTTGTCAGTTCTCCATGAAAAGCTATCAAGTCTACCCTCGTAGCCAGGGGCGAAAGTGTTTAGTCAAAAATTGGGGGTCTGCATTGGTTCTCGTGTGGCTCCTGTCCTGAGTGACATTTTTCTGAGTGCCGTGAATATCGCTCTTGCGAAAAAACTGGGAAATTTTATTGTTAAAGTCTTTAAGTATGTTGATTACTTTTTAGTTATTCGTGAGAGTAACACATGAATGGCGATGCTGTTGTAGGCGATCACTGACGGGCACAAAGTAGAGTTTTAGTGACGTTGCGGTGTCACGGTGTACGTTGGCGGCATGGCATTTTTCCTCAACTACAAATACTCCACTCCCAGATATCTCAGGTCTCTCATCTCCTCAAGCGCGTTTCTAACCGCGCACATGGCCTCAAAGAGCCTCACCTTCTCCGCATTGTGGACTCTTTCGCGACATCTCGCGTCATGTACACTGTGCCCTACCTCCGCCTCTCACTTGCCCAGACAAAGCGCCTTGAAGGAGTCCTCCATGCCCTGTACCGTTTGGCACTGGAGATACCTCATTATGCCGCCACACAAGGTGTCTTAGCCCTAGGCATTCATAATACCCTCGAAGAACGGATCGCATCTCACCTCCAGGCCCAGCTCGAGCGCTTAAAGCTCTCGGCTTCAGGTCGGACGATTCTCACCCTCTTAAACTACCCAACAGCCAGTCTTCCCCCAATCCCTCCCGAGCCTCCTCCGTGGTCGTTCTTCCCAAACCAACTAACTGAGCGCATTCCCCGCCACATGCACCCTGCTCACAACTTGGTCCGCAGGCAACAACGAACAAAAACATTAAACAGGAGCATTAATTGGCTTAAACAGAATGGTGCGACAATCTACTTCACGGACGCCAGTTTTGACTCCACTTCTAAAGATGGTGCTATCCCCCTCCATAGCCCTACCCGGTCCGTAGACCCCATTGTCCACTTCAAAAACGCCCCAACTTGTATAACCCTCGAAGAATTCTCCATAGCCGCCGCCATCGAATACGCTGTGAAAGTCGAGCCCCCTGCCACCCCAATTTTCGCGTGCAGTGACTCGCAGGAGGCGCTACGAAATATTTATCGATACACCACACACCCTCATACCTCTGACACCCTCAACTGCGCCCTTCGCGCCCATCCTACCCACAAGATAACGCTGGTATGGGTCCCCGGCCACGCCAACTTGGACGGCAATGCTTGAGCCCTCGAGCTCACCCGAGTACTCTCCCCGGGTCCGTCCATGTTGTGGCCCCATGTGTACCACCCTGGCACTCTAAAGATTTTAAAACATCAGGCACGCCGACAGCATCTCTGCGCGCTACGCGCACGCAGGCAGTGTTTCCCGGTCCCCCAGCTCGCCATCTCCCGTGAAGCCGCATCTGTGGTCCGAAAAGCACGAACCTCCTCTCTTATCACTCCATGCCGTATCCACTACATGCATGACATTCTCTTGCGTCCCACTTGCTCTACACCCAACTGCCCTTCCTACCCATCAGTACGACACCTTTACTGAGAGTGCCATCCGCCAGACCTACCACCACCCCTGCGTTACCGCATCGCTTGCTGGGAGGACTGGTTGAACCCGGGTCCTGGCGTAGATGTCAAATCGACGCAAAAACTTTGGTCGGCCCACTTCCTTCGTGTTAGTGCGGACCTCTGGGAGTTCTACGGATCAGCCGTATCCAAATGAAGAGACTGTGGCACGATGGCCCGGACTAGGGCTGTTTAAAGAAAAGTTTCAGGTGCGACGGCATCTCATTCACTCGCCTTGTCCCTCCATACGGCGTTGTCGTTGTCCGTCCACACTTCTCCCCCATTCTCCTCGCCGCGCGAGCTGCGCTCTCCGCCGCTCACCCCCTCTCCTTTCCGATAGCGAACCTGTCTCGCGAGGGGCATTGCATTGGATTCGATTGGATTGGCTTGGCTTGGCTTGAATTGGATTAAAGTGGATTGTGTTGGATTGTGTCGCGTCATAGCCACGCCACGTTGCGTCATAGCCGCGGCAGGGGGTTCACGGCACGTTTCACGTGATGGGAGAATCAACCTAACGGAAACAACGGAACCCCCTATGCGTCGCTTCTACACAGGGGTTCCCGCGAGAGGAGGTGGGAGTATTCTCTCTCTCTCTCTCTCTCTCTCTCTCTCTCTCTCTCTCTCAACGACCTTATGTTGAGCAAGTCCACAGTGACCTCGTCATTTTGGTCTGTTTTCGTACGCTACTCTGCAAGCGCGACTTATTGTCTCTAGCGGATGCTTTGCACGCCGAGCCTCTCGAAGCGCGGCCTCTCTCTCGGCCGTGCTAACTGCCCGCAGCCGGGCCATATGGAGTCAGTGCTCACCTACAGCATCTTCGACATTCAAGTTGCGGCTCTTCTACGGTACAGAGCGCCCGACGACACGAGGACGAACGAACGAGGGGTGTACGCTATGACCGAGCAAGTGTTGCCCCGATGCGGCGAACGCTGGAGTTTTTTTGTGGCCAGTGTTGGCCAATCTCCCTAAATGTATGCATGGCTTGACGAACGTGCGCTCGAGGCACTCGGCGAACGCTGGAGTGTTTTTTCTTTCTTTGCCAATATTGGCCCATCTCCCTAAGTGGGTATGCTTAGCTTGACGAACGTGCGCTCGAGGCCCGTGTGCACGAGCGCTCGGCATTTTCTTGTTTTTTTAGCTGCGGACAGCGATGGCGTTTTACAGTGTTGGGGCACAGCCCCTACGTATAGCGTGTCCCGCGCAGGGTGACCACAGCGGTGAGAGCGCGTCGAACTCAGATGAGGACGTCAGCCCCGATGTGTTACGTGCCCCGTGAGAGATTCAGTGAGCGCGCAACGAACGCGTGGGCAGTGCGCAGCAACCCGGAACATGCGCACAACCACGAAGTCTGGCTTAAAACTTGAGCTCACGACTGCAGTGGGGGGAGATAGACGGAACCACCTGGCGGTACCGAATGGCTACGATGGGAGCAGCAAGGGACAGATGACTGCAACCACAACCCTCGCCTGACTTGGGCTAACCTGCACGCGTGGTGAGCGCGCACGGTGCAGCTTGGGACAATGAACACTGACATCGTTCTGAAACGGTGCAGTGTGTATTGAGTGTCGCGTTGCTCGCCTGATTGCTCTGTTTCATGCTGATATATCTACGCACGTTGTTTTTTTTATTGTCCCGGAATAAACCAGTGATTTCTGTTTCGTATCGGCGTCGTTTCGTCTGGCGGGGTCAACCTCGCGAACCGTAAGCACGTGAAGAATGTCCCTTAAACAGCTTTTGGGTCTGTCACTCTTATTCCAGGAAACGCACGTGTGTTGTACTTACTTGCCAAGGTCGGGGAAGCCTTTGTTAAGTTTTTTCTTCTGGCCACTCGAAGCTAGGAAAGTTGGGAATAGCTGTCAACAGCCTGAGTTCATCTGTAACGAAGTCGGGAGTTCATAGTATGGGTACCAGTTCTGCTTGCCAAGGTACACCAGACTAAAATAACGAGGTTTACCAGATCATGCCCTCGTTTCTGCGGCTAAGAGGTTTTTTTTAAAAAAACTAAAGATATCACAAAGGTCAAGGAAGAGAAAAAAGTGCTGTGGTTTAGCTTTGGTTAACCCTAGTTGATAGCGAGAGCTTCACTGCCCTGGCTAGGCCCATTGTCGATGTGTGGTTTCGCCGTGTTATACAGACATGTTTGCAGTAAATACACTGCTTACTCGATAATTTTTTTTTTTCGCCTCAGAGCATGGTTTAAGCCTCGCTGCTCTACGAGCGACCCCAGCTGGACGTTCGTCTTCCTTCATCGCACATGGCTCAGTGCCGCACGCTGCCTCCTGGCCTTCCTTTGCGGCGCGTGCGTATCGCTCCGGCGGCGGCCTCCTCGCCTTCTTCCGCAATGCGGCGACACGGGTTCTGCGCACCTCTCCGTTCCCTCCTCGCCTATCTCTCCGCAGAAGGGTTTCAAGCTGGGCTAGTTGGAAAGACATATTCTTGAATGAAACCAGCATGAACTTAAACAAATATAAAGGAAGTGGAACACAGGTTGTGACAACGTGCGTTTGAGAGAACTGGAATTGTCATTAAAGGGCCTCCCATCATCTCATCCATCTTCACATTGTACTAAGTACAGTGGGTGTAAACCTAATTTTCCTGCCGCTGACATTTCATTTAGGCTCCGTGAACCAACGCCCCGCCAAATTATGGATGCGTTTCACATAGCAGAAAGAGGAGACAAGTGTGTCAGCCGAGCAAGCGTGCGTCTTCATCCCAAAGAGATTGCTGATCTGCAAGGGCCTTGACCGTAGCCGGTGTCTATCTAGTTTCTGATCACCGTGGCTTTTGTGAACTTGTTTTGCTCATGCGCAGTGTCTTTTATAGTTTTGTGTTAAGTATATATATCCACCCTTCTTGATATTAAACTTTGGTTTTTAGACCAGTGCTTGTCCTTATGTTCCATTCCACTTCCTTTGTCTTTAAGTTCGCGTTGGTTTCATCCAAGAATAAACCTATCTCTCCCCTGCCGCCTATCTCTCCCCGCCATCGGGCCGCTGCTCCATGCCGGGCGCTTGCAGAAGGGGGCGTGGTTTGACTTTCAGCTCTGAAAGTCAAAACTGGTCACCCGCGAAGAGTGTCCTAGGTAGCGTAGTACAGCTTTCGCTACGAAAATGCCAGCGTTTCTCCGTTAACCCGTGTCTAAACGCAATTTCGCATATGTTTAAAAATATAGCTGGCAAGTTTAACGTGGGCGTTGTTTTAGAATAAGTGAGAAGTTAGACATAAAAAGAGAGGCTTTGAAAAAGAAGGGCTGTGGTGTCACAACACCGGTCACAGTTTGTGGACTGCAGAAGCAGCTTTGTGGACTGCATCCCCTTGTCGTGTCATAAAATATGCATTGGGCAGATGGCGCAGTGCATCAGTGAGCGCCTGCATTAACATCGCAACACGTTGAAGGGCACGCCCACGTCCTACCTCTCGGCGCATTGCTCTAAGCATGGTGTCACCCCAAGCTTAACCGCACGAGTGCTCTGTTTGCACATGAAGATGCGCGCACGAGGGAAATTTCAGAAGCAGTCGTGATAAGAAAAGAATTCTGATGCGTGCATTACCCCCCCTTCCCCCCGTGCTTTTGCTGTAATGTGAAGTTGCTTATCTTGACAGCACCTGAGCTTCAGTTTTCTGTGTGGGGGTGAGTGTGTTAAGCGCGTTGTCTACGTCGCTGCTGCGGCTAGTACGCAAGCGCTTCTATATATCTTTTTCTGGTTTTCAATAAAACTTCAGTTATTAGTAAGCGCTCGTCTTGTGTCCTCCTCTCGTCTGGTTAAGTTAGCGCTGTTCCATCATAATGATTCTACGAGAGCAGTACGGTTATGGAAAATGGCTAACCCGTGCTTTTCCTCAGCTATACTGCAACAAATTCAATGCCGTTGGAGGGCAGGAGACAAGACAGCGTCGGGAAGTTTTTGTTTCAGCAGCTATCACGGAAATCCTTCAGCCACATCACAAGCTACCGCGGAACGGACAGCGCCATATACAAAGTTTTATTGCGATAATTAATGCAGAATTCTAAATTCCAAATTAGAAACAATTGTTTTTGCTTTTGGACTGGTTGGGACGGCACCCGGTCAGTGCACTTGAAATTAGGTGTCCAATTGCGATTGAAAGTGCCTTTCGCCCCGTTGTCCAATCATGGGAGCAAGGTTTAGTGCCAGTATTTTTTTTCGTCTTTCTACATTACCATTTGTGCCAAATAAACGGTTATAAAACTACTACTACTACTCTTTCTACTAGCTGAAGGGCGACTTCACGGATACGCTGGAAGTTGGTGTCTCGTGGTTCGAAAGCTTTAGTCGTCGTCAGCTACTAAGCCCGCAATTACACAATTTCACTCGAGCGGTTCGACGGGAGCCTCAAAGTGGCGCGATGACTTTGAGAGGGCGTGCGCGCGTGCATGTCCACCTGCGGCATCCTGTTGAGCCGAAAAACATAAGGTCCCTAGAAAAACAGGGAGTACAGCGCACCAAGCGTAGAAATTCTGCACCGTGAAAGGCTGCAGCTGCGTTACCCAGAGGTCGCCACGCACGAGGAGGAATTTCGACTCAACGATGAAGGCGGGAATTACGAATGAACCGCAATGGACCGCGCTTTCCTGCTACTAATCTGCGAAAAAAAAGCTTGCGGTGAGTGAAAAGTAGCGCTCCAGTTGGCTGTTCTGCGCATGCCTGAGCACGCATTCGTTTTGCTTGATCATGTGGGCTTTAGGCTTGACTAATTCGCGCGGAAGGCCTGACGGAGGCGAAAAGCGATAACGCCCGTGTGTAAGATTTAGGCGCACGTTAAGATCCCCATGTACTCAGAATTAACCCGGTGCCCGCCACTTTTAACCTCATAATCAATCGATCAATTAAACCTCAGCGTTAAGCCTCATAATCAATCAATTCGCGCGGAACCAGAAACCGTTTTTTTTTATGGGCGCGAGATACAACAGTGTGCGTGCGTCCAAGATTTCAGTGCTCCAGGAAGAATTCTAGGTAAGGTAGCTGTGTCCGTAGCAATTCACAACAGCGCTGCTTATAGGTCAGTGGAATAGCTCCAGCTTCCACACAATGTTTTTGTATTGCTTTAAATTTCGCGCTCTTTTTTTTTCGTGTAATTACGTGGAGCCTTTTTATTGTACTATACCTTAAAGTTCTGACTTTGCTGAGAGAGTCCTGATTTAGATAATCTGCAGTGTAGAACGCTTTTTCTCTCGTTGCGTGACACCCCAGCCCTGCCACCTCAATGTCCCTGCTCATCCCCGCACCACTTGTTCTTATCCATCTCAGCTGGAGATGTCGTAATTTCCCGCTATAGAACCACAAACCAACTTTTCCTTGCCAGAAAAATATCTTGCCACCAGGGGCGTATACAGGAGAGTGTTTCAGTATCAAACAACACCCCCTCCTCCCCCCCCCCCCCCCCCTCCTAGAAATTTTCAGAGCGCCGCATCCGTTCCTTTCCTTTCCTTTCGTACCACCTTAGGGTAGTATAAGGCTGAAAACATCTCAAACAACTTTAAAAACCAACTCGCCGGTGTCAGACTCCCGCAGACGTAGAGCCTGCCCGAGGCGGCGGTCAGGCAAGCAGTACAGCACGAGGTGCGAAAAATCTGGCTCCAGAGAGACCGCCACTGGGATAAAACAGAACCTTCACTCCTCCCCCGAGAACCTCCCAGTCGTACATCGACCCCCATATAGTGGACAATGACGCTGTCTCCAATTCCCCAGTATTCTATTGAAGGCGGCCTGGCATGAACACTGAAGAGCCGCTGGTCTACTTCCTCCACCCCATCCCGAACTTACAAGACTTCACTCGTATTCCCAAAAGACCCAGCAGATTCACTTTTTGAACTGGAGTGGCATTGAAAATTGGGCGAGTCGGAATGTTAACTTTCCCATTGCACAACGGACAGAACAATGAAAACGACCGACAGAAATAGGGCTGAACTAAAATTTTATTCGAGAAACGTAAAATATACAGTCATCTTGCCTTCAACAGCGGAAACTCTACCCCGATAGAAGGCTCTACGCAACCCGGCACTGTCTTACAGAGCACAGTACTCGAGATACGCAACTTCCGCATCTAGCAAAGACAGGAATATTGCGCTAACGCCTGAGTAGGGATGTTTTACAGTGAGGCTGTCTACGGCTACGATCCAGCATATCGTCTTCAGCGACGCACCGAGCGTACACACTAAACTTTTTTACACCCTTTTGGGCCGAAAAGGGTGTAAAAATCTTGTCCCATGGCTAACACCCTTAAAAGGTGTTTTGGCAAAAAAAGGGTGTCTGGATGAAAAAAGGGTGATGAGCTCAACACCTTTAAAAAAGGGTGTTGAGGATGCTCAACACCCTAAAAAAAGGTTGTGGAGTCTCACACCCTTTTTTTGAGGTGATGGCATGCGCAGAGGCAATGTCAAACGGTGGAGCGCGCAGCATTCAACACAAACAGCCAATACGTACAAGTTACAGTTGGAACACGGGATTCAAGCGGTACAGGGAGTGCATACTTACTTAGCAATACATGTGCTGTTCTTGCTTTTATACCCAGCAGAGGAAAGCCCCCAGATGGAGTCGGTGGGCTTGTCGCAAAAAAACTGATATTTTAGCGCTAATTTTGGAAGTATGGATTTTACTACGAGAATATACAAATCAACACGTGGATTTGCAAAAACTTTTTAATTACGCAGTAGTTTTTCTAATCCGTAACTTAAAGAATTTTATTAAATATCATACAAATCTTCCCTGCCACCTCAACACCCTTCAAAAAGGGTGTTCATTATTTCAACACCCTTTTTCCCAGAAGGGTGTAAAGCTACAAATTAGGGTGTTCGAAACTAAGAAACAGGGCGTAAAGAAAAAAAGGGTGTGAGAAAAGACCGCCAACGAAGAAAAAAGGTGGAGAGACCTCCAATTTTGGAGGCATTTTGTACCTGTTTACACGGGTGGACTGAACATTCTCTACGAGCGGGCGGGGGGGGGGGTTTGTGCCTCACGATGTTTACAGCAATATGAATTGGCATAATTTATTACCAGTGAAGCTCTTTAAGCTTCAGGAGGTAGTTTCAGCAACATTAGCAAAAACATACAAAGAAAAAACTGGGGCGCCTGTAAAGGGTGCACCACCGCAGATAGGGTATTATGACAGTGAAGTCGGCTTTCGAGCTTGTTAGAGTGTGAGCACAAGGGGCGTATGCGTATCCGCACCTCTTACTGTACCATTTCAAAGGTACTAGTCTTTTTTGGATTCTAAAAGGTAAAAAAATTCGGGCAGCTTGCAATAGTGGTGCAAGACTGGAGAAACAGCAACGCTGGGGGCCGACCTACCTTGTTTCCCTCTTGGATCTCCTGGAAATGGGGAGGGGGGGGAGGCGGGCACACTGGAACAGCCTTGTAAAATCTGGTTAAATTTGGCCTCATCCCTGAGCGGTCATCCTGGCTTAGCAAGAACATTGTAAACCTTAGCAAACATAACAAAACCTAGCAACACCGGAAGAAACTAGGTCGACCCCCAGCTCCGCTGTTCTTTTTTTGCAACTGAACACCTATTTCACACCGTTTCAACAACCTACAGAAAGCCAAGCGTGTTGCAGTTGGTAAACATTCTTTTCGCCACACGACTACAGTCTTCTTAATTTTGAAGGTTCAAATTGGTGTTTCACGTGCCAAAGCTAAACTTGGGGCATGAGGTGCACCCAATAAGGAAACGAGCGATCATTGCAGAAGAGCAATTATTTTTTTTGTTGCGTTTGGAAATTTCTTGCGAGTAGAGGAGTATATGAGGGGATGTCTTCTTCTTTACAGCGCTATTATGCATCCGAACATGGCCTTATTCAATGAACAGCTGAACACCTTTTCCACACCCTTTCAACACCCTAAGAAAAACCAAGGGTGTTGAAGTTGATCAACACCCTTATTTTCGAACAAAAAGGGCGTAGAGCTAGAAAAAGGGTGTTGAGACTCAAGAAAAAGGGTGTAAAGGCCTCCCAACACCCTTTTTCCACCTATGCTACGCCCTTTTTGGCTAAAAGGGTGTAAAAAAGTTTAGTGTGTACACCAACTGTTTTCAGCGTAGAAAAAATGATAATGAAATAAAGAATGTCCTAGGGCCTCCATATTGGGACATAAGACGTCTTATCATTGCCTCGAAAAAAATTTCTTCCCAGCAATGTACTTGTGCTTAAGGAGCCATGAAGAGAAAATACAACTTTGTTTAATTTGAAAGAACTAGAATTCAGTATCTCACTCAGCTTCATCACAGCCACAAAAGATGTTTTTTAACAAAAAAAAAGCAAGAAGTATTTAAAAACTTTCAAATTTTGCGCCCCAGTGACGTGTAATGAGCAAGAATGACGTCATACGGGTCAATAATAAAAATTTTCAGTGCGTTAACTGCACGTTAGCAATCAAGTGATGCGGTCAAATGGAACTACAGATCCTATTACAGAGTCCAGTCATGTGTCGTCGCGACAGGTCAGTTAGACGGCCGCCAATCGCACAAACAAGATTCCGTGACGTCATAGAAAAGTTGCGGGAAATTGGCTAGGGGGTCGCGACTGCTTCACGCGTTTTCTTTAATATCTCCGTTATTTGTTCGAAGGTTGCGATGATATTGGTATCATATTTATCGGGACTACGCAGTCTTTCTAATAAACCCAACTTGTATTTTGTCTTCATGGCTCCTTTAAACGTGAAGCCGACTTTAAAGGGGCTATGCAGGCGAAACGCAAGCTTGGTTGTTCGAAAGATTGCCTCTTTATGTAACACCGACATCGCTTTTAACGTAAACTTCACTCATATAAGCTACATAATCAATAAAAATAGAGGAGGAACTCACTAGCTACCTTTCCGCATTGAACTTAAAACTTACTATGTGCGCTATTGCGATTGACTGAGGCCAGCAAAATCCAACAAAAGTTATAAAGGTGTTAGAAGCTTGCAGATACGAGCTATTTGCGCTTGAATTTGGTGGGCATTCTTGTTGTAGCAGTAAGCATGGGGAAATAAACAATGTACGTTACGTAAGTACACGTAAACATAAAATCAGTAGTGCGTGCGGTCGACGCTGCGTAGCCGACGCTGCACGTTAGTGGGGCGCGTTGGGCTTGTCTAAGATGACACTGGCCAACTGAATAGCGACTCTGCCACTTACGTGACTCTGTTTGTGGGATCATACCCAATGTCTCACTAAACAATTACTATAAACCATAAGAAAAATACGCCAGGTAAAATAGGTTCAGAAAAATCGGGTGGTGACAGTGGTCCTGAGCTATAGTTACTTTACATTGCATATACTTTGGAGAGTTGCGCATCTGATTTTCACGAGCCGCCACGCCACCGGTGCCACCATGACAGTAAAGCCCGCTATGAGTTCCGCGCACCGAACTCCTTTTTCAGTTCTGCGCAGGTCAGCGGCTGCGTCTGCCCCGCGCAGCTGCCAGCGCAGCCGGCAGAAGAGAGAGAGACATATAACATTTATTCAGAAAAAGAAGACTTCACCCCACCCCTGCAACCGGTGCTGCTGCTCCTAAATGCGTGACGGGTGCTTTCCAGCATGATCGTGGAAGTCAAGATGGCGGATAGATGCACGAGGACGAGGGTTCGCTTCCCGGCCACGGCGGCCGCTTTTCTGATTGAGGTGAAAAGCAAAAACGCCCGTGTGTGCGAGATCCCCAGGCGGTCAACGATCCCCAGGTGGTCAAAATTAATCCGGAGCCCTCACTACGGCGCGCCTCATCACCTGTGTACCATCGGCGCGTTAAACCCTACAATCAATCAATAAATTGCGGATAGATGCGCAACTCTGCTCCCGAAGGAGAGTCATCTACCGGAACTCTAGCCCGGGCGGTATCGCTGTGCCATCCAGGAAAGCGCGCGATAACCAAGCTAACGAAAAGAGGCGCCAGTCACAAAACGGCAGTCCAAATAACGTACCTTTCGTTTTCGGGTGCCTGCCCTGAAGACGTTATAATATACTGACGCCACAAAACATACGATGAAGCGGGAGAATTCCAATTTTGGGGTAAATTGCTTATTTATCAGTGAATAAAGCATCGTTTGCTGTTTGCTGTCGTACAAGCCCTCGGGGTATACTATAACTCAAGAATTCTTTTTTTCATAAAACAAACTGGTATTTTGTATTCATGGTCCTTTTAAGGGATCGGTGAAAGCTCGGTTTTTGTACGGTGGCTTTCCCGCTTCCTGGTTGCACAGTGAAGGATCGCCATCTACGGAGGGAGAATTGTTACAACCCCACTTTATACTTGTCTGCACGTCCGCTGCGCCTTTCCCGAGTCGCGTGCTCTCCTCGCCAGGCGCGACGTCGCTCTCCCCCACTGACAGGGCACAATGCCGCGCGTGCTTCGGCGGCCACCTGCGTGGTGCACTAGATACGTCATTGTCTGAACCCACCAATCTTGTATGTCTTTTGTCGGTGAAGTGTAAATCGCGCCAATGTTCAAATATTTCAACAAAGCAAATACCCGATATAGCTAAACCCCAACATAGTCCCACCAGAGTGCCACCTTCGCCGGACTCCCTTCTGCACAGGATGGAAGGACTTTGAATTTTTCAAAGGCGATATTCTTTCTTGAGGTGCTTAAACTCAGGAATTTCGGTGTGTCTGTCTGTGTCTGTGGCTCGATTCTGTCAACCGACCAAAGGGAAACAAAATCTGCGCAATAGTCTTATATAGTCAGTGCCAAATCTAAACGTCTAAGTCCGGTTTTAATGTTCATACTTGTGGTCGCGGGTTCGATTCCCGGTCGTGGCGGCCGCTTTTCTGATGGAGGCGAAAAGCAAAAGCGCCCGTGTGTACGAGATTTCGGCGCACGATAAAGATCCCCAGGTGGTCAAAATTAATCTGGAGCCCTCCACTACGGCGCGCCTCGTTGCCTGCGTTGCGTCGGCGCGTTAAAACCCCCAATCAATCAATCAATGTTCATACTTGTCAACATTGTTGAACAAGAAAAAAACATTACGCAAATATAAGACAAAAAATTAATACATAATCGATATTTACAGTGTTCCTTTATTAAAAAAAATCACCCGCATTTCCCCGAAGGGGAGCATGGGGAAGTGCGAATGCACGGGTGATGCTATGAGGGGGGAGTTATGTTGAACTGTGTTGGCATTGGCCCGTTAGTTGCATTTAACACCCCCGCGTGATCAAGTGGGGATTCACACACCCCGTTAGTCGTTCTCTGGAAATCTTGGTGAATTAAAGTGTATGTTCGAGGAGATCACACACACACGCAAGTGAAGTGAAACGACAGTATTCTTTATTCAGCACTTGTTGGTGTTGTCGCTGTAGTTGACGGTCATTATGACCGCCTTGTGGTCACTGAAATGTACGGTCAAGAGTTGTTGCAAGACCGCGCGTATCAGACAGTTAATCGCAAAGGCCAGGTCGATGTAGCTGCCGTTGATGGTGGTGGGAGCCTCTAGCGGTAGGCACGTCATGGAGTGGTTGGCGAGCATGTATTCCATCAACCACTCGCCGCCCTTCTTCTTCTTGGCCAATCGCCCTAAGTGGGTATGTGCTAAAGAAATTAGGAACTCTTCTTGGCCAATCGCCCTAAGTGGGTATGTGGTGCGGACGGACGGACGGCGGTGGACGCGTGATTCAGGGTCGCTTAAGAAGTGCATTCGCACTTAAAAAATTGTGGAAGCTTGGTGTCGGGCGCTTCGACGCACGAACTGGCACGGGCCCTGGGGCGAGCAGTGCGGAAATGGAAAGCACGTGTTGCGCGGCGCTTTCGAACGCCGCGCATCCCGACAAAGGCCGCGCCTGCTCGCACCTGATGTCTTAACCGCCACCACATGGGATGGCCACCAATGACGACGACTGGCTTTTCCTTCTTCCCCGGCCCTCAGCGGCCGGAGGAAGGGAAGATGAGACAAAGAGACGCGGTCCAGGCGCGGGAGAGCTCGGCCCGTCGTCTTTAGGCTCCGCCCGAGCATTGTGTCTTAGCCGCCCGTCGGGCTGTAAATAAATGTATATAAAGTTTTGTATCGGAGGCTGAGTTTGTCGGTTGAGGATACCCAGGGTCAGATCCTCAGCGCTACTGCGGCTTGGAGGAGAAGCCCCAGGGAAAAGAATACCACGAACATAACTCTTGGTTTTTGCGATAGCAAATGATATACTACATCTACAGCTGAAGACCGTCGCCTGCTGTTGCCCACGCTCCTGGCGGCATTTGAGAAATCACACGGCAACAACAACAAAAGGTTCCACTAGATAGGATCCACGTTCTGCTTGAAACGCACTTGGAGTAAGGAAATATGGTTCTATAAAGGTTGAAGTAAGACGCCTCGATATACGCGCGTCTCCGCCGTACTGTCGCGCTGGCATCGAGGAACCCGGCCTGTAGCGGTGGAGCGCGGCAAATAAATTCACAATTGAGCAAACCTTTAGTGTGCTTATCTTGAGAGGAGCGCGACGGAAGAGGAACAGCATGAGAGTTGAGCGGGAAAGCAGAATAAGGCATTCACAAAGACTATCGTCTTTTGCCGACATTTGCAACCAAGACAGCAGATACGCGGCCGATTTTTTTGTGTGTTATAAAGCCGTACCACCTTTCCCGATAGTTGATCACACTGTCGAAACAAGATTATTGTGTCTGTGACGGCAACCAACGACCCCAAGGCACTGATGGACACTGAGGGGCCCCAAGATGTCCCAAACCACAACCCCCCCCCACCCCCCCCCCCCCTACCCAACTTTGACTTTAGCGCTCGTCCTGTTGTCCCCTTTCTTTGTCCGTGTCTATTTTTGCGCTTTCAGTTTCCATTATGCATCACCAACAGGCCCAAACCATGACCCTTTTTGACTTTCTTTCTTTCCCTGAGTCTTTCTTCACAAGTAAAAGCTTTCTCTCTCTCTCTCTATTCGTGCCTGCGAATAAGAAAACCGCATCATTCGCATACCCTGTTTAGCAAGAATCACTACTGTAGTATTGGTCTGGAGCTGACAAATGCTTCACCCACTATGGTAAGAGGCCCGTCCTGCACTGGTATGACCTCCAAAAATCAACGTAAGTAGGTCATTCTATTTGCATGCTAGTGATGCGATGTGAAAGCCCCGTATAGTCGACACTACCGAAAAGGTGTAAAAGAAACAGAGAAGGAAATGTGATCGACTGAATACTGTGTAAAAAGCTACTACAGAATCATGAAGCAGGCGTAACACATTCCGGTTAGCCATCGGTGATTTGAATGTGGATTTCTCCAAGCCAGACAATATACGGTTGATATTGAAAGCTTTTGACCTACAGTATAATGATTCCTACCGCCCATGACATCGCCCGAGATCTATCCCGCCAGGCGACACGAGGGTGTAGGTTAGAGACTGCGTGTCCTTTGGTTACGTATCAAGACATAACGGGGTACTATAAGTGCCAAAGAATGATCTATCCCGCCGGTCATGAATCCCTGACCAACGAGCAGGAGCACTGCCTCCGGCTCCTCCAAACAAATACGTTTCCTCATCCGTCAAAACTTCACTTGCTCCATCCCACTCAGTACTTCCAGCTATGCAAATTTTGCGCTTCCCCGGGCACCCTGTGCCATATGGTATGGGAGTGTTCGGCAAACCCCAAAATTCCAAGAATCGCGCACCCTTCCCGTGAGCAGTGGGAGAAGGAGCTGTCCCGCTCCGGTCTCGATTCCCAGCTTAGGCTGGTGGAAAGGGCCGTAGCGGCAGGGGTCTCAAACGGAGTCCTGGAGTGAGGGCCCCACACCACATTACGATGCTCCCAATAAAGTTTATCCTCCTCCTCCTCCTATGAACTAATCTCTGTTTGTTCGTCATGTATATACCTCACTTTGGCAAATCTTCTTTCTGAAATTGTAATACCAATGTCTCGAAACTAAACAAGTTTTTTTTTTAGTTTTTGATGAGATTATGGAATGCAATGCTATAAGTATTCAAACAAACCAGCCAATTCACTTACATAGGTAGACATAGCTTTCCTACAAACCATGCAGCCTTGACTCGCCAGAGGACCATGAGTCTAACTGTGGGGATTTATGTGCCGTACAAACGATATGCAGAGTTATAATGTCCCCTGTGTTTATATCTCCAGGCACACCCAAGTATGTAATGGAGAACTTCGTTGTGCCGCACTTGGCATGGGTTAGCCGGTATAACGCTACCCCTGTACTCATCGCTAGAGGTTTCAAAGTGTACATTTCAAAGCAACACAAGGAATGGTTTATTCAATCTGTGCTCCAAGAGTTTCTTCGCAAATTCGACTGCAATCGTCAATCCGATTCCCTCAACTGCTGAACAACGCTCTGTTTAAAGGGGCCATGAAGACAAAATGCAAGCTTGGTTCATTCAAAAGATTGCCTCGTTAAAATCATGCTGACACCACCTTTAATGTAAACTGCGCTCAAGTAAGTTGTATAATTAGGAAAAAAGGGAATGGCCGTGCGACCCACTAGCTCATTTCCCGCAATAGAACCTATGATGTCATACCAGCCAGCCCGGCGACTGGAGGAGGCGGGAAAACGCAAACGCAAATTGGGAAAAACTTATACGCTTGCTGAACCAGCTATTTGCGCTTAAATTTAAGGCACATTCTTGTTATATAAGTAAGAATGGTGGGACAAACAGTGGAAGTTACGAAAGCACACGTAAACATAGAAGTACCGATGCGTACTGCTGTTGGTGCTGCGCGCACTGTGCTTCGTTTAGATGCACAGCACTGCGGAGCTTTGGGGTTGTCTCAGACGACACTGGCCGCTTAACGCAAGCGACGGTGTCTTACGTTACCATATTTGTCGAGCGAGCACCATGTTTCACGAAACGATTGTTTTCTCCATTAGCAAGAACAATCCAGGTTTAAATACGCTCATGAACAAACCAAAGGCGGAAAACGGCTTGACACGGTGTGGTGGCACCATCTAGGTTGGCTAACAGTATGCAAGTCTCTGCTCCACACCAAGTTTAGCTGAAAGATCTGTTCTTATGATGTCATTGCAAATCTTGTTCAAGCACATGTTTTGTGACAAGAATCAAAATTTTAGTTTAAATTGATTAATTTCGCAGTGAATAAGGCGTCGTTTGCTTCCAGAGAAGCGCTGGGGGCACTTACAACACGAAATCTTTCGAATAAAACAAATTTGTATTTTGTCTTGATGGCCCATTTAAAGCTGCAACCGAACCAGTCAGAGTATATCCGACACACTAAACTTTTTACACACATTTTGGCCGAAAAGTGTGAAAAAGTCTTATCCTATGATACACCTTTAAAAGGTGTTTTGGCAGAAAATGGGTGGAAAGATAAAAAAAGGGTGTGTTTGTGAACGCCCCAAAATAAGAGCGTGGGCAGCGCTGCAACGCGTGACAACGTGTATCGGCTGAGCGCGCAGCAGAACATACAGACACATTCAACACGCACAAGTCACATTTGAACCACAAATAAATTGAGCAAGACAACCAACGGGATGCATGGGGGGAGCGAGTACATACCAAGGAGGTTGTACATACTTACTTAGAAATACATCTACGCCTTTTACTTTTCTAGCCAGCCGAGGAAAGTCCTCTGATAGAGGTGGTGGGCTTGTTGTAAAAATCAGAAATTTGTATGCTAATTTAGGAATTATGCATTTTAATGTAAGCGCATGAAAGTTAGCATGCAAGTTAGCATGCAGAGTTGCAAAATCTTTCTTAATTGTGGAGTGGTTATTATATTCAATAAGTCATGGCATTTCATTAATTCCAAAACACCTATCTACACCCTGTTCATTATTTGAACACCCTTTTGGCCACACGGGTGTAAAGCTACATATTAGGCTGTTGAAAACTGAGACAAAAATATTAGGCTGTTGGAAACTAAGACAAAACTCTGGTTGATTCCTCTGTCATAGGAATCAGTAAAACACGAAAGTGAAATGTGCAGCGAATTCGGCAGCTGAGCAAGGTTTGCGGGTCGGCGGCTGTCTTATGGGTGTGCTCGGCGAGCGACGTCCTGCTGGCGGGTCGCTTCGGCAAAGGTGTACTGCGTCATTTTCGTGACGAATATGACGTCAGTGAAGTCTTGGAGTATCGCGGCAGAAAACACTTTCGTGTAGAAATATAAAACCCGCAAACGAAGAACGTTGCTTCCCCGCAAGAAGACCCTGTGTGCGGGGGTGCACCCTTTACAGGCCGCTTGCTTCGTTGTACTGGCGTCACTTCCGTGACGGATATCACATCAGCGAAATCTTCGTGTATCCGGGAATAAAACACTTTTGTGTTCAAAGGGAGGGAAAGACCTCGAACTAAAAAAAAACAATGTAAAAAATTCTAACTTTTGAAGTATTTTCTAACCGTTTATATGGGTGGATTTGAATATTTTCTACGAGCGAGGGGATGTTTTTTACCTCACAATGTTTAGAACAATATAAATTGGCGTAGTGTATTACCAGCGGAGCTGTTTAAGTTTGAGCTTGGTTCGGTGGCGTTATCAAAAAATCCAAATACAAAACTGCGCTGCATGTAAGGGGTGCACCACCGCAGATAGGGTACTATAACAATGAAGCCGGCTTTCGCGACTGCTCGAGTGTGAGAACAAGGGACGCATGCGTATGCGCACCTCTTCAAATACCATTTTAAACGCGACTGTCTTTTTGGGTTACTAAAACGCAAAAAAAAATCGCGTAGCTTGCACTAGGGTTGCAAGGCTGGGGAAACATCAGAGCTGGGGGTCGACCTAGCTTGTTTCCCCCTGGTTCCGCAGTCAGTGTGGGGGACACACCGGAACAGCCTTCTAAAATCCGGATGAGCTTGGCCTCACCCCTCAGCGCTTAGCCTAAGCTAGCAAGAATATCGCAAAAGCAAACAAATCATAGCAAATTTTTGGAAAACCTAGCAACACCAGAAGAATCTAGGTCGACCCCCCAATCCCCGTTTTCTTTTTCTTTTTTTTTGAACAACTGAATACGTATTTCACACCTTTTCAACACCCAACAGAAAACCGAGGGTGTTGCAGACGGTCAACATTCGTTTTGGCACACAAAAACGCACGAGTAAAGCTACAAGTTAGGGTGATTGAACCTAAGAAAAATGGCGTTGTGACTTTCCAACACCCTTATTTAACTTATACTACACTTTTTTTAGGTAATAAGGTTCGAAAAAGTGTAGTGTGCAGTATTGACAAAGCTGTACTCCCTATTATTACCAAATGATAAAATAAATGCCGGTACTGTTTTTTAACCCTGTGTGATATACTACATCTCGGCAGATCATCCACCTTCACAAATGGGAACGGCTTTTCAAGTTTTTTTTTTTCTAAACCTGTGCATAGCTATGACGAACTAGCCCAACAAAGTGTTTGAGTGTCTGCTCGTATTAGTGTGTGAGATGTGCACAACGTAATTTGAGCGCTAAAACATTATTTATGGCACACTATCGATTTCCTAGGTACACATGCACTACCTTAAAGTCACCAGCGTAATCTGATGCACGAAGAGCGGCAGTAGTTACCTCGCACACACTTTTCGCAATAGTTATATGATTGATTCACCATATTTGTTACACGATTTGAGCATCTTGCTTGTACTCGCACAGAGTGGACTGTTCTTACTACAATATTGTTACGAACTATTGGTATGACAGGGAATCGAAGGAAACCAACGTAAACCAGGTAAACAAAAATCCCGGGCAATCTCCACTAACGTGAAACCTGGGGAAGGGCGAAGCGTACAGTGTATAAGTGGCGCCTTGGAGTTTCTTTCCACGGATATGAAACCGTTAGGGGTAGACGTATACAGCTTTGCTGTATAAGTCTCGCGTCTTTGAAGCACCAAGAGTTATAGCACAAGGCGTTAGAAAACGAGTGCCCCGGCGTGTTCTTTTAGTACACGTTTTTGCCCGCGGAAATTAAACGTTCTAGCGCGAGGCGTGGCAAAACGAGCGTGCCAGTGTGTTTAGTACGCGTTCCATTCTAGCGTGACACGTTGGGAAAGGAGTGTCCCAGTGTTTTATTACCGTGACAACATGAAACGACGAGGTCGACAGGAGACGCCGACAGACAGCCCCTAAGGGGCTTCACCCCTAAAAGTTGTAAGATTTAATAAACCAAAAGCAATGCCCCAGAGCTTACAGATGCGTGTGATACTTCCAAAAAGTGAGTTTTCGTGGCAGGAGAGAATGCAGTCACAATGGCCAGAGTCAACTGTTGCGCAGGAAGTTCCCATTCCGAAGCTTACGTAGATCTCGTTATCGCGATAGTTGAAGTGCAAGCAAGATCTTTCGGTCCAACTCTTTCAAAGTATGAGTGCAGTAGTCTTATATATGTGTGCCGCACGTTATTGCCCTCCGAACGGGATGGCTTCCTTTTTTCTAGGAAGCGCAGGCAGTTGCGCAAGTGCGGGGCAACACGTCGGCACACCTGTTTGGCCAGGGAGCTTTCCCTTTAGTCCCCGCCCCCCGCGACAGGCCGCTTTCCAGAGACGAGCCGGACTGTGAATTCGGAAGGACAACTTTCGAGGCTAATCAATGCGATTCGAAAGACGAAGCGAAAGAGGAGCGAAGGGAGGGAAAGGGCAGCAAAGAGGGAGAAAGCGATGAGGAAAGCAAGAGTTCAGAAAGCTCCTGCCAGGACGGGAGAGGACGACAAAAAGGCGAAGGGGAACTCTCCCTCGCCGGCGGAGAGGAGCAGCAACAAGCGATCGGCCTGTGCGCGCGGAGAATCGTTTACGTCGTTTCTATGGCGATTGAAAATAATCGAGGCAGCACCGCCACAAGTGGCTCCCCGGCGAGGAGGCGCACCGATCGCCAGGAGCCGCGCCGCCATTCTGCCAAGACACATGCGGCATGTGACGACCGCCAAGACGCGCTGCCCAGCGGCCGCCCGTTCTCCACGCCGATGTCTCCAGCGGGACAGCTGGCCGCAAAGAGAGCGAAGACTCCCGCCGAGCGCTCCGGAATTGTTCAACCTTGCTCGCTCGGCAGCGCCTTGGGGACTTGCGCCTGAAATGCAACCATGTCCCTGACCGTGACGTGAGTGACGGGACGAGGCAGCGCTGTGGTTCTGCCGTCGCTGCTATCGTCATCGCTTGTGATGTGCCGCGTTTTGCATGTTTCCGCTGTGCAGCTAGACATTCTGTCGCCATAGTAGTGCTTCCAAAACGTGTCGGGTGACAGATACTGCAGACGTTGCCACGCACTGACCGCGCCAGGAAACGACGTGTCATTACTAGCTTCGCAATTGATTCACCGGCGTTAGTTCGAAACCACTGACAGACAATAGAAAGTTTATTTTTTCTGCAAGTACAGTCACGGCGCATGGACCAGCCAGCATGGAGGCCGCCGGAGAACGGATTGCCAAGGCTCCGCGGGTCCGCAAAATCAACAGCACCAACTCGCGCTTCCTCACAGAGGCCTCGCAGCGCAAGGCGCTCATGGTCACCTTCTTCGCCAATGGAGACCCCTTCTCCTCGGGTCTCAGGGTGTCCATCAATCCGGGCCGAGACTTCAAGACGATCGAGTCTCTCTACGACTACATCTCGCAGCGTCTGGACGTCAGCAACGGTGTCCGCGTCATCTTCACCCTCGACGGCAAGAAGGTGCCTTCTCTGGACGAACTGGAAGACGGTGCATCGTATGTGGCTTCGGGAACGAGACCTTTCGCCGCGCTTGCCTACGGCGCTGGCCAAACGCGGAATCGTGCGCTGCAGCGTTCGGACGACGAGCCCAGCCGGCTGATCCATGCTGCGGGTAACAAGAGGATTCCCGGAAAGGGAGGCTCCGTCAGCCTGCCCGGATCCGGGGGCCGGGACGACGGGAGGGTCATCGATGTAGTCAGCAGCCGCGATCCGAAACTGAAGAGCCGCGTTCTTCTAAACCTGAAAACTGCGCAGACTTTCGAGGAAGTTTTGAAGGACCTCGGCGGAGCGCTCAATATGACAAGCGTCAAGAGGATGACAACGAGAAAAGGGGAAGTGGTGAGTACACGGTCGACATGTTATTTGCTGGATTATACAACCGGAGGAATAACGATCGCCGTAATTAAGGACATTCTCAGACTGTACAGATTTTTGCGATGAAAGCCAGTGGAACTTGAAGGTCAGTATATCTTAAACGATATCAACGAAATTCATCCTTTACACCGCTTTTGCTTATGTTGTTCAAGTTAGGTTGGAACAGAAAAGGTGATATCCTTGTTGCAGTTGATGACAGCTCTTCGTGTAAAGAAAGCCAAACATGCGCCCTCAAAATTAGACTAAAGCTATTGATATTGCGAAGATAGATAAAGGTTGCACATGCTGCACTTTAATATCGTCGCATCCCGGTGCAATATAAAATACGGAACTGTACGAAAATCACAGTAACATCAACATTTGGGAGAATGCTTAGGACTAAGGTAAATACCGTACTTTAGGAAAAATGAACGCACAAATTAAGAAAGAAAGAAAGAAAGAAAGAAAGAAAGAAAGAAAGAAAGAAAGAAAGAAAGAAAGAAAGAAAGAAAGAAAGAAAGAAAGAAAGAAAGAAAGAAAGAAAGAAAGAAAGGAATAAAGAACGAAAGAAAGAGAAGAAGAAAAAAGCACAGAAAACTAGAGTAGCGAAATTGCCCTGATTCATTATTCGTATTATTATTTTCAGCGTAAAGAACATTATGCTTTCCATTAAACAAGCTTTCCCTTTTGGCGAATGTTATTGAATGGTGCTCTGCCGCATAAGGGGTTTAACTGCAGTAAAGTAACCTTTACAGGATCTAATTCCAATTTCTTAACGCTGTTACTGCAACATTTGCAGAATGGTATGAACCAAGCAATATGGATGTCACATTGCAGCTCATTGCCCTTGCAGTCACAATGCTCCAGCAAGTGCTCCACATACAAGCTTATATGTAGTTAAGTTTACGTCAAAATAAAAGCACGGGGGAAGTCGAATAAGGCAGATGTGATATCTACGAGAATCACATGTTGTTTCAAAGCAGGGTATTAAAAGAATTCCAATTTTGTTGATTAAATATGAGTTACAGGATGACTGATCAGAATAATTGAATTTAGAGATTTTTGCGTGTGCACTTCAAAGTGGCAACAAGTTAAGGAAGAATGTACTAGTAACAGGACGTCGTCCGACATGCGTGGGTAACCTAAATGTGGGGCCCAAGTTGTATTTACATATTGAATATTTTTAGTTACAGGTTTATTGGGGGATATTTGATACAGCTGTAGGAATGGCAACGTGTCAAAATACATGAGGATTTACCAAGGCTACACCGTCGAGAAGGTGTGCCGTTTAGAAATTTAATTGGGCGAAATGCCTAAAAGTGCACATGATTTGTTATTGAAATCCCGTAAGGGCATTCATCGGCCACGTTAAAACAGTGAATAATAGGATGTTTTGAAACTGCGATGTCGGAGTGGTCTTATGTCCCGAATTTACGAGATACATGGTCGGTTGGGCACTGAGGAAAAGGCGAAGGCTTCCTGAGAAGCTAATCCCGGGCATTTGTACTTTCATTTACTTGTCTGTGCTTCATCGACATATTATACCAGTAACCTTCTATCAGGCTTGCGAGCGATAAATTATGAATTCTTTGTTTTTTCTGCATACAAAGGAGGTGATAACGGGACTCAGTTCTTTTAGGTTACTTTTCATGTACTAACTTTTTGTTGGGGAAGTATGGGTCATTTTGTGCAACCGGCCTCTACTCTTTTCCAATCTTTCTCTTGTACGACCAGTTCATTCAGGTGATCCCAGCTTTTAAACCTTAAATAGTGTTTTTTTTTTATGGCTTTATGCACACTTTTTCCGGCTCACATTGACATGTGTTTTCTTTATATTGAGGTCCTCCTAGAAATATTTATCTTAGATTAGAGCTTAGCTGGAGCTTTGGAATTCCGATTCACCGTTTTGTGACAATTCAAATTTCACTTGAGGCACTAAAAGATTTCGTAACGCAAGTACAAAATGCAAAAAGAAATTGTCGTGTGCGAAAATGGGTTTTCTTAACTGCGTGTATTTACTGCACATAGAGCCGTAAAGCTTGGGAACTCAAGCAATACCTCACATAAAACGTGTGTTTGTGAATAGTTCCAAGCGCTTATCCAAATAGGTACTTCACTTCAATTTTATTAAAAGAACAGAAAGCATTGGATCGTACTTGTGCTAGAAAAATTCCCCTGTTGGCGCTAGAAACGAAGACGTTTTCAAGAGTACCAATCTAAAACTCCGCTCTACTGAGTGGTCATTATCAATTTATGCTCCGAACATAAGCCATAGGTTGCTAAACAGGTTGGTAACAAGCTTGAAGGCCAACTGTCAACAAATTTGTGCGTGTGCGCGCGTAGGCCTATGGGTATGTGTTTGTTTGTGTGTGTCTGTGCGTGAGTGCGGGGGAAGTAACATTGCTGCTCCTATTCAAAACAAAAGGCACTACTATACAACAAAGCGCATGTTCCGACGATTAGTTCCGTTATGAAGAAATGTAGTTCTAACTCAGTTCACTGCGGCTTCATTTTAAAAACTGTGGCGTAGAAGTGGTTGTATCCAACAGTATTGAAATCTAGTTGCTTAACGTGGTTAAGTTTTTGCGGTTTAAAAATGCTGACATTGTGACCATCAAACCGCCTTCAGAACTGGTTATTTTCTAGGGCTAACCATAAACTCGAAATCAAGGAAGGGTCCTGAAAGCCTATTCGAAAAAAAAAACGTTTCTCAAAGAAAGCCCGCGCCGATCGACATGCATCGGCTCCGTAAGCGTTCCTAAGAAGCCCAGAGTTCGCGGCCCTTAGTTTTACCGTCTGTCGCAGTCAGCAAAGTTCAACCATGGCGAAACCATAAACGCGGAACCGTTTTACTAATATTGATTTCCCGAAGTCGGAAGGAAATGCACCCCAAAAAGCTTCAAGCGAAAATGGCGTGGAAAGGGCTTCGGTATCTTCCCTGCAACTTTCAGCGCTTATCTGCCTCAAGCGCCATCAGTAAACACTTCTGTCACGAACGCAATGTTCGCCGTCATGGTACCCTTTAGGCCTAAAAAAACAAATTCAGGGGTTCAGCTGATTTGAAATTCAAAATAAATAGCAAGTAAGCCTAAACCAGGCCTCCTATTTTAAAAATCTATACCGTACTTCAATAACAGGTCCCTGCTGATCGAACGCTGTTGACAAGAACTCGGGTTCGTTGCCGCCGAACCAATCGTCCCGAGAAAAAAAAATCGAGAACATGGCGGCAGCGTCTATTGACTGGACTTTGCAAACATAAACCCGACATGAGTTTGCGGGGCGCCAGTGACTCACTCATCCGAGATCTCGTGACAGGACGGCGCAAGTTTGAAAGCGGAGTTCGTCTCATGCGCCGAATGATTTCCCGGTCGGAACATCTCGCATGCGTGCTACGTTGCGGAGTGCGCGCCGCGTGTGCATTAGTTTCGAGGTCGTGTCGATTTTCGATAGTTGTTGATCTTGATTTGTGAATTGGCAGGGTGGGTGCCGCGCAACCCAGAACGTCAAACGCACAGTCGCGTTCAAATAATTCACGAACGAAGCAAGCGAGACGGGTCAAAACGGGGTGCACGTTTCATCGTCCGTTTTTCCAGGAATTACTTTTTTGGTGCGAGTAACAGCCTCCACATCGCTACACGCGCAACACTCATTCTTGGTTTTTATTTTGCACGTAATGCGAGAACACAAAACGGTAATATTAGCGAGAGAAAACAGGGGTTTGATACGGCCATGTCCGCTGAGGGGCAGCACCTATATCTGCATTTTTGCTTGATGTTGTGGTAGCCAGCGCTGCTTTGGTTGAAGTCTAGCGATATACAACGGAGGTGTCTTTCTCCATCGAAGGCGCATTCTGTCTTCCTCATGTTTATCTCATATATGAAATGTACAGCGGCTAAACCTGGACTACTTTTATTCATTTGGTTTATTCATTTATAACCTCAAGGTCACGAAGGCATCACATCCACCGCGGTGGCCAGTGGCCAAGGTGTTGTGCTACTGAGCCTTAAGACGTGGGTTTGGTTCCGGCTATGGTGGCTGCCTTTCTGATGGAAGCGAGAAGTGAAAACACCAGTGTGTCGAGATTTTGTGAGATCCTCGGGTGACCAAATTAATCCGGAGCGCTCCACTACGGCGTGTCTCACAGCCCAGGTGTAGCTCCAGCGCGTTAAAGCCCACAATCAATCAATCAATCAATCCATCAATCAATCAATCAATCAATCAATCAATCAATCAATCAATCAATCAATCAATCAATCAATCAATCAATCATCAACGAAAACATTACCTTATGTAAGCGGGAGATAGATTACTATAGCCTTATTACGAGCCATGCATATATGCAGCGTCTGACAGACTTGTACAGCGGAGAAGCGACGTATCGGGCATTATCCCCTTTACGTGTTATAATTTTATATGCCATGTTTACCTTGGCGAAGTCCATCACATTACTGGCGTTGATTTTTTTCCTTTTTTTCGGAGGGAGGGGGAGGGGCGTCACTCTCCTGGCTGCAAAACATTTCTGCCTCCAAGTACGCATGAAGACGAAGTATTTATAGGAGAACAACATCCCAGTTTCTAGCAACAGTGGTACCTTTTCTACCTGCCAACGTTGTTTATGGCTAAAAAAACACTGGGCCGATGGGAGACGAGATACAAGCAAAACATTAAGGCACTCTTGTTTTCATAAAAACTCGCACATTGGTTCGGTCCTTGCTAACAAAAATATAAAGCACCGAATCTTCTTTTAAAAATGTCGAAAAAGGGGGATATAACTGAAAAACAAAGAGGGCGAAAACCCTGGCAACACAAGAGCTTCTCTGCGGAGCCGGCGAACTCCGGTTCAGACTGCCTAATAACGGCAAAAAAAATTAGCAGTGGCTTATCTCGGCTATGCCAGGCAGGATATGCGTAGCATGAGCTAAGGTTCAGCTGGTTATTATTAGCTTTCCTGGTTGTCTAGGATTAGCTTGATTATCACGCTTACTGCGGCTTCAATGGTACGCACACGGTGTAGGCATTATGTGACACATGTATATTTGTCACGCGGCTCCGGCGCAGCGTCACCAATCGCCCCAAAGCTAAGCTGGTTCCACAGGCGCACGCCGGTGTTGCCGTGACGCACGAGCCATCGGTTCCACACCCGGCCACCCCTCACATAATCATCAAGTGGACCGGGCCGCCACGTGCGGAACGGAGGTCGGCAAAGACGCTGGGCGCGTGGGGTGTGTGAGAGACGCCGGACAGTGAGAAACTTTCTGTGCGCCGTGTGACGTCACTGCTTGTCGCGCATGCGCAGCACGGCTTTCCAGGATCCACGCCAAACTGCTCAACCTCGGCCAGTGTAGCTCACGCTACAAAAGTACCGATGAAAGGCTGCCACACGTCTCTTGCAAACGCCGCCTAGCTGCTGTCTCCCCATGACTGCAGCCACGGCACAGACGCCAGTGCCTGTGGCAAACTGTTGGCAGTTTCGCTACAATGACTTAAGTCGAATCCGCTTGGTTGACTTGTTTTTTTTCTAGTGTATGCTGCTGCAGGTAACCCCAGTCTATTAAGCATATGATCATTGACTGGGAAGATATGTACCTATCTAAACAAACGGAGCCTACAATTGACTGAAGCTGTATGCTTCAAGTTAACGGAAGTTTCTACCTGAACGACAACGAGTCGACGACGAAGCGAAATGGAACTTTATTCGAGCAACTCAAGGTTCGGGTCGCGCTGCTACAGGGGATTTTCAGGCACCGTGTCAGCAGGACGGCGCGTGGAATTGGGGAAGAAGTTGGAATAGGGGTGAAAACAAAGCAAGGTTGGCTTAGAGAGAGAGAGAAAGAGAGAGAGAGAGAGAGAGAGAGAGAGAGAGAGAGGGAGGGAGGGAGGGAGGGAGGGAGGGAGGGAGGGAGGGAGGGAGGGAGGGAGGGAGGGAGGGAGAGGTCTTGCTGCTTCACATGGAAATTACAAGAGCGAAAATAGGTGAAACACGCGAGCACACACAAGCGGGCACAAGAGCGCACACAAAGCGTGCAAAAACACCAAACACGGAGGAACGCGAAACACGTGCACAGGAGTCGAATGAATGTAAGGCGTTCACAGAATTTTGCTTAAGCCGCATTTGCGGAGAAATGACATCAAAATCCTTGTAGCCTGAGTCGCAGGGGCCGCTGAGTGCCATGATGCGAGGACATCACTAAGAGCAAGACATGCGCCAGCACGCAGACGCACTACCATCCTTATCGAATGTCCTGGCGTAGAGAAGCAAGGGCACACACGCAGTACATGTTTGTTGTCCTTCCCAACACAAGTTTCACAAAGAGGGGAAGCCACTCGGCGCGCCTTGTGCAGGTATTTGTTGGTGAAGGCGACGTTGAGGCGTAAGCGGCGTATGGTGTTTTTATCCCCCTTGCTTAGACCATGCGGCATCCGGCAGGTGGGGGCCCCTTGTACTACCGAAGATGTGCATGTAGCGGCCGTTGAAGGCTACGATGAACCACAGACGCAGAACCAGCGTCACGTGGCTTCTTGAGTATCAGGAAGAAACAGAAACCTTCATTCAGTCAAGGCCAGGTCCACAGACCCTTCCATGGCAGTGGTCATGACGGCTAGAGTAACTCGTTGTGGCCCTGCGAGGAACGGCTAGAGTAAATCGTTGTGGCCCTGCGAGGAACGGCTAGAGTAACTCGTTGTGGCCCTCCGAGGAACGGTAGAGTGAAATATGGCCGTTTGCAGACTAGCATATGGTAGACGTGCGGAAGGGTGATTTGATGCTTCTGGTAGTACCGATGGAGAATACTTCGAAACAACCGGTGGGGCAAAACATGGGGGAATTAAGTCTTCATGACATGAAACGGCAGCCACAGAACCGCTTATAAAGCACATACCTGGAAGAATCAAAGAGGTGCAGTGTGCATAGCTGTTGAGACACCGGCAGTAGACACAAAGTGGCTCGCTCTTGAGAAGCTAACCCATCGGATAGAAACGTTCCAGGGAAATTGTTCCCAGGGTAACGGCGCATCGTGAGAGGCCCAGGCGTATTAGTAGGGTCTGTGCGGCAAACTTCCAACGCGACAGCGTTAGGAGTTCGTTAAGCAGAAAAGGTGGGGTTGGTGCCGACACTGTCGAGGCGAGAAAATCCTGATTTGTCAATCGGAGGTGTGAAAAGTTTCCATGCGTCGCTCAGCTGACCGAGAGGTGCTGCAATTTTGCTGTCATCGATCGTCTGTGGAGAATGCGTACACGGCACGATGGCTAGGCAAGCTTAAGTTTATCAAAGTTATCGGAATGATGTGCGCAGCTTCATATGGCCGGTAGTCTCTAACGAAAGTATGCCACCCAAAAAAGAGCCCTGTATAACTGTAAAAGATCGCCCTCGGATGGGCCCCATCCCACTCCCGCCACCAAATGAAGAACGCGCGCAAAGCTGCAAAGCTTAAACTTTGGTGTGGCGAGCTGCTTTGTCTGTGGAAGCGCCGGCCCACAGTGACCTTCAGAAATCTTGCTATGGTGCGTAGCGTGCGGCATTGCAGTACCCTCAATAGCGATTACGCATTTAAGAGTTTATTTCCCAGTGAACGCAAGCTGAGCGCATTTTCCCTGGATCAAATGAGGGCCTGGATGGCCCACTCTACTCTTCGCGGCAACCATGACGGCACACGTCCTTGCCAGAGAATTCTCGCCCACCGACCGGGTACCGCAAGGAGAGATGGAGCGGACCTGGCCACAACTGCTCACATAAGCCGACAATACCCGACACTACCGACTAACGAGGCATCTGTACCCTCCAGTCACCGATCAGGCCATGAAAGAACAGGAAGCAATACTGAGAGGACTACAGACCAAAACATACCCACACCCAACACAGCTACATGCCATTCGTCCTACTCTCTCTGACCCCCTCTCTATTCACTACACCAGGCACACTGAACCATATTGTCTGGGAATGCGGACTAAAACCAGATCTTCCACCCATCTCCAACGCCTCACCAAAGCTCTCGGATAGCACGCTGGCCAGCTCCTGCCCTGAAACGGAGAACTTGCATGTGGAAAGGGCGAAGACAGTCGGCCGTATCAGCGGAGTCTTGGCCTGAAGACCCCGACCAAAAATAAGCGCACTTCAACCCGGATTACTTCTCTCTCTCTCGCTCTTTCTCTCGACGGTTCAAGTAGCGATACCTTGTTGTCACAGCTCCCTGTGACAGGTCAGGGGAGCAGTAGACTGAAAGCAGTTCCAGTAGGCATGCAGTGTACGCACCGAAAATCAAGAAAAGTGGACAGGAGGGAGGCCAGAGTAACCAGGGATGTGGTGTCGGAAAGTGTATAGCGAGATGTGAACGCCATGGGGTAGTCATACTTCTGCGCGTGTAGTGCGTGGATGTGGAGGGAGATACCAAGGTAGTGCGAGGTGGTAGCAAACAAGGCTAGTCGGTCACTTGTATGGAGAGTATGCTTGTGCGTGTGCGGATTGCACATGTTTGCAAACAGAACGGCCAAGGATATTGTGTCACATAGCGTGTGTCGATTGTGAATGCAATGGGGCAGGCCTGCCTACGGCGCGAATGTGGAGGAAGATGCCGAGTTTGTGCGGGTTAAGAACAGAACAGGCCGAGAAAGTGGGCTGGGCGGAGATAATGACAGCAGCACTAGGGAAGACGAAATACTAAGAAAAGGGCAAACACAGACACGGCGCTGATTCGCAACTGAATCGTATAGTACGTCAAGCGTCAGTGAATAAGAAATACGTCAGGGAATAAAACACAATCACAAACAAATATCCGATGTGTGAGTGCAGCCGTTGAGTCACGATCCTGCAAATCACGTGCTTGTGTAGCCAGGTTTCTTATTGTAGAGGGCTACTGAAGGGGTGCTGACACAATCTTTGCCACGCTTAGCATCATGTACGCCTCGTAGATTTTGCGGGCGTCTGTGTCACGATGCATTTTCAGCACCGTCGATACCTTTTCAGCAAGATGGACACGCCTGGGCGTTCAAAGGAGCGATGCACAACAAAGCACGCGAAGAACTTCGGGCCATGAGAGATAGCGTTGCGAGCCTTGAGGTGTCCCTCGTTTGCGGTCGCGTGTATGTGGGGAAAATCAGGTGGTGCCTAAACGAGTGCCTAAAAGAGCATGCCTACTCGCTCCGAGTTGGCACAGGAAGTAATTTGGCTCCATCCTCTAAAGCCTGCAAATTCTCCCCTCGTTTAGAAAACACGACGGCGCTGAAAAGGCATCGTGACGTGTGTGTCATGATAAAGGTATAAAGGCAGCCGTATCGAAATCTTGCCACCATACTGTGTCGTCGAGTCTTTGGGAGCAGGTAGGCAGAATAAAACGCGGCAGGCATTCGGAACATGTGGTGTCACGGGGGTGTGGAAAGGTGTTGCAGTGTATAAAAGAGGCAAATGCCCGCATTCGCCCTGAAGCCTCTAAACACCGGACAGACCGGCTGTGCCTTATGTGCATAAAATGCCGCACGGGCTGCGGAAAGTGACATCATAGTACGGCGTCATTGTTGTTTTCACCGCTCCGAGACGGCTCAGGAGCATTTGACCGGCACTGCAGAAGGCAGCTTAGGTATCAAAAAAAGTGCCTGACGAGGGCTGTGGCGTCAACCAGAAGTCAAAGTACGCGCCTCGGGCGAAAAACGTGGTCTACAATTTGGCTATGCCCTCTGACAGAGTGTATGTGGGCCATACTGGGAGGTGCGTTACTGTTCATTTAAGGGAGCATGAACAGTCTTTGGAAAACGACAGCTTGGCGCACTTTCCCGCCAATACCCGCACGTCTATAGTTGCGTTCCGGGTTGTGAGAGCGCCACAGTTGTAGCCAAGCACCGCGATAAAGTTACGCGTGAGATTATTGAGGCTCATGCCATTGCAAGCAGCTTGCAAAGTGCATTAGTTGTCCTTCTGTCGCACTCTCTGAAAGATAACTTGCATACCTCAATTGCGTATGACTGCCTTGTGTGTCTTATCCAACGTAGAAATCTGTATAATCTGGTTTTGTTTCTTCTCATCTTTTGATGTACTGTAGTTTCTGGGGACGTAAAATTAGAAGCACACCTGTTTTGTTTTATTAAAATTCAGTTTGCGAGTCACCATCGTGTCTGTGATTGCCCTTTTCTGAGTCCTTCGTCTTCCCTTGCACTGTTATCATCATGAACGTACACTAACTCTTACGTCTCAGCTCTACCCCTACCGGTAGAGCCATTCTGTCCTAACTTCACCTGCGCTCTCCTCTGCAACACCCGCAGGCCGATGCGACTCAGCTTTCTCGTGAGATTCGCAAGTACATTAATGTGGCCCCACTTCCACGCATCATGCATCCGACACATCACGAGGCTCGTAGGTAAGCGCGAGCGAAAACGATTTTTGATCAATACGGCCGAAACTTTGCCACAGTCTATACAGACACCGCTTCATGTCCCGAGCGAACAGCTATGACCGCTATGGTTTCTACTACGGAAGAGCTCATTACATATGCGCATCAATTCTCACCATCCACTCTCTGCAGGCGGAGGAAGCGGCCATCTCCCTAGCCATTGCACAAACCTCTGCAGAAATAATCATCACAGACAGCCAACAAGCATGTAGAATCTTCTCCAGCGGTTGCATATCATGACCTGCCAGAACAATTCTTCTTCAGCATCCTCCTCGAAATCCCGTAAGGATTATTTGGGCTCCAGCTCACTATGCCGTGTCTGGCAACGAAGCTGCCCATCAACATGCCGAGCGTTGACCCACCGGGCCAGCCAGGAGTTCGGCGAGCAGTGGCAGGTCTGCCCCCTCTTGTCGTTCGACGAAATCACCCAACATTACCGCCTGGAACACTATATCCACCTGCGCACAAAATCCTCACTAAAGAACAAGAGCGCCATTTCCAAGGCATGCAAACAAACACATTTCCCCACCCCACTAGAGCCCACATTCTGGCCCCCACCCTGTACTCCTCGCAATGCCGCTTCTGCGAGTCTCCGGGCATCCTGTACCATATATGTGGGGCTGTGATAAGAACCCCCACTACACCCCTGCCCGCCCCCTCCCCTGAGCACTGGGAGAGAGCACTGTCTAGCTCGGACCCTGCTGACCAGCTTTGGCTGGTGCGAAGAGCCCAAGAAGGCGGACGAACTCAAGGTGTCCTGGCATGAGGACTCTTTCCCAGAGCTGACTGTTTAGAGACGCGTTTATTCATCGTCCTCCTCGTACACTAACTGCCCAGTTTGCCGCACTCGCAGTTGTGCGGAGAGCTCGACAGTGGGCAATCGTATAGAATATGATCGCGAACGAAACAAGCTGACCCCGTTGGAAAAACGTCCTCGGGAGCTGAAGTCTGCTTACGTGCTTTTCAGGTGAAAGCTTAAGATTTTCAGACTCCTTTAGCGCTACATCGTGTTGGCGTCTCTTTCACCGCTTTCGTTTCTTCGTCTTTTGACGGAAATCATTCGGGCAAGCAGACTGGCTGCTGTGCTCTCGACATCTTCCCCGCAGTCAGAACTCTTCTCCGCGTTCACTTGTTCTTCACCTGCTGTCACATACACCTTTCACAGAGCAATCTGATGGGCTAATTGGTCTGACATGATGGAAATAAAATTGCGCTACAAGGACAGGACGAACAGAAGAAGATACACTACACAGCGCTGTGTGGTGTGTCTTCTTATGTTTGTCCTGTCTTTTTAGCTCAATTTTATTCCCAACCTTTCACACGGCACGTTTAAGACTAATTTTTGTTCCATTCTGCCATGGTGCCAGGTTAGCGTAGTTATTAGCGCACCTTCCTCCTGCTATTGCGACCAGGTTTCAGACCCTACACGAACCATAAAGTGTTTGCTTATTTTCTGTTTACAGCGGTGGCCTTTTTTTAAATCATTCGGGTCGATGGACGATGACTACTATAGTCATTTTTCGCGTTTGGTGAGCATCTACGACTTTCGCCTGATTAATCGGATAAGCGCGTCGGCTAGGAAGAAGAGCCGCTTATGTCAGCATGGCCAGAAACCAGCACCAGTTTAATCATTGAGCCAAACGTACGTGCGATGGCCGTTTATACATCGTGAATTCTTCATTCAGATCACACGCTGTCCAAAATGTAGGACATTTTCTGGAAGCACGGATACGATTCAAAAGATACCACAAGTGTTTTTTTTTTTTTCCACAGTGCGTAGAGCTAGTCTTTTTCATGACTTTGGGCTTTCCATCCAGGTTCGAAGCTTCTCTCAGCTCAAGTACGACCTACGCGACGTGAGCACCTTCGTCCTGGAGCCGGACGACGACGGTCCGCTGGCGAGGCGCAGGACGCGATCCTTCCATGGTGTCCCGAGCCTCGAGGACCAGAGCGATCAAGACGGCGCCGCCGAATCGCAAGACGGTCTCGTCGACGGTGAGGAAGCGATGGCGGCGACTTCGCCCTCTCGAGGGACCTCGTCGCGGTTGTCTCGCGCACGGTCCGTCAACAGTGCCAAACCTCTCTCGCGCTCGGGGAGCGCACCCAGCTTAGAAGGTGGGTCCTGCCCCCATCACTTTCCTATGGGGCGCGTCGAACACCGATTGGTGGTTATTTGTGCCTTTATCATGCACAAATGTTTCTTTTAATTTCTGTTCTTCCTATGCATGTTACCCTTCAGCGCTGGGTAGATGTTTTATTAGATAGAGAAAGTTAGAGAGTCAACTTAGTTTTTCCCTTCATTTCGTCGATAATTGTTTATCAAAAGCCCTAAAAAGAAATGTTCGAAGTGGTTTGAGGGTGAGCCAAATACGTAGGTACATTATACTACCTTCTCCGAATGACACGGAGTGAAAAAAGATTGGCATACACTTTTGGAGTGCACATGGACTCTTAGTTTACCTGAACATTGCGTGGAAATGTCATAACAACTAAAGGCTTCCCTTTAAAAGCCAGCTGAAGCACATTCCACCTCAAACTACTATGGGTGTTTTTTTTTTTCGCATAGCTTGAAGGTTGTCTGAAGAGGACCCGAAATTTCCTCACAATTCTAGACCAATTCCTGTTTTTAGTTCGCTCACTTTCTTGATCGGGTCTAGTAACGAAAGCACGATTTTAGGTTTTCGTGAGCTCAACTGACCTAATCCATCTTTTCTTGTACTCGCATTACTACAGCAACAAGTTGCAATTTGGTGCATCAAAAACCAACGCAGGGAAACTCGTATTTGCCCTGTAAATACCATTTTATGCGGAGTATACAGCGTAATGTTTAGCCGTGCTTTTTACTTTCCTCGAATAATATGCGGGCAGCTAGTGATGATTGATTGATTCTAGGGTCTCACCCGCCGCGGTGGCTCAGTGGCTAAGGCGTTGCGCTACTGAGCACGAGGTCGCGGGTTCGATTCCCGGCCGCGGCGGCCGCTTTTCTGATGGAGGCCAAAAGCAAAAACGCCCGTGTGTACGAGATTTCGGCGCACGTTAAAGATCCCCAGGTGGTCAAAATTAATCCGGAGCCCTCCACTACGGCACGCCTCATCGCCTGCGTTGCGTCGGCGCGTTAAAACCCTACAATCAATCATTCTAGGGTCTAACGCACCGACGCAAGGGCAGCTATTTCCAAATCAACTTGTCGAAACTTTAACTGCAAGGAACTGAATTAATGTGTCGATGCGTGCTAGTTGGTATGCAATAAGTGAATGAGGTTTAGCGCCAAGCACAACTTCAGGAAAAAAGGTTTTTGAAAGGACATAGGCGCCTTTTCTTGAAATTGTGCTTGGCGCTAAAACCTGATTCACTTAAACTGCAAAAACATAAACACGACCTTGATGCGTCCACTCCACAAAGATACCCTCCCTATGAGCACAGGTAGAGAGCGTTTGTTAAGTGCCCAATTTTTTTTTTTTTTTCACGGAAGTTTCGATGTGGCACCACTTCGTAAAGTCCGAAGGAAGTTCCTTTTAACTTAGGCTATTATGCGCGAATGACTTCAAGCAAAAAAAAAATAGATGCACATTCGCGCTTCACAACACACAGTTATCGACATTCCTACGACTCGCTACAGGGTAACAGGAGGAATAGAAGAACAAGGAAGGATAGCATCGTCCCGTTGCTGGTAAATGCAGCGGAACATCAGTAGACATGTAAAGGTACCCGCCATTGCCCGCACCATGATCCCTCTCTTCCCAGGGAAAGACAGTCACTCGTAGTTCTGATGTCAGGTGGAATCACGGTCTCCGTCTGCAACGAATACAACGGCGAGTCTCGCACACCTAGTCAGGGGCGGATTGAAGAGTGGGCGTGTTTTCACGTATTTTAGGAGTACCTCCAACAGCTGCCGTCGTAGTGTGCGATCATGTCGATTCTTTGAAAGATGCATTAACGTTGAATACATCCATGGGATGCGGTGTTTTCCTGGCTGCAGCGAAAGGCTTATCCGTACGTACGTCAGCTTACCTAAATTTTCAGTGTTCGGCATACTATCCGTGATGATGTTGTGGCTCGAGTGATAAGCGGGGCCACTAATTCAAGGATTAACTTGCTCCACAAGTTCCTTAAGAATCTTAACTAGGAGAGCGATTTCGTCGTTGAGCATAGGAACATCCCGGAATAACAGATAAGCATCTTCACATTGTATGTTTTTAGTTATTTGGCAGTGATGCAAGGTAAAATGCGTGTACCTGAAAATTAATGTTGTTCCGACCTGAAGCACGGCTGCCGCAATGAACAAAGACACGCGCGTGTTTTATTTGCTTTTTGTAACAGCCCGAATTGGCCCTGTTGAGCCTCTAGCACGAAATACAAGCCATGCGGGAGAAAGCTATTTCGCGTAATGAGCTTGGCACGTAATCGCACCCGTCACGAAAGGTGTCTTTTAGACGCGTTGTTGCATCCGAAAAACCTATCTGCACGCACCCGCATAGAAACATCCCGCTCAGTCGGAGGACTATGAAGATAATAGCAGTCGCGAAAATGAGTCGTTGCCGAATAACCGTATCGTTCGAAGTGGCTGTTATGACAACCAAACTGTTCACGATCACGCTTCATCGGGATCGCTCATCTTCGTGAGCTAGCTGAAGACTAAAATAGAAGTTGCGCCGTTACGTCCAGAAAAAAGAAGGCGTCAAACAAGGCATGCTACTAAAGGTGAGTTACCTGGATCGACGACTCATGAGGATTATATCGCAATAGAAACACAGTGTAAAATAATGCCTGTGATTTTGCTTGGAGACATGTAAATGACTTTGGGGGACCTGACTCGGTTTAGGGTGCTTACTTCGGGTGCTTACGGTCAGACCTCCGGCTCGTGCAGGCACCTAGCGTTGCCTAATTCCTGCGGTGTGGTTCTCGTACACAGAGCGCAATGCACCAAACGTACCACGTAATGCCTAGATAGAGGGAGACGGAGAGATATATATAGAGAGAGAGCAACAAAGATATAAATGTACAGAGAAAGAACAAGACTGAAAGAAGTAGAGAGAGAAATATAGAGGGAGAGAAATAGAGGTAGGGCGAAAGGCCGAAAGAGAGGGGGAAACAGATGGAAAAATAACGAAATACGCAAATAGAGAGGGTGAACACAATTTCTATCGACAGCAGTTTGGGCCCGAGCTCAAACGCAGCTCACACGTTAAGCGTTATCGATTTTTTTTCCGATTCACTATCATTTCTGGGAATATGCAACCGGCTGGCCTCAAGGCTTGATGCCGACACCTTGACGCGAAAAGACAAAACTGAAGTGTTTAATCAAGGGTTACAGTACCGCCGCTTATCTACTTGTTCATCAGGAGCGCCACGAAGTAGGTGTGGCTTGGCGTGAACAGCGCGCAGATATCAACAATCACCAGCCATATTGTGTCTAGAGCGCCCTCGGTTGCTGTAAGTAAAGAATGAGATTGGCGTAGGCAGGCCGTGACAGCGGAATTCGAGGAAGACTAAAATACGCCACTGCCTCTTTCTGAGTGTGTTTCATTCCTTCACGAGAACGGGGCGTCCGGGTCGTGCCTTTCATCTTGCATCCTCCACATGGGTATCGACAGTACGACAGTACGCCCATGTACTTTGACAGTTAATTTAAGGAATGAAAAAAACTAGGGAAGTTCACACTAACGCGTAGTTCTTGAAGGTAGCCAAGCTGTACGCAACCTTCACGACCATCACGATGGTTTAAGTCCACTATTTCAGCCGACTTGCTTCTTCTTCGCTACCAGAACGACATTTACTCCATTTTTGTTTCCATAACGCCGAAGAAGAAGCAAATCGAAGATGCAGAACGGACGAATGAAACGCACACACGTAAACTAGGCGCCCGCAGCTGTAACGTGTACCCTATCACGTGTTCTTCGTCAATCAGGTGGCGTGATTCCTCTCCCCACAGTCGCAGCCGAGTGAATAAGCCGTTTGACCCACGGGTACAAATCTCGGCCTTAGCCTAGTGGGTAACACGACGCAGTTGATCTAGCAGACACGGGTTCGAATCCTGCCAGTGATTTCTTTTCTTCATAGTGCTATTCTGAGCTATGTGAAACGACGGAATCAAGGGGTTGCTAAACTGCTTCACTGTTAAAATGGGAGCGCTAACCGAGGAGCGTTCGTTGGGAAAGGGTAACAGCAGCGCCGGAGGAGGTTATACCGCTGCGACACGTGCAATACGAGCCTCATTGCGAGGATAAAATGAGGATCCTGGCGACGGCGAGCGAACGTAACGAGCTTCTAGGGGTGTTATCATTGGGCCTGGTCAGGTGCGGGTAGCTGCGACCGCAAAGATAACTAGAAACTTCAAACCAGATGAACAGAAGTTCCAACTATGATTTCACCTTCACGCTCTTTGATAGCTTAAGGGCAGACTTTGCCCATCTCAGTCCCAGAAACCACAAAAGCCTTTTTGCTTTGTTTTTTTAAAGGCCACAGGCGTGTCTCAACAATTGTAGAGACACCGTGTACCGTCTTTATTCCGCACATTTGGCCAATTTACCTGTTCTGTGTAAGGAATTCTTATCAATTATGGTTTTGTATTTGTAGTTACCTTTCCTTCCTAGTTAAATCCCTCCTTTCCCACTTCCTATTTGCAGGGCACCCAACCGATCTTCTTGATAACCTCCCTGCCTTTCATGTGTATTATTCCTTCATTCCTACCTTCCAAACATCCCTGCAATTATGTTTTGCCGTGAAACGTTCTTAAGCCTATTGCCAAGCGTTTCTTTCTGCGTCAGTCCAGTGGAGAAGACGGCGAGCAGTGCGACAAACATTTTCTTTAGTTAGATGCAAATTAAAAACAGAACTCCAGTACGAAAAAAATTGCATCCACATGTATACACATATGTGCCCAAAAAACAGGCCTTTAATCTCGCAAGAAGGCCACTTGTCCCTCCGATAGCTCCAGTGAGCCGTCTCCTATTTAGGGTCTTGTTGCATGCCGTCTATTTCTACAGCGCAACTATCGCACACTAGGAACGGGAAATTAAACAATGGTAGGCGTTGAGCTCTCCTTCTAGAGAGATGCATATTTATCCGCTTCCATTTTGGGGTTCGTTGCTCGGGCCTCAAACGAAAACGCGTCACGCTAGGCATCAAAGAAATGGAAACGCGTATGTCACCGACAAGTCGTGCCGTCTTTGGTGCACACGTGTGGAATGGCGAAAGCGTTCCCTATTAGGGATTAGGTCAAGTCAGCTCGTGCAGCGGGTTGCGAAAGGGCATAGATCATGTGGCCTAGCTAACAAAGAGACGTACCAGCTCACGGGGAGTGGCCCCACTGTTGACTAGACGGGAAGAGAACATTCCCAAACGTGAGCCAGTACTTGATCCTATCAAGAGAGAAGACAACACAAAGACGTTTCGTCGCACGCCACGACGCATGACTTCCCGCTCCTTTTGATATCGTCTTCGGGTCCGTGCCTTCGTGCGTGTGCGTGTTTCTCGTTTCCTCTCTCTTCCTGCGCATGAGTGCAAGGAGGGAGCGATATGGACACCGGCGGCTAATGCGGGCCCGCGGCGCCGCTTCTCTGGTCGCCGGTAACTCCCTCGACCACGCGCCGGAAGCCATGGGACCAAAGCACACAGCAGCAGCACCCTCTATACTGAGCGCGGCGTCAGCGCGTCTGTACCGTCGCCGGCCATGCCGGTAGAAGTCGACGGTTTCCTGACACGCAACACCAATTGTCTCCCGTAGGAACTGTGTTTCTCTTTTTGCGCAGCACGGAGGGACGTATAGCCGCACGCACGGCTCGCCGCCCAAGTGTCGTGCTTGCCCGCTTAGACTGCACCCCTGCCCGGCGAAACTCTTTCGAGCCCGCGCTCTTGAAAGCGGATATATCGAAGCCACCGATCGGCACGACGCCCTTAGGCTGCCAGGCCGCGCGTCCCGTACGCTCGGACGTCGTCTTCCTCCCCCCTCTCTTTCTCCCTAAGACGTGTTCTTCGGACAGATAGGCATCAGCCGGAGAAGTCGAAACCCCTCTTCTTCGCTGCCTTCTTGGAAAAGTCTAGTCATGAATGGAGTCGATAGGAGAGCGACCTGTTCCTCGATGGCTCGCGTTTAGCTGTACGTCTACTTTGAGATGACCCGTTATGATAGCGGTGCTGCCGGGAGCCCCCTTGAATCACGCGTGCTGCAGTGTTGCCCACCTCGTCGTCTTCGACTTCCAACTTCTCGTCGTCACTCTCCCTTGCGACCCTCGGTGCGGGGGACGTCAGCCATTGTTGTGCTCCTCAAGCAGTACTATTGTGTGCTCTCTCTCTCTCTCCCTTACGTCTTGTTTTTTTCCCGAGATTCACGCCATCTCCCGGTGCTTCACTGCTGATCAAGGTCAATGGGAGGAAACTTTGTTTACTACGGTTGGTCGCAGTGCAAAGCAGCCCTTGTGAGCTCTGTTGTCCATCTCGAGGATAAAGATATTTACATGTAACTGCCCGGCAAAGGAAAAAGAGAGGTGTGGGTGGCCAGTTTGTCGTTTTCAATACAAAAAAAATAATTCACTGGGGCAGGCGAACGTTGTTTATTTGTCGGCGCATGCTGTCTAGTTTTATCGCTCAAAAAACATCTGCTTACAGCTGTCCAGCCGGAATAATTTTGAATAATTCTACCCCCGTCACACTTGAGGCCAAGGCAATTGAACTTCCACTTGCACGAGAGTCAACTTCCCCCGCAAAGCATGACGCTGGTCACTGCACCTGTGATCTAGATATTGCCGATCACCCCAACTTTGACCTAGAAGCACGTATTGGAAATGTATCTTATTTAGGCGTGTATCGTTCATTCCTGTTTGAGTGTGTCGCGGTCTCGCAGGTAGGCCTCACTGCAGGCGGTACGCTTTGGTGTTCTGCATAAAGATGACCTAGTCCAGTGTTTAGCGGAATACCGTCTGGTCAGGTAATAACATTATTGCGAAGATGAAACGTTGGTCACTGACCAAGTCAAAAAATCCGTTTGACGTTTCGGTACCTTGTTGACAATTAGCATGTGCCGGAAAAAACGAAGCTATATATTGCGCGTTACGCGGCACAATGAGTTCGCATAGATATGGTGCAGATTGCCGTCCGTTCTGATGATAGTGTCGGGCGTCGTCTGAATGATGACGGACTCCAGCAGCAATCTAGAAGACAGATTGTGCAGGGTTGTTAGTACTTTGGCCTCGTCCCAGTCGACCACGTGTCCCCTTTTCTCCCAGTGCTCTACCAGTGCGCTTGTGATTGCAATCCTTTTGTTTACGTCGTTCCGTGGCTGCGTTAATCTTCTTTGCAGACTGCCCGTTTCGCCAATGTACACTGATTTGCATTTGGCGCATTAGCTTGCTTGTAAGCTTGGTTTTTGCTCCCCAAAGCTCGTTTCAGTTCAACAGAAAATCAGTGCGGAAAATTACCTTCCTTTTCGATTTTTTAGGCACAAAGCTACTGAAGCCGTCCTGAAGAATTTCAACAAAAAATGATCAGTCTGATTATCAACGTCATTCAGTTTAGCTATTGGCGACCAGTCACTGTTATTTAGAAATTGAAACAAACCAACGTAGTCCCCATGAGCAAATTCGTAACTGCTACTTCCTGGTGTGCAAACACTGAGAGTTTGATGAAGGACAGATACGTTATGTAATAAAATGCATAATGGAGGATGAAAGTTGTCAGGGCTTACAAGGTCGATATTACTGCGCGAGACCTCCACTGCTTCCAAGCTAGTCAGACACGAATCTAAAACGTTCCCACATGAATTCCTAATTAAGTTGCACTGCTGAGAAAGCTAGTAAAAACTCCCACTAATCAGATATTGGATGCGACGCCTGATCAACCAGCTGAGTTTCCCACGAAATTCCCGGTGCGTTAAAGTCCCCAGTGTTCAGGATACAGTGATCTCTGTGGGATATCACAGTAGTTTTGATTGTGTTTAGGATATTTTGGAACTCAGTGGCAGGTTTCTCGGGTGGAATGTGGTAAGTACACACTAAGAGGCGTTCGCCTCCAGAACCAAGCGCCTCTAACAAAATACACTCGCTCTCTAATTCAAGGCCGAGGTGGCGTTTACACTTAAAGGAGTCATGTAAAGCAACAAGCACACCACCACCCCGTTGTTTACCGCGGAGAGGGTCATCTTCATGACGGTCAATAACAGTAAGAAGTAAGAAGAAGAAGAAGAAGAAGAGAGAAGGAAAAGAAGAAGAGAGAAGAAAGAAGAAAGAAGAAGAAAACAGAAGAAGAAAAAAAAAGAAGAAGAAGAAGAAGAAGAAGAAGAAGAAGAAGAAGAAGAAGAAGACAATGTGATAATGATGATGACGACGATGATGATGATGACGACGACGACGATGATGACGGCGACGACGACTACAGGTTACCGTCTGGGTGGCCATTCGCTCTTTATAAAGGAGGAAACAAGTATAAAGTTTCTGAGCCCTCATGCTCCGCCCTACAAGAAGGGTTTGGGTACTTGTACGTCGTCAGCTTTCCCCTCCTTTCCTTCGATGTACACTTAGCTGTAATGATGTCATTATTGCCTGGCAACAGCTACGACAGCACAGTATCAGCTATACCCTACGGTCATAGTAAACACAAACTTTCCTGCATTCTGGGATGTTCATTGCAATACTAGGTATGATGGGCAAAAATTTGTGTCGAGAGGACGCGACAGAAGTCAGCGAACGCTGTTGCATCCTCTGTCTCTCCTCCGTCCCCCTTCCTGCTTCTTGCTCCTTCTCACACCATGTTCCCTAATACGAGTGATTCACTTTAGGGAAGAAACCACGAAAACCATCTGGTACCGTTTCAGTGAAAGCACGTTATTGATTTCGGTTCGATCGTTTATCGGTTCTGTGGGTGAACACGTCCATCAGTGCTCTGTTGAAACTTTCCCGTGACAGCTAAATGCGAAATACGTGCTCTGAAAGAGGGTCGCAATCGCTTACTATGTTTCGCTGTAGTGTACGCACTAACTAATGATCTGCGGCACCAAACTTCATACGAGAAGGGTAGAGCAACATTTTTTCACCGAAATCAATTTAGCCGTAAGAACACTACGAGCCTGTTGTCCACGTCTGCCGCTCCGTGTCGCGTATCTATCTCTCGCTCACTCTATTCTTTCCTATCTCTCTCTCAATCTCTCTCCATTTTTCTCAGTAGCAGCGTGCTGGTTTCCGATCGTCGAATTACGGACACGATATTTCTATTTACGCTGTGTTCACGTCTAGGAGCCGTTAAAATAGTGGCTGTCTGAATTCTTATGTTTCAAAACCGAGATTTGTTTGCTTTTTGAAGACGCCAATCTCTAGTATCTTGAAATCTTGAGGAACCTGCCGTCAAGTAGTGCCAAGGTAGCAAAGTCAGAAGAAACGTCTTTAATATACAACCTCTTCTTCAGGCTAGGTTGGTCTGCATGCGTTGTTTAATATTAACTCAGCGATAATACTCTTAATGACTTCTGGTGGCTTATGCTGACCCAGTTGTGCTGCATGAAAAGTGGATCATCTTGTTAAGTTGGGCTACACTATGCCATTCAATTATACGATAACCGAATGCTTTGAAAGTTGCTGCCGAGAGCACGTCGTCAGTACCGGTTAAACGCTTTCGGACTAAGGGGTGCGTTTATCGGCTACTAATCGCTTTGCTACACTAAAATGCCTCAGAGAGTGGCAACACATACTCATAAGGTGATCAATAAGTGAGCTGTATGTTAGAGTGGCCGAGTTGTTGCAGAACACTTTGCCGTGCCTTTTTAATCACTTGCGCGAAGACAGATCAAATTTATCTTCCCAGCGTGATCGAAACCAAGCTCATTATTTATCCGAAAACAAGAAATAGCTCCCAAAGTAAGTTTGGCCTGCCGAAAACCTGAACACATTAAAGTGAACGAATAACTCATTTACTTGAACGTCGCACTTTATTTCGGCCCGTTATATTGGGACATTTTTTGGCACTTGCTGGTGGCGTCAGAATCACGGAATATAAAAAGCATCGGAGTATCTTGAGAACTTTTCTAGGCCTTGTTTAGCCATATAGGGCCACCGGGCTCCTGGTTGTCATGAACTTAGTGGACCTCCTTAACTCCCGTTTCTCTCGTGACTAACAATCTAAAGATGTATAGCTAAAAAGACACTGCTGAATCTTGAAGCTAGGAATCAACGAGCCCCGAAAGTTGTAGTTTTCTTCAAAGTACTTGTAACGCCTAAACGCAAGGTATTCCTCTGTTTGTTCTACTTAAATAGTTGATAAGACACCTTTTAAGATATCCGTACGGATGCATGTTTAAGGGTTAATGAACAACCAACGTATGTGTCAACTTAAGAGCTTGGGAGTGTTCAACTGAGCATGGGCTCGAGGGCCAAAAAAATATTAAGAAGCAGCAACTAGGCAAATATACAGTGTATAGATTAAACCATCTGAAACAAAAACGTTTGTCTGAAAACTGTAAACTGCTGTGTAGCGTTTATTTACGCCTAACACTGCATAAGCCGACAATAGAAAGGATTTGAAAATATTTTAAGGTGCATTTTTTTTTACTTGACTCCCGTTTAAGCAAGAAATTTTTCCGATATCGCTCTGTAAAAGCTATCACAATCTCGACAAATATATTGTAGTCTGTAACTATTTGTTACATTTGATTGATTGTAGGGTTTAACGCGCCGACGCAACGCAGGCGATGAGGCGCGCCGTAGTGGAGGGCTCCGGATTAATTTTGACCACCTGGGGATCTTTAACGTGCGCCGAAATCTCGTACACACGGGCGTTTTTGCTTTTCGCCTCCATCAGAAAAGAGGCCGCCGCGGCCGGGAATCGAACCCGCGACCTCGTGCTCAGCAGCGCAACGCCTTAGCCACTGAGCCACCGCGGCGGGTATATTTGTTACATTTAGTTGGTCCCAGGAATTCACGAAAAAATGTCTCGCGCCCATTAGGTCGTTCACAATATAATTTCAAAACTGCCTATTATTGTGCTGTGGTGACGCTATTAAAGGCCATGCATTCCTGCCGGGAAAGAAAAAATGTGTGTCCGAAAAAATTCCTCAGGGCGCTTAAGTCTGATGAAGGGTTAACAGCGCACAAAGACGACGACACACAAGGAAGAGATGACAGGACAAGCGCTTTATGATGCTACATTAAATAGCCCAACAAGCCACCCGCTTAAGTCTGCTTACGTGCTTTGAAGGCGAAAGCCCGGCAAACAACGACGCAACGCTCGCTGGTCACAAAGAAAAGACTAGCCTCCATACTGGTTGGTCGTAGCCGAGCGTTTCTTCTATTGAAAGCGTCGAAAATATCTGGCAGGAAAGAGACGAACAACGTTGGCTATTAACAACTTATCTGCTGCAACATCGCATTTGCATTGATTCCTAAGGCGCGAATTACTTCGTGTGCCTTCTTTGCGGCTACACCGTGAATGCGTCTTACGGCCTGAATTACGTCAGCAAGCGGACTGGCACACGCTACAGCTTCTCTGGAACCATGGTTCTACTCAAGCACCATCACGTGTCATGCATCAATCACTATTCTACACCTTTTGCGCTTAAAATTCATAGTTTCGGGAATATTGTGAAGCGCGCGCGTCAGCCTCTCAAAGCTTCCGATTACGGAGTAGTCTCCAAAGTGGGGATGTGCCACAAAGAAAGGAACAACAGCGATAACAACTTTGGTTCTACCGCTCCCAACATGCGGAGATAGCACAGTTGGTAGGGCACTGGGCTGGTACTGTGCAGATCCGGATTCAAGTTTCTTCATTTCAAATCTTTTCTACTGTCGGTTTATGCAGTGTTAGGCGTAAATCAACGCTGCACAGAAGTATGCAGCTTTCAAACGTTTTTATTTCAGATGCTTAAATCCATACACTGTATATTTGCCTAGTTGCTGTTTCTTGATATTTGTTTATATGGCCCTCGAGCCCATGCTCAGTTGAGTACTCCCAAGATCTTAAGTTGACACATACGTTGGTTGTTCATGAATCCTTAAACCTGCATCCGTACCGATTGCTTAAAACTGTGTTTTTTATTTACTAAACATGACGGCGATGACCATTTTCTTGACCGTGCAACAACCACAACAACAACGGTGCTTTTTCGCAGAACGAGGCACTTAAGGGGTGCGCCTTCAAAACAATGACTCACCATTTCGGCCCAGCAGAAGTGGACGAGCAGCGAAGCTCTTGAGCACACCGCGGTCATCCCTAAAAAAGGCACGCGCACACAAGAACACGAATTTTTGACTGCATTGGTCTTAGAAATGCTGCCTATGGACCTTTTCCACGGCCTCTATCTGCACACGCGCTTCCAGGCGACGTCATTACTTTTGGTGGCTCACTCTTATCGCAGATACCGCTTCTAATGGATGAAATAGAGGCGCCGGGCCCAACGTCAAATATGGACTGGTTGGATTTCGCAGTACGATGCAGAAACGCCGAGTCATCGGTTCATCAATCACCAGCATAAGAAAACGTGCTAACTTCGTCAACAGCGCACTCAAAAAGCTACGTGTGCGCATGAAGTTAACAAAGCGGAGGGCGGTGGGCACTCTGATTTCTAACCAAGCCTTTTCCCTTACATATATGGCCGTGCCTTCGGATTAGCAATATTGGGGAAAGAGCCACCAATTGTGCTTTTCGTATTCATTGCTACGAGCCTTTTCGTGGCCTGGAAAAGGTCCATTAAAAAGACCCTGTAACCCTTATTCCAACTTTTGAAATCATTTGATTTCGAAATCATAAATGCTCGAAGAACGTAGTTAACCAACACATCCAGTACTTAGATCATGGGTTTGAAAAGTAAAATTACTGCTCTATGCGCATCAGATAACTTAAAAACTTCCTAAAAAGATTTTTCTCTCTTTCCCTGTCTTTGTGTTCTTGGACGTCATTACAGTGTTGTAGCAACCATTGGCCGGCTTTCCTTTAGTTGAAGCAATGAAAACATTCGATAGCCGATTTAAAAAGAAAGCCACAAAAGCAAAGCAGAAACGGAAGGCGTATCTGCTGCGACGAGCAAATCACGTAGTGCCGCTCCATGCTTGCGGTAACTACTGCTTTGTCATTGTTCTAAGACGCGAAGGAAATAGAGAAAGCGTTTATACGAAGTGTTGCAGAGCCCCTTTAATGATAACTAAATCACTTTAAATTCACATCCAAGTGATAACACGTATAATAAGCTAGATGGTGTCAAAATTAGGTTCTCAACGGCGTGCGACTTTGGCGGTGATCGACCGTGGTCTAAGAGCACGCACATCGGGACCTTCGCTTTCCAAATCCGCTCTCGGTCGCCTTATCAGGCGCACACCACGTCACCCACAAAATCGCACATTCAGAGACACATTTCTTCGACACCAGCGGCGACATTCGCTTGCCTTGGCAATGCGCGTCTGCTTTTGTTTTTGGCTCTTTCACTCCCACGTGGCTCTTTCACTCACCATTTATGAGAAAGTCCCGCTCTGACACGAGCGGCAGCATGCGTTTTCTTTGGCGATAAGCTTGGTCTTCTCAAGCTGGCTCCCCAGATTGCATTTTTGTGCGCGCGCGTGGCCGCCATTAAAATCCGGATCCTAGCCACAGAAGCTTCGCTTAGGTGATATCACAGGGCCTTCATGTAGGACAAAAAGGCGATGACGAAAGAGGGGATATCAGCTTCTGAAAACAGTATAAGTGCAATCTTATTACGTTCCCTAACAGGGCCCTTTCACGCGTTTGTCTACCGCTCGCTGGTCACAAAGAAAGGGCTAGCTTCCATACAGATTGGTCGTAGCCGGGCGTTTCTTTTATTGAAAGCGTCGAAAATATCTGGCGGGAAAGAGAAGGCGGAGAGGGGTCCGTTATCAGCTCTCTTGACAGCCAGCCTGTCCACTTCGTGTCCGCGCTGTACAAATGTCGCAAGAATGCCTCCGTGGGAAGCCTGAGCGAGTCGATATAAAAAATGGCGCCGCTCCCGACGCGTGCACATATACGGAAGCTTGTCCAGTGACGGAGCCTATCTTTCGGAAACGTCTGCTCTACGAGCCCAGAGATAAGAGCGCTACATCGTGCCCCCGGAATGACTGCGCTGGAAAGAGAGAGAAATAGAAGGCGTTCGTAAAAGAAGCCGAGACAAACGTTGAAAAGAAAGTAAACATAAATCTCGCTCGCAGCATTCGATAAACGGCGCTGGGTCGACCTGACTTCTATCGAGAATCCATGCAGGTTGTTGTACGGTATTGTTTGTTCCGGGGAGGTCTTCGAGGGAGATTAATGGTGAGGGCGGAATGCTTCGCCTTTTGTACGTGTTGCCTCACGTCCAGCTGCCCCGCTGTTGCCGTTTGCGTAGCCCGGAGGAAAGACGTAGAAAGAAATGCTGCGAACGGAGTTGAAACGAAAGGGAGGTGGTTTGGTTTCGGAGTTGACGGCGTTCTCGGAGGGCGCATATGCTGTGACTCGGAGCTTTCGCGAGGGAGAAGACAGTAGCTATGGCTTGTAGGGTGTGTGCGTGTGTGTGTAGAGATAAAAAAGCTGACTAGTCGTGCACTTTTTTGCCATACGACTAGCGTGGGCTGTCGTGTTTGCTTACGCGTGGCGTTTGTGGTCATCGACCAACTTCGACCGAAGGTCCAGTGAGTTGCTGCTGCCCTGAGCCACGTTTGGTGGCTTTGCCCGATGAAAGATAAGAAAATGTATTAAAAATTTCCAGAGGCCCGTTGATCACGCCGACGTGGTAGCAACGAACAACCCGTGCGTTCATGCTGTATGCGAGGTCACGCCCAGAGCGCTGTCGCTAATGGACTACCTAGATGATCGGAATATTAATTGCCAGTGCCTTGTTTGCTGTTTTTAGTCTATACCCCATAACTACATTACGAGCCAGAAATTGGTTTCATCTATCAGCAATGAAGCTTCGCAGTGTGGTTCAAAATGAACTGATTTTAAAGTTCGAAGTCTTTATAAGCATTATTTGGACATTGAAATTGACATTGATATTGTTTTATTAAGTAGTTCATTACAGTGTTTACAAAAACAGGGCTTTACAGAAGGAGGTCCCATGAAAAAAATCCGACAAGAGGACCTCCCTTTCCATAACGCAAACAAAAATATCATTAGGGAGGCGGTATACACAATGAAAAAAATAGAACACAAAGGAACAAATTTATATGAACAGTCATACATTGGTAGTGAATTTGAATACTGCGCATGTGCGCAGTAGGTAATTCAGAAAGTTATCATGTATATATTTTTTTTACCATTGACCCGAGGCACCATCTAGCTGAGATTGAGCGCGAAAAGAAACAGGCGGTCCGATTTTGATTACGAGAGTGCACCAAGTATGTATTTCTTACAGACCTATAAAAAGAGTGCTGAGAGGGGTACGATTTAAGTGAAAAGGGTAAGGCATTCCAGATAGTGGCAGCAGGAAATAACAGTGTTTGTTTTCCGTAGTTGAATGGGACAGTTGGAAGTAATATATTGCGTTGCACTGAAAATTTCGTGATGTTTGTGTTTGTGTTCAGAGTGAGCTCGTCGTTTTGGTCGACGTTTTTGTACGCTACTCTGCAAGCGCGACTTCTCATCTTTAGCGGATGCTTTGCACGTCGAGTAGTCGCGGCTCTTGTAAGGTACACAGCGCATGCGCACGATGACACATGGACGAACGAACGAGGGGCGTACGCTATGACGTGTCTTTCTCATTCCGAGCGAGTGTTGCCACGATACGGCGAAGCTAGAGTTTCTTTTTTTTTTTTTGCCAATGTTGGCCAATATCTCTAAGTGGGCATGCTTAGCTTGACGAACGTGTACTCGAGGCACGCGTGCACGCGCGTCGCGGACGCCAGAAATTGTCACCGTTTCCTTACTCGGGTGCGCTGCTAGAAGATGTGGGGAGTCGACTCAAGCGAGTAAACAACCCCACCGAATCTACAGGGCACAGGTGACGAAGGGGGTGACCGTCTGATGTGGGGCTTTCGCCGAATAGAGCGGTAAGAATGAGTCAGAGCCTTGAACGAACAACAGAAAGACTTATATTTGATCAGGCAAAACACTATACAGGCACGAGGACATGTAACGATCACGAGAGGTAACTTAGAGCGAATACAAAAAGCGAGAAACAGTTCAAATACAACAGGTACAACAGGGAGCTTTGACCAGGAATATTCCGAGGTAGAAGAAGTAACTAAAAGAAAGACAGTGCGATGCATATGAGAGACAGAGTCCCACAATATTCACGACCGGGCCAGACGATGCACCGCTGTCGGAGGCGATTCGGCTACCTGTGAAGAGTGGCTTCGTCGTAGGCCAGGCCGTCCGAGACGATCACGGTGATTCGAGCACCGGGAGTACGTTGGAGTCCTCCAGGGCGAGGGTCGCCGATGGTGTGGTGCACAAACTGGCAGAAGCCGTTGTCACATCACGACGTCCAAACGTAGCTGGTTTGCTTAGGCGCGGCTTCTCTTTTTACAACTGTGCCGGCGCAGAGAGAGAGGGCACAACACACAACGCGCCCGACGCCGTCGACCGAATAGCTTCCCTCTTTCTTCCTTCTGAAATCATCGGCGCGCTTTACCACTGGCACGGCCACGCGCGCCCCCTCGAAAGAACTAGAAGCTTCGGTGAAAGCTGGGCGGTGGTCCCGGCGGAGCTTTTATTTTGGTATCTTCTTGCCGGCGAGCCGGCGAGTGGCCGCGTTACCACCGCTTCGTTCGAGAGAGTTCCAGCATTTTCTCGGGGCGAATAGAACCGAAATGAATAAACGGACGACTTTAACAAGAATTAGGCGCTGTACAATAAAAGGGGAAAAATTATACGGTACTTTTAGGCGTCGTACACTCGAGTTTGTGACACCGTTGAAACTCCAGCATGAAGCTCGAAGTTAGTATTGCAAGAAGGATAGTATTAAACCGTATGGCTGCAATATCATGGGCATCGCCAAGCCACCGCAATGAACCACTGCAGTCCTGTGACTGGCAAATTATAAGGCTTAAAATTAGCCGTTTCGGGCCGCTTGTTGCAGGGCAGAATCCTGAATGTAGGCAAAGCACTCGTGACAATGGTTAACCATTTTCATCAGCGCTGGTTAACGGACGCTGCAGAAAAGACAGAGAGAGAGAGAGAGAGAGAGAGAGAGAGAGAGAGAGAGTACTCTGGAGAAATTGGCCTACGAGCAGTTTAGAGCCGTGAGCCTGCTCTCCTCACCCCACGCGGCCTCTTCCGCCCACCTTCTACTCCCACTTCAAACACGCTGGTCAACCATCCTTCACACCAGCTTTTAAAAGGCAGGATGCTAATTGTTCTTCACATCAAGAAAGCCCTCGTAAAACTCCAAATTTCGCCTCTCAGTTGATTCTCAGATATTGATAATTTTCTGTTAAAACGAAACTGCAACAGTAGCTTTCAACTTTTTCCTTTTTAACCTAAAACACTGATTCAGGCATGCAGGTGAAGCAGTGGGTTTAAATACATTGCCGGCATTACAAGCTTTTCTTTGAAATGCAAGCGCAAATACTCTGTGTAATGCAAATATACAATTGATTTGTGGCGTCGCATGCTGCACGTGAAACATTATCCAGACATGAAAGCGATGTTTTGAGACCTTGCTCGGTAATTTCTCTTATTTCTGAAGACGTACGTCTTACGGTGCCGCTATCTTATTCTTACCACAATAAAAATATTACTTTCAGCTTCGGTAAACCTAATTAGAGGGTTTCCTAGGCGAGCAGTTCCGTGGTCTAGCGGTGCTATTTGGTTATTTTGTTGCAGAATTCCTATTGCTCCGGGGTCGTTTTCTGTGTGAAATGAACCGATAATGTTAGCGACTCTCCGTTTTTTTTTTTCTCATCCAGGTAGTTTGGATTCAGAGGGCGATAATGGACAGGGAGAAGAAAGGAACGCCAACGAAGGTGTGTTATGACTGCGTGGTGGCTTTGCCAGTAAGCAAGCATGCGTTACTGTAGCGTAGGAGTCACCATAGTTTGCTTTAGTAGGAGCTCTGTAGTTAGTGGTAGGAATGTAAGTGCTGCACCACTCGAACTTTTGTTTTGCTTAATTTCGATGACTTCTTTAGGTGGATATCCTTCTTCTTCTTCTTCTCGGTGAATATTTTTGCTCGATAGCAGTAGCCGGTGGGGGTAGGGAATCGATACGCTTGTTGGATGGCATATTATTCAAAACCCAGCAGTATACAGCTTCTTGTTAAGTTTTTTTTTTTTTTGAAAATTGAAAGAAAAGTTCACAGAACATTTATAAAGGCTTTGCAAACCTCCCACACAGCTCTCACATAAAATTCTACTAGGTCCTTTATCAATAAGCAGCTCCAGAGAATCTGCTTCTTCTTGCAGTATTGTAAAAAAAGGCAACAATAATATATTATGTATTGCGTATTTCCGCTCAATAAAGTCATAGCGTAATTCATAAAGATCAACCCTTTGTAAATACTGATCTTAACGTTCGTTGGGGCGGCTTACACACACCACTTACGTCCACACACAGAGCTGTCGAGCTGAGTGCACGCCCTCCGTAACCTCTTACGACAGTCAATTCCCAACCTACCATTCAGGCCCACAGTCATGTAGCAAAGTAAGCTGACTTTCATGATCGGCCACTGCGTCGGGACGACGCATGTCGATTCTGGTCGTTGTTCCTCAACCTGCATTCACGGCAATCGGTGCTTTTGCGTATGCGTCTGACGTAGTTCCATTTCGGAATTTCCACTATGTAGTAGCCAGATCCCAGGTACACGGTACGTTGTTTGTAAAACAAATACAGTTAGCAAGCAATGTTGTGAAGTAAACCCGCATTCCGCGAGCATCACATATGGTTGCCTGCCTTAGAAATCGCAGAGCTGACGTATGCATAACGATTGTAATCCGAGTCCGAACACATTACAGAAAATCTTGCCTCCGATCACCAAGACGAAGACGCCAATGACGGTGAGACTCGTACAATAACAATGGCTCCAAAGTCATTGCAGCTTAGAGAAATTTGGCATGCTAGTTTAGGCTAGATTAGATTAGATTAGATTAGATTAGATTATACTAGATTAGACTATATTAGGTTGTACTAGATTAAATTAGATTAGATTTGTTGGTTATATAAGATTACAATACATTTTTGAGCATGCATTTCACGTCATTCGGTTTCGGGAATGTGTAACATATTTTTTCTAATATTGCTTTCTTGCCGCGTGCATGCCTTTGGCAGGAATTTTTGCGCAGTCTCATGCGTATTATTGTAATACGACACTGTCCGCATTGCAGAAAATGTTCATTCCGATCACCAAGAAGAATCTGCCAGTGTCGGTGAGACTGTTGGTCGTAGTTAGTGCAATAGCAGTGGCTTCTAGGCTCACAAGAGCTTAGTCAGCTTTATATAATTACATTACACTAGATTAGATTAGATGTTAGACTACACTGTAGTATACTCTAAATCAGCTGTGCTTGAGCTGTCCGGTCCTACTGCTTCCCGTTTTGTTCCAGACGATACGAAAGGAAATAATGAAACCGCACAAAACAACGCTGACGAGGAAAATGACGGTGAGAAGCTTAGCATGAAACGCTGTCAATACTTTTAATAGGAAGCTTGCATTTTTGCTCTAATTAGTCTTAAGAAGGTACGTTTCGTTAGTAAACAAACGTAATTCACTATTAAGTAACAGAATGAGGTAAGAGACGAACACCTTCTCTTCCAGTGAAGTCCGGAGACCAGGAACAGCTGAACGGCGATGCGGACACATCCAGTAAGGATCATTGCCATAATAGTTTTTGAAATGGGCGCCGGAAATAATCTAACAAGTCCTGCGCGTATTTTATGTGAATCGTAAACATCGACTGAGTTATACGTCATTTTACGTCTTTTATGGAAATTTCCCTCACTCTTACGCTGAACCCGACAGCAATGTTGGGCATCGTGTTGGGTAGGTCGACCCAACACGATGGCCCAGTGACAGTACGGGCGTTTCTGTTTTTCGCTCCAATCAGAACAGCAGCCACCGTGGCCGAGACAGAGCCCACTTCCCCGCGCTTAGCAACACCGCGGATTCGATATCGGCCGTGGCGGCAGTTGTTCTGATAAAGGCAAAAAACAAAAACGACCACGTGCCCAGATTTGGGTGCACGCTAAAGATACCGAGGCCGTATAAATTAAGCCGTAGACCTTCAGGCCGTTCGAGCACGCCGCTGGGTAGCAAAGAAAGCGAGACAAAACTAACCAGCTAGTCTCATCCCGCTGTGTATCAGCGCTGTCACGAACTTCAAGTATGTAGTAAAAGTCCTCGCCAACACACTTTTTTTCTATTCAGCGTTCTTCGTGCCCCAGCGTAGCTACGGCGTGTTATACAGCAATTTGAACATGGTAGCAGATCAGGCCTACGATAAAACGCGTAAAACGGTCCCACAATGCGCGTAAGAACAGCGTGAGTTAACTGTTAAACCTATTGACTTTCATGTCTGCGTGTAAGCGTCAAATGTAGCTCAACAAGTTTTTGCTTGTACGGAGGACACAGCTGGATTTTTATTTTCAATGTTTATTCTTAAGCTCCAGCTTTTTGTAACAAAAAAAAAACCTTTTCCCCACCGTCCAAACTCAAACTTAAAGTAGCACTAACTCAGCTGTGTTCGGGCCAAATTTTTTTGAAACAGATCATTATGTTTCAAAGGAGGCTTAGAAGTTGGTGAATTGCAGGCAGGCCAAAATTTATCATCGCATAAAAAAGTAGCTTCTCTTTCTTTCTTCTTTTTTCTTTTTTATATTGCCTGTAAGCTACCAATCCAGCGTGTTCCGGGTGCCTTGTGGGAAGAACACTGCCCAGTATCTCAGCTTCGTTGATCTTCCGGTTTGCACTTGCGCGGAGTCAGTCAACACAGACAGCGCAAAAATTAAAACCTATGAAAATATTAGTTTATTTATTATGCACTATGCATTCATTTATTCTCATAGAGCGGGCGTCATTCAGGTAAAAAAATATTGCACAGCACAGCAACAGGGGAGTTATTCTCTCTACCGAGCTTCGGTTTAGAAGGCGACTTTTTGACTCTGGAAAAAAAGTCTCAGCTTGACTGACCAAATGCTGAAGTCGTAGATCAGTATGGGTAAATTGTTCTATAATTAATGTGCCCCAGTTGCTTATCTTCAGTTGAAAGCAGCACACGTACGGAAAACATTCGTTCGTAATTTATTTATATATACATACTATCGCTACACGAATGCAGCTGCAGACTGATGAAAAGCACGTGTTCAGAACGAAATAACCGCGAAACCTCTGACAAAATACTCTTAGGTCACCAGCTAAAAAATTGGGGTGTAACTAGACATGCTGAACAAATATTTAAAAAAAAAACACATTAACGGGACTTGCGACAACAACAATAGCCTGTTTTAAACAATCGTGAGGGTAAGTTTCGAAGAAACAACAATAACAAAAAAACCTTCTGACAATAAGTACCAACAATTGTGGGCTACTAACCCGCTCAAATACGGCAATAACCTTGCAAATTCGACCGATTTAGCCTACGGATTCAAGTTAGTTGCGTGCACATTGTTCGCCTGCTATACAGAATGGTCTTATTGTTTTCGTTCAGGCCAGACTCAAGGAGAGGAACCGGGGGGTGAAGCAGAAAGTTGTAAGCATCACACATGCCAAAGCTTGCAGTTTTACCCAAAACGCACGTCACTAAATCTTACGTAAATATTTATCCATAGTTGTCACCCCTCCTGCCGAAGACCCCGTCGTCGACGTTGATAACAGTAAGAGAGTAGAACGTTGGCGTAGTAGTTGATAGAAGTTGTAGAATCTTAGACAGCTTTCAACGTATCGTTATTTATTTTAAGGCACGCCCGTCGCGAGACAACCGCACGAAGAAGATGCCCAGCAGGAAGACAACGGTGTGGGTGAGAGACTAGTCTCGCAAGCGAACTCACTAGTTAGAATGACCGCCTTTCACTGGAGCCTAAAACCCTGTTTCAATATTTATCGCATGACGTGTACCTAGATCACGTTGTGGAGGATGACCCAGCCGACCGTGACATCGATGGTGAGTTGTCCATTATCCTGGTGTCACCCGGCTCTTGCTACATTCGGCAAAAAGCACAGCTTACGAGCCATCGCACTTTGTTAAAAGCTACACACATGTTTTACGCCGTGTTTTTAGCACAGTGACCTTTGCGAGGAAGCTACAACCGTAATTTTGTAGCACCACGTATGCGTTTATCGTAAAAGCAACCTTTTTTGCGACACGCTGTGTGAGTTGTGAGGACTACAAAAGATAACATGACTGCGCAGGTCGATCCATTCAAATTATAGCAGGCGGGTTTCCTTGCTGAAGAAGACGAGCCTGCGTGTAGTGAGATGGACTTTTAGATTTGAAAGGATTTCGCGTAACACGTGTTATATTTCCGCTCATGCTCTGGATATATTGCGTCTTACTAAATACCATGACAACCAGTTTCAATACAAATTGGACAAGTTTGGTCAGCATAGCTAAAAGAGTTGTAGTGCGCGCAGAGAAGGTTAAGAGATAAACTGACACAGAAGACATCCTGCTCAAATTAACGAAACATTGGCCGCGCATCTCTTTTCTCAGCTGCAAACGTGGTCGAAAGACGATAGCCTTCCGCACCCCCCCCCCCCCCTGCAACGCAACATGCACCCCTCTCTCCTCCTCCCATCACTTAGGCTCTCCCCCTCACCCTCTCGCTCGTCCCATGGTCAACGAAATGCTAATTTTCTGAATTCCCAGGTAAGAAGGCGAGCAAGCAACTTGTCTCTCTTTTTTTAACGCCTGTTTTATTTTTAATTTGCCTCGTAAAAATGTAAAATAAAACGTGGGTTCTGTAAGGTATGAGTGCTCTAAACGCGACTGAAGATTTTTTTGGCGCTGCATAAAGTCGACTTGTATAAAGTCGACATAAAGTCGACATAAAGCCGACATGTTCACAGGCGCCTTGTCATCCATAATGCGATTTCGATGCTTGTTTTGTGGAGGGTAGAGTTATATAGCTTTGCTGTAATAAAATGTGGACACAGAAATACAAGAAACTTTTGCGAGTTTTTATACAAGAAAAGGATTACGTATAATCATCTGTTCACCTCCGCACCTAATGCACAAGAAGTAGGAGAGGAGTCTTTCTGCTCGTGTCCAGGCTACACATTCAGCCGAAGCCGCCGGCGGTTGATGGGAAATCTCCAAAGGAATTTCTGGACTGACAACAATATTTCGGTGAATCAGAAGCGGGAGGAGGGCAGTATGCATCACTCGGAAAATTTGGGGTAGGGAAGGGGGAGAGGGGGGGTGACAACCCGCCCCCCCCCCCTCCCCCCCCTTCCCGCTGGCTGCGCTTCTGCTAACTATGCCGTGTTAGCAGCGATTATTTGTGCTGTACAGGCCAAGGGCAACTTACCTTTGGACACGTGACCCTTTTATCTCGTTTAGTGACCGTTAATTTGGTATTGCTTTGGTTTATTTATCCCTGTGGTTTCTCCGTAAGTAACAGACAGACAGACACAGACAGACAGACGGACGGACGGACGGACCAAAATATTGCCGTTTGGACAGCCCATAAAAGACGGTCGTAATTAAAATGCTTTAGGCAGAAAACGCGATGCGCGAGGTAAGCAGCACTCGAAGCACAGAATTAAATGTGTGAAGGCGGGCAAACGGAGCAAGCGAATAGACAAACCAAAGCAATGCAAAAAAAAAAAGCTGTCACAAAACGAGGTGAAAGCAGCACGTGCCTAAAGGTAAGTTGTCCTTAATAGCACAAATAATCGCGACCAAAGACAAAGCATAGTTAGTAGTCACGATAAAAACTTTTTTTTTCTCGTACGCCAGGATGGCGTGAAGGGACGTCTACACGCCTTTGGTACACAGTCTGGACTCATAGCAACGTTATGTAGACGGTGGGGGTGGCGAGTCATTGTCTGGCTGCTGCAGTGGTAGCGTGTACGTTACCGGGTAGTGGTCTCCTCCGGCTCCACACTGCGTGCGCGCTTTCTTATCATCCTAACTACGGGTCCCTGCTGAGGGCATGTTCTTAAGAACATGCTCTCGAGGGCATGTTCCTCTAAGGCAGGGGTCGGCAACCTGCGGCCCGCGGGGCAGTATAATGCGGCCCCAGTACGTCGTCACATCCCCCCTCCCCCGCCCCTGTCACTTTCCCCTGTCACTTCTTATCTGAAGGCCGACACACCAGTTTTGACCCCAGATGGGGTTACAGGGGAGACAAGAACAGAGAATTCATCGCTTCCAGTTGGTATTCTCCCCTATCTTCACGCTTAGCCAGATTATTGTCAATTAGTGTCAAATATTATTGTCAACTCGCTGAATGTTTTCTTTGCCTGCAAAGCCCCCCCCCCCCTTCCCCCTCCCTCTCCACACTCGATTTGTCGTCAGGCTCACCGCCGGGTCGGCTTCATGCAACTCGACCCTCCACCTGTAATGGCTGCCGGTCTCAGCTCTAACGCCTGTCCATGCCATGTTGAGAGCGAGGCCTGCTTTTCACTACGGGTTGCTTCTAAGAGAACGCTTCTTTCCCAGAGCTCGTCTTGTGAGTACAAAACGAGTACCGTTTCATGCAAAAGCCACTAGTTATTAAATCGAAAGTTTAGTGTCCTCACTGATGCCGTTGTAGGCCATTACGCCCTGCAGGAAAGCCAACTTTCCCCGACGATGATGATGAATTATCGCGGGTTAAGTGAAAGAAAAAAAAATTGGCCGCGTCTCTGCTCCTTTCGTTGCAAATGACGTCAAAAGACGATAGTCTTTATCGGGTTTGAGAAGCAAATGCCTCCCTTCACTTTACCGCTCACCTTTTATGTTGTTCCTCTTGCGTCGCGCTCCTCCCAAGGCAAAGACTCCAAATTTTTGCTTAAATCATTTTAAATTTCCCGCGTTCGACTGCTCCAAACCGGGTGTCTCGATGCGAACGCTGCCGTACGGCGAAGACGCGCGTTAATCGAGGCACCCTACTTCAATGTTTATAGAACCGCGTTTCCCTACTCCACGTGCGTTGCATGTAGAACGTGGAAACTATCTAGTGGAACCTTGCGTAACTGTTGCCGGTTGACTTCTTAAAATGGCGCCAGAAGCTATAGTGGCGCGGGCGACAGCAGGCGACGGCGGAGTGAATTCTTTTTCTGCAGTTGATGAAGTATTTAATTTCGCAAAAGTCAAGCATGTTTGAATTTTTATAAAGAAACACTGCAAATATCACTTCTGTATTGATTTGTTGTCTCATATTTTCGTAATGTCTTGTTTTTTTTCAACAACGTTGACAAGTATGAACATTACACCGGACCAAGACGGGTAGATTTAGCTGTGACTATATAAGACTATTGCGCAGGCATTGTTTTGCTTTGGCCGGGTGGCTGAATCGAGTTACAGACAGACAGACGGACAGACATACAGACACACAGACATACAGATAGACCAAAATTTCTGGGTTTAAGTAGCCCAAGAAAGACTATCGTCTTTTAAAAAACACTTCCCGTGATCGGAATAGAACCTGGGTGCGCCGCGTTATAAAGCCGGCGGCGGCGGAGGAGGAGGAGGAGGAGGAGAAGGGTGACGTAAACGTCTATCTTATAAAAATTTTCAAGGTTTTCTATTGGCTAGGTGTTTTACAAAAAAAAAAATACTTAATCCACGTTTTCAGTTTAATTATTTAAATGTATTGTACGTAGCGTGTACAAGACTTGCAAATTGCCCTGAAAGAGCTAAGCGTGTGGGAGAATTCGATTTCACAGAGCACGTGGCATATGTTGTAGCTTATTGGCGGGAATAGTTTCAAGTGCGTGAATGATTTGTAAGTCTCGAATAAAATACCGAATAAAGCTTTTGAAATAGTTATGCGCATTTTTACATTTTTTCTGGGGGGGGGGGGGGGGAGGGGAGGGAGAGCTCAGCACTGCAGAGAGAGCCTAAATTTGAAATCAATGGGAGAAATTCCCGGGTTGATGTCTGCGCGAAGTTTCAATGTTGTGGTTAATTAGGCGTTTGAAGGGAATTCCTATAAGCACGTGTTCGTCCTATTTATAGGCGTCGTATTAGACACGCAAAAAGGTGTGTCCACCGTCTGGAAAAAAGTAGAAGCAGCGCAAAATTCCAATTTGCAGGTACTGTGGGACATATAATCACTGACGTGCGAGCGAAGTTTTAAGTTTGCAGCTGGGAAATGCCGCCTACAAGACCCTTCAGGGCAGCAATGGCTGACTTGCAAAGGTCTTCTCCTGCCGATACCAAGGACATGGGATATATCTTGGCGGCGGCGACACTTTTTTTTTATTAAGGGGAAACGCGAAAACGGCCATGAGCCGAGATTTCGAAGCCCATTAAAGATTTCCACGTGGTGGACACCAATTTGCCCCCCTCCGTGCAGTACTGCCTGTCCCACAGAAAAGGTGTGGCCTGAGGGCGTAAAACCCTAAAAATTTAGAATAAATCAATCGATAGTGAAATCCGCATAACATGTGTAGCGCGCAAAGTATTTGCCCGCTGCTGAAGAACTACATAGGTCACCAAGTTCCCGTTTGCAGGAAATGGGGGCCATTTTATGCGTGATGAACGGGCAGGTTTTGAAGATCGGAAGATCGGTAGAGGTTTTTTGCAGCTACAGTCTCTGGAGATTGTGTTCTGATGCTACAAGAACGCAGGAATCCGCGGAATATTCCTCGGTTCATCTCGCAATTTATTTATTCGTAAGCGGCAAACTTTTATTGGCCCATCTCTCGAGATAGGGTATTGCTCCTATTTTATCCACAGCCGTACGCGTGGTTATGGTGATCAAAAGAACACGCAGCTGCTCCGTAAGACGACAGGGACCGCCCCTCCCGCTGCAATGGATCAGAACCAAGCACTGGCCTGCCCGTGATGGAGCGCACAAAAAGCGGATCGTGAATTCACGAGGAATACTGGCCACTTTCAGCCCTTGTAAACCTAGTTACCCCGAGTGATGGGTCTGTTTGTCTTGGTTTTGCAAAGGCTATGTACACAGCGTTTTGCGAAAGTTAGACTACTGCATGATTGGATTCAGCCTGTTGCTTCCGCAGGAGGGCAAACACAGACGGCCCAGCCGTCGCGCCATCCACGGCATGACTGAGGGACGAAGCGCCGGCGAAGCAGCCGTTAAAACCAAAGTGTTTCATACTAATATATACTAGAGGTAAATCTGACGTTGCAATCGCGGGCCGTTGTGGGCGCCGCCATTGCAGCTAGCGGCGGTCCTCGCCTACTTGGGTTAGTTAGCCATATGGCTTCTTTTTTGTCTCAAAGCCTAAATCATCAAAAGAAGGGTGATACTTTTTCTTGTTGATCTTGCACGAAGCTTCTAAATAATCACTGAGAAGTAAATCTTTCTGGAGCTTATATTTTATAACAACAAAACAATTTTGAATAAACTTTTACAGCAATATTGTTGGTTGGCAGCCAGAGCCAACTTTTCAGCCTGTTTAGCCATGCCAAGGACAAGTGGAACGAGCCTGCCCGGTACATGACTGAACGCTCGCTGAAGCGCGACCCCCTAGACATTGGCGCCAGATTTCCCTCTAGTATATATTAGTACGAAACTCAATGGTTAAAACCTCGCCTAGTCACGTGGTACCACAGAGGCGAGGCTCCGAGTGAGCGTCACACCGGCCGCAATCGCGCTTCGGTTGCTCAGGGTCATTGCGAAACGATGAATGGCCTTGTGAGACATGGCGTTATAGCCTTCGCTCTAAAGCGAATTTAGAGGACGTTACACGCGAGATTTTTAATTGTTGTACCGCGAGAAGAGCACGACATAGCTCATGGGGAACGAAGATAGCGGCAGACATGAATGAAGCCAAGAAATCCTTTCACAAGCTGATTCGGGGCTATCCGTTCGGTACGCAATCGTCTCTGGTTGGGAATAATCTCAAACTGCTACGGAAATATGCCAGATCACTGCACAAACAGATACGCTGCTGCTGTTTTTCGTATTGGTAGGTTGGTGCACCCGACCGTGTATACTTTTTATTCAATCTTTGTATTGTAAATTTTAGTGCCAGATGATCGTCATAAGCTCACTATGCCATGCTTCAGGTCCTAGGTTTGTATAAGCATATTTCAAAGCAGGACACGAAGGAACGCAGAAAATTGAAAACAAAGCCCCGAACAAACTGAATAAGTGGCCGTCTTTGTTTCGTCTTTCTTAGCTGTTTATTTAACTCCGTCCTAGATTACCGTATCGCTATCACGCTCTTGCTGATCTCGTTGCGCGTTAGCCCATTGGAAACGTGCACGTATGCTTCTGTGCACATTTGTGATGTACAGACAGCATGCATACTTACCCAGCCCTTACAGGAGTTTGAACGTCGGTATGCCTTTCAGGAAACGCCTGATTTGCGTTGCTTCTACTTCTTAACTATTAGCTTGTAACAAAAACTCTAAAAACCAAATTTTGAAATTTTATATTGGAATACCTATCTTACTGCAAGGATTTTCACAACGAGTTGACAGCGATAATTTCTGCCCGACCAACAACAACAAAAATGGCCCAGGTTTAACACTTCTAAGCCTATAGTTATCACGAGAGAAAGCAAAGACTATGCCCACAGTGTTTCGTAAAAGCTTGCCTTTGCTTGAGATTTCGCGGCCTGCCTTCTAGCTATGTCTTCTGGGTGATTGAATTCTTCCTTTCACTTGCGCTGAAAGCGCACGTGCAGTCAGGACAGCCGGCGAGCCATCGATGAGGAGACTGAGAAACCAAGCTCCGGCAAAGCAGCCGTTAAACCCGCCTCTAGTCACGTGGTTTGTTTGAGATGAAGCGCACGCACAGACCACCCTGCCGGCGCTGAGCGATCGAGCGCAAGCGAAGCAGCCGTTTCGCCCTCGCCTAGTCGTGCTGCAGAGGCGAGGCTCCGAGAGAACGAAGCGATAAAAAAACAAAGGCGCAGCTAGCTCGCCGGCGGCTGAAGGTGACTTGCCACACGATGAATGACCTTGAAAATTAAAACTTTTTAACAGCGAAGCTGAGGAAATCCTATTTTTTTGGTGTCCGCAGTTAAAAATACCGAGAAATTGCCGAGTGCGCGCACGCGATCGCCGGCCTCGCGGCTACCATCCGGCAGTTAACAAAACCACGAAAATGCCTAGCGCTCCTGTGCGCGTGCCTCGCGACGACCGCCAAGCGTCCCCTCCGCACGTTTGTCAAAACAAGCTTACTCATTTAGGGAGAGTGGCCAAGATTGCCGAGGCCGCCCGGCAGTTAAACAAAACAAGAAAATGCCGACCGCTGGAGCGTGCGTGCCTCGCGACAGCCTCCCAGCGTCCCTGGTGCACGTTTGTCAAGCCAAGCATACCAACTTAGGGAGATTGGCCAAGATCGACAAAAAAAAAAGAAAAAAAACCAGCGTTCGCCGTAATCGCGGCAATACTTGCTCGGAATGAGAAAGGCTCCAGCGTTTGCCGTAATCCTGGCAACACTTGCTGGGAACTAGAAAGACACGTCCACGTCATAGCGTACGGGATGTCCAATGATTATCACTTCCGAAAAAAATGAAGGAAGAGAGAGAGAGTAAATGTTTATTGAAAAGGAGAAGAGGTCGGCCTGAAAAAATTACACCATATGGGAGGTATGGGAAATGACAATGAAAGCGACAAATGAACTACGTACAAGCAGTAAAACCAATGAACGTCTCACATACAACGGGGCGCTGAATCAGATGACTACAGTTCACTTTTCAGCACATGACTATCGTCCATGAAAAAAAAAACAGAAACTGCTCAAAAGAAATTTGAAAAAGAAATTTGCTCAGACATTATTTCGCAGTCTGTTCAATTTTGTCGCAACCTAGAGGCGAGAATCCAAAGAGGAGTCACCAAGGTCATACTTATAGCAGCTGTTATGGAGTAAAGGTCGTTGCGGCAGCGAAGAACCAAATCGCCTGCAATCGTGGACTTAAGCCTTCGTGATTTCCGTGAAGTTTGCGTACAGCTTCGCTACCTCCAAGTCTTACGCGTTAGTTTCGTCATTTTTCTTTAAAGCGTGCTCCATAGCAAGCTGTTCAGTTCTGCGGTGGAGGCTGAAGTTTGCCAAACGGGTTTAAGGTAAATAATTTCTACGGCCCCGTCTGAGAAATCTCATTAACTCCTGCAGCATCTGTTTCAAGACAGCAGAATGTTTCACTAATGTTAAGACGTAGAAATTCCTCATTTTTGCTGCCAGTGAATTGCAGAAAACTTCCGATGAATTGAATTTATCGCCTTTGAGTTGAATTGACCTTCGATTTCACGGACTGCCAGAGAGATCCACACATTTCGTACAAGTTTTTGTGACGACAAATTGCATTCGAGTAACTTAATCGCAAAATCTCGGGGAAATTGTCACAGCGGCATAATCATCTGTAAAAAATGTACATTAGTCTATATGCCTTGTTTACCAATGAGTGCGACAACCCTGTCCCAATACTTCAGTTTTTCTTTCATGAGTGCTTTAATAGGTGCTTTCTAGTTAGCTATGCATGATGTAGTGTGCGAATTGATGCTAAATTTAATGGAGGTATTGACACGTCTGTCCATTACTTAGAAGATGTCGCCGTCTTGGAAGGTCCGGTACTTTGAGGGCAGCTGAGCCTGTGAGGTAGCGGCGCTAAGAAATACGGGATTGCGACCGCAGCGGTTTGAGCGTCGCGCAAACCTACGACTGGGTGCCGTAGCTGGCTAGGACCGTTTTCTGTGGCGTTAATGTGGCCTTGCTCTAAGCAGTGATGTTCAAGGCTTCAGTCCTGTACGATAAAATTTACTCGCTCGTTCTAACCAGCCATAGATTCTTGATTGATTGATTGTAGGCTTTAACGCACCGACGCAACGCAGGCGATGAGGCGCGCCGTAGTGGAGCGCAGGGGCCAGCCGGCGAGAGCAGCATATGGATTCCCGTGAACAGGGAACCACCTCCGTCCAGTGTGGAGTTCGCAACGAACGACTCTTAAATAAAGTTTCTTCTCTCTCTCTCTGGATTAATTTGACCATATGGGGATCGTTAACGTCCGCTGAAATATCGCTCACACGGGCGTTGTTGCTTTTCGCCTCCATAAGAAAAGCGGCCGCCGCGGCCGGGAATCGGTACAGAAACTATCCCTACTGCATTGTGCATGGAAGTTGTTAAGTGTGAGGTAAATACAACCTGGTAATTTGGAAAAGCGTAATACTGCGTCCGTCAAGAAAGGGGGGGGGAGGGTAGCTGTGTATTTAAAGCAGCCTGTAACCACCGTTTCCTGTCACGCCATCGCAGTGACATGGCACGATCTTTTAGTGCTACTACACGGGTGTTTGCGCTAAACCTTGCAATATGCGCACTGAAACTGAACTGAGTGGCTACATCCTGAAAGGACGCTGAACGTAGGCACCTTTCACCAGCTCCTCCCATATTAATTTTTTCAGAAGCTAAAAACACGGTAACAGCACAAGCACACCCTATTTTATTCGTTCGATCGATCTCAATCAATCAATCAATCAATCAATCAATCAATCAATCAATCAATCAATCAATCAATCAATCAATCAATCAATCAATCAATCAATCAATCAATCGAGAGTTTTTATTTCCACCAATTTTGTTACAGACATGAAAAAGCGGACGGAGAAACGGCTGCAACCATGTAGCTTGACTGAGCACCGTCCGCCGACGCAGCCAAGTAACAAAATCAAACAAAATTCGCTTGAAGTAAAAAAATCAGATAAACATTTTTAGTTTGTCATACTGTTACATGACTTCGTTGAACGTTTTTGGGAAACAAGCCAATCTCCAAATAGCACACTTCATTTCGGTAAATATTGCAAGCTGACCAAACTGCGCCCATTTGTCGTCAATTTTCTTCAAAGTATCAACTGACTGAGAAAAGCCCACCGCACTAGACGATCACGTTCAGGGCGCTACTTTATAAGAACGTATCCCCAAACCTCGGCTGTGAATTTAGACTTCAGTAAGATAAAATTACAGTTACTGCTGCTGCACTAAAGCCTCTTTGCGTGCCGTATAATTCAGGCCGCTTACATTACGCCTGCGTTGTTGAAGCATGCATCTCTCTGACTGTCAATCGCCAACGCAACTATTAAGCAATGATGCTTGCTTATACAGTAACGAGGTACATTTTCAAAGCCAAGATGTACCCCGCTCTTATTCCCATTGATAAGTATCCCAGTGATCTACACATCATTTGTGGGCAAATAAGAAGGGATGAGTACATCAATAATCCGAGAGTTCTTCCGTGGCCTACCGTTTCGTCCAGCGAGAATATTTGTCATCTGGCCTCTGTTGATTACCGGCCGTTATTTGTATAACTTGTGATATATGCCCACTTCCCAGCCACTGTCCTTCATTTTCAGGCCCGCCATTGACTTTCGGTGATGTCTACGTATTAACCTTCATCGGCAAAGCTATAAATTTAGCGACCTCGCTAGCTTGTTCGCATTGGTTTCACGTAGTGTTTGCTCAAGGTTTTGACCTTATTTTGATTAATCGTTTCATCTATCACGCCCACATTTCTGTAAACAGTGTGAGAGATCGTAGGCATTCTGTGTTAGTCGACCAAAGACCTTACAGCCACTCGGCGACAGGTACCGATCTTGCAGGGAGATGGGGAAGGGCCTCCAACCCGAGTTGATCGGGTCCATTTATGTACAGTGTCAGGAATTGTCTCGATGCAGCATGGAGGTTTTGGACAGAATTTCCATTCGGCCGCAGACCATAGGTTTAGGGGGCGCAGTGATCGAATTACCCAGCTAGGAACGGGTGTTTGTTGTCATTAAGAGTAGAGGGTTGAGTCAATTCATGCACCGCTGTCGAACAAGACCCCCCCCCCCCCCCTCCAAAAAAAAAATCAATGACGTTGGATGCGGATTTCAAAGAAGGCGCTGTCGCCATCAATTATTTACTTGTTCGTGCTTAAAGGGACCCTTTAACATTTTCGATAAGCGCTTTCGTGTCTGGAACCACTGCGAAAGCTATAGTTATCGCCAGCAAAGAGCGGCACTGCATGATTTGCTCGTCGCACCATATACGCGTTCCGTTTCTGCTTTGTTTCTGTGGCTTTATTTTTAAAGTTGCTATCGAAGAGCGTTCATTACTGCAACTGAAGGAAAACCGGCCAACAGTCGCTACATGGCCTTAGTGACCTAACTCGAGCCGTCGAAGAACGTCACATCCGAAAGATAAAAATCTTTTGAGCGAGTTTACAAGTTATCTGATGGTCATAGAGCGGTAATTTTTGGCTGAGGTACTTTGCGACCCCCTAATGGGTGTGTTGGGTGACTACGTTCCGCAAGCATTTAAGATTTCAAAAAGAGTTGAAAAAAAAAAGTGTTGCAGGGTTCCATTAACAGCCTTGTACAAACAGCTTCACCAGTTGTATACGTTTATCGAACAAACTTCCCCTACAAACCCACTCTGACGTTATTTTGTGCTTACTCACTTTATTTACTAATTTATTCAGGTACCCCTAAAGGCCCTCCGCAGGAGGGTATTACACAGGGGGAGCGTTCGTATTCATCAAACAAAGAAAACATAAATGGGGGTTAACAAAATCACAAATTATAAAAGTATTAAAGCACAAGCAATACGAACTTCTCAACCACATAACTACAAAACACATACTACAAATCACATAACTACAAATCACGTAACAACAAAGAAAGAAAGAAAGAAAAAGAAAAGGTTTACATTTTACGTTGACGTTTTAGCAATCGTGTTCTCACGGAATTAAAATATTGTGACAAGGCAGTGGGGAAGAATATATTTACTAACTGTACAAAGCGTATTCGCGCGTGCTATGCTGATACATTGAAGTACGAACAATGGTGCGCGTGGTTTTCAGTACGTGCTGCGCTCCCTGGCGACGGGCCACGTATGCACAGCAGGTATGAGGCTGGGAAAGCCCTCTGGTGGCTTTTTCTTACTGCGCAGGCGAAGTCTCTCGCTTAGACTTAGGATAATATATTAAAACCACGCGCACCGTTCTTCGTATTTCAATTTATTACGATAGTACATGCTGAAAAGCGGAAGCAGCTAAGGCCGCTCCAAAGTCTCAGGAACAGCGCACAATCAAACACCGAACACCACCGATCAGCCTCCTCTTCGTTTCTCAGCCTGTGCGCCCGCCAAACACAGCGGCGTGTACCCGTAGAAAGACGTTGAGCACAGCTGATCAAACAGTTGGGTCCATAGGTGAACGGGCAAAAGCGCGGGACAATACGTACAGGAGAAAGAGATAATGAGTACACGTTTGGTGGAGCAGCCAAAGTTGTTTGGTTGATAAAAAAAAACTGGCGAAGCTTGCATGAAGTCCCGCAAGGATTGAACCATGGCGATGCTGCAGAGTTTCTTTATACATGAGCAGTGAAGGACACATCACCATGCATTTGTACAAGTTTTAAATTGTTTATTTACATGTTCCGTCGTCGCTTTGCTCTGTGCTAGTAGTAGTCACCGTCATATGCATCGATATCGTCGTGTTCCTCATGCCATAGTGTTTCATACTAATATACACTAGAGAGAAACCTGGCGCCACCGTCTAGGGGAGCCGCGCTTCGGCGAGCGTTCCGTCATGTACCGGGCAGGCACGTTCCACTTGTCCTTGGCATGGCTCACGAACAGGCTGAAAAGTCGCCTCTGGCTGCAAAAATGCAAGAATATTACTTCGGAAGACTAATCGAATTTGTTTTATCATTATAACATTAAAGCTCCAGAAAGATGTATTTGTTAGGGATTATTTAGAAGCTTCATGCAAGCTGAATAAAGAAAAAATGTTACCCGTTTTTGTTGATTTTGGGTTCAAGACGAAAAAGAAGCCATGTAGCTAACTAAGCCAAGAAGGCGAGGAACGTCGCTAGCTGCAATGGCGCCGCCCATGGCGGCCCGCGAATGCAGCGCCAGATTTCCCTCTAGTATATATTAGTATGAAACTCTGTGCCTCATGCCAAGCATTACATACGCGGTAGCGCTTGACAGGAGCGGCGCGTACGTGCACGACGCATGCGCGGCGTTCCTGGAGTGACGTTGAGGTTCCATGGAGCAGGTGATGCGCCAGCTGTGGCGTTGTTGGTTGCTAGGCAGCGTGAGGCGCTCCTCAGGGTTTTCGCCAGTTTTTTTTTTCTTTTTTTGCTAAAGCCACTGCATGAGCCGGGGACGCTCGGTGGTTGCCTCGGCGGGCATTTTCTTGGTCTTTTTAACGCGTTACGCAATTACGGCCAGCTACAACTGCTCCGCGTTTAAAAAGTGAGGGCCGTAACCTCCTTATGCTCAACTGAAGGCATGAGATTTGGGGCAAGGGCCACTATGTGTTGGCAATCCCACCTCATATGATAGAGCATGGCTATATGTGAAAAGAAACACAGGTCTTTGCTATACGAAAAAGCTGAGAAGTTTGCCGGCATACTGCTCTGCCTGCCAGCAAACATCGGCTCGCTACATGCATCTCAGTTAGAAGAGGAGGGGGAGACGTAGAATAGGTAGAGAAGAAGACAAAACACATGGGGGGAAAGAGACAGAAGAAGATTGCAAACACAACTTATAAACGGATGTAGTTTGTTTGCATGAGAAACCCGGCTCGTTGGCTGTGAAGACAACGATGTTGTCCGAAATTATGTACACAACACCAATGTGTTTAAAATAATAACATGCAGTGCTGCTACTTGATATACTCGTATTTTTCTTGTTTAAATGCTGTTGGAGAATCTTAACGCGCTAAACAACAGTTGTCACAACACCAGCAAACTTTAGAGAGCCGTTAGAGACGCGCTATAGGGGCATTGTTTTTGGGAAGCAGGAAATGTACAAAAGAGGAGCACTTAAACTCTGCAGAGACGGGTGACCGCCCATCGAATGGCACCTGCAGGCGTGAGCACAATGCGTGGTCACGCGAGCAGTGCGCGCACGGAAGCTGTGAATGACCGACCTCCGCCGGGACCAACCTACGTGGCTTCATACAAAAAATGCAACCAGCGAAGCTTAATGAAGCTTCGTGCTTTAAAAAAAAAATATGTTTAAAATGGTGACAGGGCAATCTATGAAGAAATCCTTCAATTTAAAGAATAACTGCCCAAATTCGCCAATTTTTGAAAACGCAGAACTTTCGCTTGGTGTTATCTTTGTGAACCAGCATTGCTATCAATCTTAGTTAAACGGCGACTATTAGGCGATCCAAAGCAGATTAGAATGAAACCTCCAGATGTGTTGTACATAGAATGAGGGATTGGCAACTGCGCCGTTTGCAAAATTCTTGGATGTCATACGCCATTCAAAACGCAATTTGGAACTCGAGCTTATACGTATTATCACTTGGATACGCATCTTGAGTACATTAATCATCAAAAGGCGCCATTTTCAAGATCATCGGATTCAAAATAAGAGTGTGCGCGTGTATGCATGTGTCTTTCATAGAAATTACTCTCCTCAACACTCAAGAAAAGTGAAATTTGCTGGTATCTTTGCCCTAAGTTGCGTGGCACCTCTATGTCGTGTGCTAAAAAGCTTCGCTGATCATTCACCTTCACAAAGGAAAATAGATCACGATTTCTTATTGATATTTTTATGCATTACTGTTATTCGAAATTCCGCTTCAATCACTGACTTTACGTTAACCTGTTTAGCTTAAATTCAACCAGCCTTCTTACAGTGAGGTTAGGGGTTACCAATTTATTACTTTTTCGCTTCTGTGTATCGCTAGCATATAAACACAAGTAAGTAGCATATAAACACATGGAAGAAGGAGAGCTTATTAACGAGTAACCACAGGCCGCAAATGCACTTAAGAACCTTCATGGAGCTTAAAAAAACCAGGGCAACAGAAACTTCTGGCACTATTTTTTTTCGCAACGGTAGTAGTTACTGTTCGTACTGACATTATGTAAGACATGTTCTTAATGCCCTTTTAACTAGGTTCTCTCTTTTTGCATTGCTACCCTGTGAAAATGTGTTTGCTTCAATAAAATTTCGTCAATCAGATATACGCTCTGAGCGCACTAAACGTTTGCAGTGTTTAAATGATGATCATTGCATCCTCGTTTTTGACGATGATACTATTAGCCGCATCGTGTTTGTCCACCTGGAGAGTTGTTAGCCATCGAAAGTGTATTGTAAAGTCAACAGACGCAGAAAGCCGATGATATTCTGCTGTATTAATCTAAAGATACTGGCTAAATCTACAAAGGGGGCGGATATAGATGGCGGAACGCATTCAGAAAACAGCATGCATTTTCTCGTGTGTTTTAACTCCTCAGCAAAACTCATCTTACGCCACATATAATTTGTCGAAGAATCAGCCACAGTTAAAATGGAGCGAACATTAGGAGTACTTGGTACGTGTAAACGACTTGAATAGTCACACCGACGCAGCAGCGGCGTTGTATATTTCATCCAATTTACACGTGTCACCTGCCTGCAAGTTCGGCCTGAAAATACTTCAAAATGCAGCAATAGCATAACAGATTAACAGCTAGCTCTAAGACTGCAGATATCACAAAACAAAGTAAAAAATTTAAACGAAGGACATCGAGCCACTACTGGGCCTTCTGAAGAAGCAAACGTTTGGTCACCTCTCAACATGTTTGTAGTAACGCGGCCATACGGAGCGTTTGTTCGGGCGCCACAGGAAGCCTTATCAGACAGGGTCGACCTTTGAAGTAGGCAAAAGCACGTTTGTTGAAGTGTCTGGTGCTTCTTCGCGCCTTGACTTCACACTGACCCTAATCACAGCGTTGCAGCATCTTACCTCAGTAAGTGTAAATCTAGAATATTTGCGTTTGTCTATGGTGGTTAAGATGCGCTACTAAAATGCAGTACTCTTAAAAAGTAGTGCTTTCAAAATGCCGAATCCTCGCGGAACAAATGCTTCGCCAGAGAACCGCCTCAACTTTAGTGGCGTTCGTTTCGTAGCCCTGCGGCCGCTGCTTCTCGGCGTTTAGTAATCGATCGTCCATAAATTGCGAGGCGTTCCCATAGCTCCCCACAGAATCACAGTAGTGGTACTAGTATATTTTTAACAGTCCCCGAACCTCTTTAAAAAAAACTTCGGTAAACTCTTCTTTATCGTTTTTTTTTTTTTTTTGGTCGCCGTGCGGTCTGTGCCGCTTGAAAGAATAGACGTACATGTCTGAAGAAGAAGCAGCGCGACATGGCGTAGCATCGAACGTCCTTTCACTTCGTGGTAAAATAATGAACCGGGGCTCACTGATCTGTGATCACATGCGTTGAATTTTCACTAGGTTTTTGTTCGGAGAAGCGCTAAAGTGTTAGGCACGCAGGACACGCTTCTTTTAGGTTGCCTCTTCGTTAATCGCAACCATTTCTGCGGACAACGCGACGAAAGCTGCGCGCTCTCTCCCGGAGAGGGGGGCTGCGCGCGGTGTTCTGTTCGGCGGCCTTCGATATGTCACAGGCCGGGGAGTTTCGGACTTTTCCCAGCAACGTGGACGGGTCTATTTCCGGTCTAAAAAGCAGGCATGGTGGCCTGTTCGCAAGCACGCGCCCAGGCTGGTAGGGCGTTTTTGGAGCAATAAACGTTTGTTGTCGAGTGGGCTCGTTGAAACTGGAATATTTAGTTCGTCACTCAAACTCCGCGCGCACTCAAAACAAAAGAGACACCAAAAGCATGCGGACAGGTTCAGACATAGAAGAAGTTCATACACAGCGCAGACGACGGCTGATCGTCACAGGAAATGCCATAATTTAGCCGCGAAGTTGACCAGCGACAGCCAATAGGACAGCCAGGACAGCCATGGGCCGATTGACGTCGCAGAGGCCATGCCAGGGGTGCATAATGGGGAGAATTGAAGAGAGAGCGGTTGGTTTTTCCGCGTCTTTCACGGCTATTTGCGCGCTTACCGCTTCACGTGCACGTGTAATATTTGGCTCGGGTGTTCCTAGAAGTCTAATCTGAACGTCGCGCAGGTTTACTTGCACTGCACGAAGAGTGTTGCAGGGTCCCTTTAAGATTTACCGAATATATGTATCGGGTGCTGAAAAACACCTCGGCTGAGCTCTTGGTCAGTTCTTCCCTGGTTCCAACTGTTGACGCCGTCATATGCATTGTATGGTGCCCCCAGCTCTAGTGCACAAAAAACTGCGACTGGCTCCCAGGAATGGAAACGAATGAAGTAAAGAGAGATTTGTTCTTCGGGCAAGGCTCCGGTGGAATGTAGCTTTAGCAAAATTAGTGCCCTAAAATTACTTGCATTGGTGAAAAAACGCTTTTAGAGCGTCGTCCAGGTGTCGTTCAGATGCTAGCCTTTGCCATGAGCTCCTGACTTCGGGGTACTGCGATGCTTTAGAAGGATGGTGCGATATCCTGGGATCACTTTCGCATTATCATGGTTTCGCATAGTAAACAAAATTTCGTCTAGTCAGGAAACATGATGAATGAAGTGAAGTGCAGTCACTGCTAAGGTCAAGGGACGGAAATAACGTTTTGGACCCGCTACGGTATCCTTGAGTGCGAACAGAGATCCGTAAGTTAGGGCCACCTGGGGCCTTTAAGGTTCATTTCCCTCATTACTGGGTCAGTGAGTACATATCATCGCGTACATGCAACCTGTCTATAGAGAGACCCAGATGTGCGTTTACTACACAAAGAAAACACCCGCTTCGAGCGTAGCAAAACTCGCTGCCTTTTCGCAGGTAACATCAACTCTGTCCCGGAGCACAGTCGCCACGCAGACACCCCGTTTCCCGACACCCACGGAAAGTACGGTGAAGGTTCGAGGAGAGAAGTTCGCGGCGAAGACGAGGAGAACCTGAACGGCAACGACGAAGAGGAAGAGGATGGGAAGGCGGAGGAGGAGGAGGGAGAAAGTCCACCGGGAGGAGAGGACCCAGCGCTTCTGACTGACGACACCGCCGTGGTGGTGAACGAATCGTCGTCGGGCGACCGGGACCAGCGGCAGCAACATGGTGTTGTGGGGAGCAGACCCGGTAGCACAAACCACCAAGGGTCTGACCAGCACAGTCCGGTGCACATGGAGCAAGCCGAGCTGGGTTCCCAGGCGGCGAGTGGTAGCACGGCCACCACTTCGACCAACTGGTCCTCGCCCATGTCCACGGACACTTCTTCCACGCCCAGCCACAAGACGCCCACAAGGAGGATGGAGAGGAGGCCAGAGATATGCTGGGTGTATCCTTCGGAAGAGTACAGAACTGCATACTTGCCCTTGGACAGTGGATCTGCTTAGATAAATTTCCATAACGGGTGCGATTGCACGGGACACATGGGTTAACTAAGCTGGACAATGTTCGTTAGTTGTTTGTTGTGCTGAGAAATGGTAAGAGAGTCAGGCAGAGAAAAAAATTCCAGACCATCTCCACTAACGTGAAGCCTGGGGAGGGGCGAAGCATGCAGTGTAGAAGTGTATTCTTGACGCCTTGGCGTTTCTTGCCAACGGAGATGAAACCGTTGGGTGGAGATGAAACCGTTGGGGGGTATACAGCTTTGCTGTAAAAGTCTCTTGTCTTTGAAGCACGAAGCCCTCTAGCGCGAGGCGTAAACGAGTGTCTCGGTGTTTTTTTAGTATGCCTTACGTTCTCGCGCGAGGGTAAACGAGTTTCCCGATGTTTTAGTACCGTGGCTACATGAGACGACGATTACGACGACGACGACGACGACGACAGGAGACGCCAACAGTCCTAGCCCATAAGGGGCTTCGCCCCTTAAAAAGATTTTTTCTAGGCTTTTCCACTTACTCACTGCTTAAAGCATCTTCATCTATAATTTTTGGTAGATAATTGAGTCATCTAAAATATAATTGAACTGTCACGTTTCTTTTTCTAGATAGACTGCGCTTACTTAAGCACATAAATTATCAAATGCGTTCCAGCAACCGTAACTTCAAGGAATCTTTGTTAGCTATACTAATCAAGTACTTAACGCACTAAAAAAACCACTTGACTCGCATAGTGCTTTCGCATTATAACAAAGACAAGAATTTCTGGAGGCTTCAGACATGGCTTATACAATATAAGTTGTCTTCATCGCGTAGAGAGAGTGTGTACGCTTGTGGTGCTGGGGAAAAGGCGGAAGGAGCGATGCAGGACGCGCCTGGAATCGCTCCACCTGAACTGCGCATTTTCAAAACCCCTCGCTGCAAATAACTAAGATCAACAAAGTTTGTGTCCTTCTAAAACGCAAGGACGGTACGCGAAACGCCTCGCCGAGAAAACCAATCTTTTTTCAAGCACATGATGTCCTCCAAAGAGGCATGCCGGGAGGCTCTCCTTCGAAGTACTTCAAACAAAGTTGACCGCTCTATCGCATGATCGGGGCAGTCTATATCACCAGGATTATGACACGTTGAACAGTTCCGACGCGAGAAGGTTCCCCTCATAAAGCAGCCGCGTCGGTGTTCTCGCTGAATTCGCCTGTATACGAAACAGCAATGAGGCCTTTAGTGTTTTCATTCTGTTCCTCACATATACCTCTCTATAAAATCTATCTCTCGGTCTTCTTTTTGCGTGTGACGTAGCGTAATCCGCCGCCAACCATGAGAGAGACAATACTTTTAGCAGCCCTTGTTCGAGTTTCTTGAAAGGTCTCTATTGTACGTATTCGCACATTCGCCAGAATGGCTGTTCCTGCTTGTCACTTCCTGTCACTTCCTGTCACAGCCTGCCGGAATGTATGTCACTTTGTACGCTTTTAGCAAAACTCCGCAAATAGTGTGACCTCGCAAATCATATTATATTTATTAAATTTTGGAGGCGTCGTGTTATCTCACAATTTTGTAAATATCCTAGTCAATCAAACAGCTGTCCCCCCTGATTCCGGAGTATACGTGAAGTAGGCTTTTTTTTCATGCCTTTAGTGTCAGAGGACACCCACCCCTACAACACAACGTGCTTGCCCGCGCACAACCGGCACCTTCTTTGATAACCACAGAACCCCAAAGCCATGGTTCAGAGCCCTTGACAGCCCCGGTTCAGACATGGTTACCGAGGTCAGGGGCCGTTCAGCAACCTACACGTCCTTCGTTCCGGAGAGATCCTGTACAACGTGGCGGCGCTGGCTGTGCTGTTCAACCGGTCAAAACACCAACAACGTTTCTACATGGGACATTCGCTAGACATAGACTGGTACGCACGCTATCCACGTGGTGGCAACCACATCACAGCGGTTATAAGACGACGGTGTTGAACTGCGGGTGTTGAAACCGCGAATGCCCAACTTGGTCGGCCCATCTTAAAAGTAAAATTTTGTGAAATGAAAATTTTTGGCGTGAAGGTGTCCAGCACATTATTCCTGATGACCAGGAATTTTCTGATGACACTTAAAGATTTTGAGTACAATTATCGTGCGAGCTAGATGATGGAGCTCTTTACGTCACAAGGAAACAGGCAAGAAAGAACATAATGCCGAGCCGGAACTCTTTTCCCGCTCCCCGCAAGCTCATATATGTGAGAATCACGAAATATGACGTACGATTTTAGTTGGCTGTAAATGTGTTTTTTATTTCTTGTTTTGCGACCCTCTTCGTTTCCTTTAACGTCTATGTTTAAATTCCGCGTATTTTCATTTTGCAAGACATTGTTGCCAACACTAGAAACCCAAAATTTTACCTCATATGGCCGCAAAGTAATGCCTATAGCAAGCGTTCTAAACGCGTGGTGGCCCCGTTTGCTAATAGTCTTTGAAGTATTTTAAACTTGTTGAAATCAGCTCAAAACTGCATATGTAGCTTAATATTTAGGACCCCTTCGTCCTAACAGCATTAAGCCCTAATTCCTTAGTGACGATCTCAATTTTAAACCACACGAACACAGCTTTCTCTGAACTACTAGTTTTTTCCCGAGCCAGCATCGTAAAAATTTACTGAACCAAATGTTTTTAGCTATCCAATGCTATAGCCTTGTCGCCTTTTGTGGTTATGTCAAGTGACGATAGCCCACTCGGGAGTGATGCTGATATTCTCTGTGCTTTTGGCGCTACAGAAAAAATAAATCCACTCGAAACCTTTCTTGTGTGTCCTGGCAAAATTCCTTACTTTTGTAGCAAATTATCAACTAAGCGTCTAGGTTAGCAGGGTGAACAGATCTGCAGCGTCGTTTACGTGGACGCGGGCACGATTGGCCAACTCTAGCTTGCAAGCACACGCCCACCGTTCATTACAAGCTATAAAGTTCGCGTCACACCCGCCCGTTAAAAAGACGAGCAAGCGTCTTCCAACCCTACCCCCCACATCGCGTGCAGAACACAGCGAACAAGAGTTGTACTCTCACCACGTTAACCGAACTGCGTGTCGAAAGCGCTGTAGTTCTCGGACCAACTTGGAGACAGGAGACATGAATCGGTGATATAGTGGTTCTCCCGCTAAAATTTCAGGGTTACTACACACAGTTCGGCGCCTGCGCTTTATGACAGAGGCTGGAGTATCGACATCGCGCTTATCCTAATTATTTAGGCTGTTTTATGATTGGTTTCTCAAAGTTGCTCATTATTTATTCCAGCATTGCGTACAACTACAACGAGGACGTCGCAGCAACAGGCCAAGGAGCTGGGCTGAACCACGCACCTCCAGTGAGTCTCTCCTTCCCTCTATGGAAAATTTGAAATTAGGAAGCCCAAAGGGTCGTTGGTTTTCTGCCGGGGCAATCTGAACCAAAAGCGAGCATTGCACCGATCATTGTTTATTACGTAGCAACGGCCGGCAACAAGACTAGGTTCTCATAAGGAAACAGTAATGACGATTCACAAGCGCTGCGTTGTGAGTGCCCGGATATAGTGGTTACTTCATCTTCGGTGTCAAATTACACAGGAAGCCGGTTTTAGACGATTAATGAGATCATATAACATCCTCACAACGCACCATTGTATCGCTTTACACTCTCGCCCTTTGTTTCTGACGTCTTTCTAGCGTGGGAAGCCAGTCGTCTCTACACCAGCAGTGCGTCTGCTACTTTTTCGCGGCGCTCAGCGCTGCCGCCCTGTCTGGGCGCCTTCGTAACGTCCTTACTTCTGGGGTTTCCTCTGAGACGATCGTAACAGTTTCTGACGTCGTCTCTGAATTACACTAGACGAAACCGTTTATTTACACGCGAACTTCATGGCGGTCGAAGCCTCTTCAGTTTCTTTTCAGTTTCATGCTCTCTATGCAGAGAGATTAAGAAAAATGCAACATATATTTGTCGTTCGTATTCCTTCCTCCTCCTCCACCTCCTCTCTATCTCTCTCTATCTGAGTTTCTCTTTTCTCTCTATGGTTCTTTTTCTTGTAAAAAAATTAACTACTTGCAACCTTCTTTATCTTTGTTTTTGCGGTCTTACGCGCATTTGTGGCCGTACGTTTGCTAGCCATGGTCATGGGAGTACGGTGGGTACAAGTCCTTTCTGGACGTTGTTCTTCTACACCCCCTTCCGGAAGAATTGCTTAGCCCAGTGACTAAAGGGAACCCTGTGGGTTGAAAGGAAACTTCGCATGCCTATTGGTCACGTTTAGAATATCGGCGTTCTTTATTTAGTCCTTAGAATCCTAACAACAGCGATGCCTACTGATGCCCATACAGTCTCACATTGAACTGAAGCGTTTCTCTCACACCCTTAGGAGCACCGCCTTTAATGTTTTGGTTAGATGTCTTTCGCAGTTTAATGTACCCGCCGGTACACACATCACCGGTTCTCTTAATGCCCTATTCTTCTTCCCTACAGGCTCATATTCGTGTTTGGAACACAAGGACGCTAGAAACACTCGCCGTTCTGGGAGCCGGTATTATCAACGGGGGGCTGTCCTGTCTCGGCTTCTCGTACCAGGTGAGCGACCGTGAGGCCGCAGCCTACGGCATGTACCGCAGACCATTCTTCGAGCAGATTTACTGGGCTGAGTGTCTCGTTGCATACCACAGCTCAGCTCTTCGCAACGGACACGTATACAATTAAAGTATTAGAAAGAAAAGTTCTTAGGCTGGCAGTCAATCATTTCGTGGAGGAGGTGTATGATGCCTCACGCGCTTTCCAGGAATCAGAAATGAAAAACGAATGACCCTGTGTGTGCCGTCTACTGGCAGTCACCGTCAAAGCAGTCCATCTCGTGAAACAGATTCCCGACGGGGCTTCGAGAGGGCCGCGTCGGGACAGCGGTGGTGGCGCCATCACCTGGTATCTGTGCTGATTGCCTAGTTTACGAAACAAGGGGCGAGGTTTGACGCCACTGACAAGTGCCGGGAGCTGAAGTCTATCGGGAAGTCGTGTCATTATGGTGCAGGTGATTGGAAGGTCACATGCCACGTGCTATGCAAAGCGAGGAGGAACCGCTTGAACGTCGATGCCCAGCCGAGAGCAACAGATGGACTAGAACAGGGGTCGGCAACCTGCGGCCCGCGGGGCAGTATTATGCGGCCCTCAGCACGTCCCCAGAAGCCCCACCGCTCCCCCTGTTACTTCCTATCTAAAGGCCTATACGACAGTTCTGACCTCAAATGGGGTTGGACGGGAGACAAGAACAGAGAATTGACCGCTTCCAGTTGGCATTGTCCCCCATCTGCACACTTAGTCTGATTATTGTCAATTACTGTCAAATACTATTGCCAATCCCCCCGGATTTGTTGTCCCACCGTGCGGGCTATATGCAACTGGTTCTTCGGCATGTAAAGTTTTTCGGCCCCTGGGCTAGAGTGACAGACTTGAAAGAGACTGGTGTATGTCTGTAGTGTGTTTAGTCGATGGAACTGACATTGCTTTTTTTTTGTAATAAAAAATGGTCGCTATGGAATAAAATAACGTGTGTTCCTAATCGTTCACAAGGATAACTAGAGTTAATGAACTGTTAAAAAGTACAAACATTACACGTGCTCATGCAGTGGTAGGGTAGTTGTTTCCGAAACTCCCAAATGTGTTGCCTGTTCCCCTCCGTCGACATCCAGTCATATATCATAATGAAGAGAGGGTACAGCTGCGCCGTTACGATGGCAACGAAGGCAAGCGTACAAAGGCAAGTAGTTTCGGGCTCAAACAATCTCCCTACGCGTAGCAAACGGGAAGTAGAGTGTGAAAATATAATAAAATAGCACACCGGGATGCGTATACGCGCTTCGTAAAACATTGCGCCATCTAGGGGCATGTTTGAAGCCATATCCACGTGCTTGTGGCACTCAATTTAATCTCCCGGAAGCATATGGTCTCAGTGGTTCCGCTCCCGCACAGCAGACATCCAAGCACGAGTGCAAATTTCGGTAGCGCTCTTCTTCTTTTTTTCTTCAGTGACTGGTTATGCTTGAAGATTAATGTTGTTTATCCCGCATATTATCTGTTTATGACACTTTTATCATTATAAAAACTATTTCTGGTAGTTTTATTACCTTTAGGTGTCTTTAAGCTATTGTTTTTATACGTTTTTGTGGTTTTGCCTCCTTCAGGTTCGGCTTTCTGTTGAATATTTTAGAACACCCTGGCTGTTTCCCTGTTGAAAAGGTATCGGTTCGCTTTTTTTTTTCAATTAGGTAATTTTGCCCACTTTAGGTTGATTTTACCTCTCCATATAGGTCAGCAAAGGACTGGCTGAGCCAGTCGCGGTAAACATCTACATACGTTATTTTTTACAATTGTGTTGTTTCACCAATTTTATGTCCATTTCTGCCGTTATTTATTTCAGTTTGGGTGGTTTTGTGTGCTTTAGGTACGCTTCTGTCGTGATATAACCACCATAGCAAGCTCAGATGACTGCTGGCTGTGCTGACTAGGAAACTTCATTAAACGCAGCTGTTGGGCAAGTTAGCGCATTCTGATTGAAAAATAGAGCGCGACTTGGACAAGAGCGCTTGTCCCGTCGTTCTTCGTTTGTGTCGTTGTCCAAGTCACGCCCTATTTTTCAAGCATGACTATGAAACGCATATACGCCACCGGGATCGTGGTACAGTCAGTCCCGATGCCTCTTCATAAGAGGCACACTAACGAAGAGCCATTTCAGCGCAGCCAAACACGCGCTGTACAGCAAAGGCGTATGACAGCCACAGAAAAATCATAGCAATGTTGTGGCGGTGTCATACAGTCAGCTTCATATGGTCGAATCAGCTACTACTGTTTCTCGCGTTTTGAAATACGCTTCCATATCCATGGCATTTGAAGGGCTACGAAGACTTCAAATGTTCTCGTGTTAAACAGAAATACGTGTACGTCTTATTGGTATATTTTTATTTCCAGGGCACGCTTCTTGTCGCCGTCGATGCTAGTCACGACCACGAACTATCGTTATGGGACTGGCAGAAGAACGAAATCCTTGGCAGAGCAGTTGTAAGTATTTACATAGGGCTTTTGAAGCACTCCCCAAGGCTGCATTTTGCTTAGGTGAAAAAGTGCAAGCTTTTCTTTTTTTTTCGGAACTGCGCCTGTATACGCTCTTCGGTTATTTTTAAACTACGAACTAGAATCCTCTGCAACTATATGAGCGCAACAAGGAGCCAACCGTTTCTTTTCCCGAATACATAACATAACGCCCTGTAACGCGCCGACGCAACGCAAGCGATGAGGCGTGCCATAGCGCAGGGTTCTGGATTGATTTTGACCACCTGGGGATCTTTAACGTGCGCCGTAATTAAGGTCGATTTATTGGGAATTGATCCCATTGCACAACAGCGTAGAAAATAATATAGGAAGGGAAAACAATTTTGAAGCTCAATGTAATTCCACAACTAGCCGCAAGAAAAAAATATTAAATAAAGCGGTCTGGAGGGGTAGCGGGAGGAGGAATACTTTTGTTAGAGGGGAAAGTTCGAGGCCCAATTCGGAGAAGGCAGCAGGAATGAGCAGGTGAAAACCCGTTAACGGCGTCAAGCAAAATCTACGCGTCTCCAAATACCAGGCTTGCGTAGTTGTAGCTATAGCGCTGTCAAGATATCCTTAACCAAATCAACCGCAAAAAAGTACCGTAGGGACACAGGGTTGTGAAGCAATGAGAGCGTACATCTCCAATAGCCGTAATTTCCTTAACTGCTGCTCTTGACGTAGCACATTTGTCGATTCGATTTCGCAGGAAGCACAATCATTTTTCGTCAAATTTTCAAGAATTTACTTTTGGCATATACAAGTAACAAACGCCTATTTCAGGTGAAAGGTACGCTTATCTATTACGCGGCAGTCGAATCTGAAGTGTTATTATTTTTTTTTTTTGCTAGAAGTCTAGTCCTTGCTAAAGATGTTTTCTTTCGCACAGCCGATACCAACCTCTTATAGCAGGTCAGAAGTCTAACTTCATAAAGGCCGCCTGTTAGTCGTAAGGCTGAACTATAATGAACTTCGGGGTTGCTTCTCGAATGGTTGGCTTAAAAGCGTGGTTTCACTTGCTGATATAAAGCATGGACCTCGATACACGTACTACGTGTGTTAGAACACCAAACTCAAACAATAGGATCTTCCTGCTTGCTCGCTCATACCCTCATACGGCCACCACAGCACGGAGAGCGCTAGTTTAGTGGTCGCGCCGTCGATTGCTTCTGTATGCCGCAGCGCAATCAACCCAAGACAGGTAATTTATTATTGCCCACGGCGCTTAGTTTTAAAGTGAAAGTCAAATATGAGCGTTTTCTGAGTTTTGAGAGGGAGATAAAGAGAGACAGAGAAAAAAAGACTAATAAGTGCAGAAGCGAGATTGTGCTGGGTCCGTGTCTTCAATCCAAAGCTTCGTTAGTGCGCCCGACGGTTGTCGACCTTTTCGCTAGCAGTTGCTGCGTTTCGGGGCAAGAGCTCGTCAGTTCACTCTCCCACTGCTTGTATTAGGGGTTGGGGATGGGGGAAGATGTGGGTTTCACTGGCATTCCCATACAATGTGCTAGAATGGGGTTGGTGCTTGGAATTGAGCCCATGGGAGGTCGTAGAGTGTAAGATGGATGACATGTAGGCGTGTTGGGTGTGGATTTATGTTTGTTTGGAATTCTCTCAGGATTATTTCTGGATCTCTTCAGTGTTGAGACTTTGCCTCGGAAGTTTAAAGTTTGCCACTCAAACATTTCGGCGATGCAATAAGGCAGCGTTATCTGCATTGGCTTTCGCTTCCCGAGTCCACACAACTGCAGGCAGACAGGAAACGTTGGTGTTGAATTCTGGAAATCTTCTTTATCTGCTGCTCGGGAGTCGCTTTTATCTTGCTTGTTTCGCTTCTCCCTCTACTCGTAGGCTAACCCGGCTCCCGTGCTGGGTTGTCACTTCCCGCCCTCTGAGAACGAGCTCTTCCTGACGTTCGGCGTGCAGCATCTGTGTTTCTGGAGGAAAGGCAAAGAACACTACCTGGACAGGCTGGACGCCATCACAGCTGTGAGCCTCCGTCTTTCTACATTTGTTGCGCGAAGCCGCGCTTAGCGTGAGAACGACACCCTGTCCTCTCAGGACGACGCTTAGCTTTCACCTTTTCTGCCCCGTAAGCTCTTCAGTCTGTCACTAAATACATCGACACCACTAAGAAGCGTTGGCTCGAAAGATAATCAAGGGGTGTTTGTCCGCCAAAAAAAGAAGACAGAAAGCAAATGAAAAGAAATGGTACGATAGAGCTTGTCGTTCCCGGTTACTCAGAAATACAGAGCTTTCTCCCCATCTTTCACTGCGTCCCTTTCTCCATAGCACAAACAAAAAAATCATACAATATCTTCTTGATACCTAACCAGGGCTCCCACAATGGCTGAGGTAATTATTTTCTGCTTCATGAAGGTGATTTCTTCCACGTCCTGTGGCCCTTTCACTATTTCTTTTCTTTAGTATCGTCGGCTTCAGTACGGGTTCGGAACCAGCTCCGTTGGACGCGGAAGAAACAACTTACATGAAGCAGAAATTCCCTCAGTGATACAGTGAAAGACCTGATAAAACATCGAGAAGATAATGATTTGTTCTTGTTTCTTGTGTTATGGAAAGGGGATATAGTAAATGTTGCAGGTAACCCTTTTTGTTTTTTTTTGAGCCGTCAGGAACAACTGGTTGTACGTCAACATTTTTTTCCCCCTAGTGAGCCAGGAAAAACTGGGTTGCTTCTAATATCGCACGTCTAAATCTAACGGGCGCTAACCGTTCGAATAAATTAAATCGTACAATACGTACCCGAGTCCGCAATGTTTCGAGTTGCCACAATGTGTGTTTAAATTACAGCTCTCGCCCCCTCCCTCGTTTCGGGGTGAATGTGATATTTTGCTCAGCAATAAATTTCACAAGATTTAACAATGTTTAAAGTTTAGGATTTAAAGGGACACTGAAGTGATTTGTAAATAATGCGGGATTACGAGCGCAAATTGTAGTCCGGAGTCCCTAGGCCTTGTTTCGACCACTCTGAGCGCGTTTACGCGAATTTATTTAGTAGAAAAATCAATTCGAAAATTCTGTCCTCCTCTCTTTACGCTCGCCCATTTTCTGTGGCGTTTTCGTGTGACGTCAGCAGGAGAGGAGCTGGCAATTGGCTGCGCTACTGCACGGCTCGTCGACCTTCCACGACCGAGTCAGTCGGCCCAGCGTTTAGTCCGCCGGCCGCCGACGGGTCGTCGCAATTCGCTCGATCAGTTGAAACTAAGCCACAACACATTTGGGAATGGAAAAATGTGCCTTTATTTACTTCGTTAGTTTGTACACTGTATCTAGCTCCAAGTCAAGGTCGCTTCACACAAGCGCTGCACAAGCGCACATGCGACGCTTCACTGACTGGTACGCCAGTAGGAAAATATAAGGCCTCTTGAAGGGGGACAAGAGTCAGCGAAGTCAATATAGGTACTAAGGAAATAAAATCATCTGATATTTTTACCGTACAGCGTAAAACTAGGGTGCGGGAAGCACTTTTTTGCGCTGGGTGAACAAGCACAGCGGTCAGCAGCACGACTGCGCATCTGCGAACACTTTTCCGTCTACGAAATGCAATTGCTAGACGTGAGCTATTGTGGAAACTCGGGGGACGCTTACTGCACGAGCGCAATACAACGAATAGTCACCGAAGCTGCTTGAAATACTCAAACTAAATAAAAGTGTAAACTGGTTATACATTATATAGCTTATATTTCCATGCTCGGCATCGCCCGCCCGTAGCCTATAGTTGGCTGGGGCGCTAGGTATGTCACTCGAAGTGTTTTGCCAGTCACAAGTTCGAATCCCCGCGGCTTCATGCTTTTTGTTTTTACAATTTCACTTTTTCGTTTTTCGCCGATGTTTTCTATACTGGGTTCACCTTTTTTTGGGCCGCAACGTTCATTGCTCCACGAACTAGTCCACAGAACTCGCGCAGCCTGGCACTGGCGCGCTAGCGAGTTCTCGTTGGCGTGCTGTTGCATAAGCACCGACTGCTTGCGGGCAGTGGGCACAGGCCAGAACCAACAGACCCTTGGACTAGTGCGAACACGCTTTTTACGATACAGGCATGAGTGAGCCAAGCTCCAAATATGGGGGAAAAGTGCATGCATTTGAGCGTCTGCGGGGACACGGAGGGCGTTCATGCACTGCGTAGGGCTCAGCTAATGAATGCTACGATTCCAAGCCGTCCTTGGAGGCTTATCTTATGCATTTTACAGCCGACAACATGGCAGAAGCGCGGTACTACGATTACTGTGATATTGAGAATGCCCATCCAACGATAGGATCGGATGTCAAACATGTTGTTTTACAGAACCGAAACCGAAACCGAAACTTGTTTGATTGCCATCCTTGGGCATCGTCCAATCACGGTGCCCCCTCCTCCCAACGTCACAGCTTAGTTGGTGCGGCCGCCGCAAACCGCGCATGGTAGTTTTTCTTCTTTCGCGTTTTGTAAAATAATTACCGATTAGTCAACCGGATAAACGATGAAAAGTGTGCTAATTTGAGCCAGTCTACGCAGTGAAAGCAAAAACGGGAGCTTGACAAATTCACTTTAGTGTCCCTTTAACGTTTAACGTTCAATTCCAAACACTTGCACTCGTCCTAATGTCTTCTACAACGTTTGCCTTAAGATCTGGGGAGTAATATAGAGTGCACATTGACTGACCGTGCTAAAATTCGCTAAGAATTGTGGCATGTCAACAGGAGCTGAAAGCGAAATGTGGAGGCAAAAGCCTGGTTGGACTTGCTGTCGAACTTTCTGTTGCCCTTTGCAGCCGCCCTTGTCATAACTTGACAAGCTCTTGTGCAGCACCCTCCGAAGCTCGTTCCGCTTACTTTGGCAATTTTTCATGATCTTGAGAGTACTTTCCAGTATTCGCGGCCGTTTTATGCATTTAGGTATCTTTTTACATCGAAAAACCTGCCCGTGTTCGTATCCTTTTTTCAGACTCTGTGCAGTGATCATTACTCCTGCTCCCTTGACTATACTCATATGGCAACGCGCCCTTCCCGTCGTCCTTCGCAGGAGCACGCGCCGAAGACGATCACAGCTGTGGACTTCATGGGCACCGCCGGTTTCGTCACGGGTGACGATGCGGGTTACATCACCGTCTGGTCAGCCTCCAAGGAAGGAAGCTACTTTTTTATCAGCAAGGAGTTCAGAGCCCACGAGGTGACTACAGGCCTCCACTGGCTGTTCTTTTCTCTTTCCTCAGCTTTGAGCTATTCTATAGGCCCTCAGCTCCACGACTGCTGCGCCACCTATGGCGGCCTTTCCGCGGCGTGTATGGGGTACCGCGGTGTTATTGATAGGCGCTAATGCGGTGCTTTGGCTTCCTACGGGTTTTTAAAGTCTTCGCCACACAAAACTTACTACAATCCCGTGTATACTCACACAATACCTTTAGGACATGTTCGAAAGCCATTGAGGCTTGGTATGGTGCTCGATGCCAACGAAAGGTCTGTAAGGGCATGCTTTGTCCTCACAAGCGTCAGCAACGGCAATATAAGATACCACCGCCAGGCGCCGGATGAATACGTTTATAGTATCCTCGTAAGCCTGATAATCAGATCGGATTAAAGGTTGGTTCAGCCTTGCAACGGTCATTGGCCTCATGCGTAATGACCGCGGCGTCCATTGGATTTTTGGGTCTGCAGGAAAATTTTGCGTGAGCAAATTGAGCTTGGCAGGGGAACAATATACATCAAAAGGGAACGACGAAACGCAAGCACTGCAGTAATGCTGACGGCCTTTCCTTGCCTTCTTTCAGAACGACGTGAATGTTCTCCTGTTTCTGCCGCACAATCTGCTCATATCCGCGTCCGCTATCGACCGAGAAGACCAGATTAAGGCGTGGGATGCTGATAAGAAGTTTCAGAAACTTGGAGTCACATCGGCAAGTACTTTATATAATCTCTCTCTCTCTTTCTCTCTCTCTATTCCGCTTTTCTGTGTGCTCCAGACAAGATATCGTGAACGTTACGTCTAGAACAGGCACTTCTGAACAAACTAAAGGACTGCTGTTCCTAGCAGCATTGAAGTTGAGTGGTATTTTTCTTTTGTCACAACAACCCTTTCAATGGTAACGTTTAACCCGGCTTGGTCGGCCATGACTGTCGCGTAGGTTGCTTAAACCTTAAGTTGTGAATCCTAATTTTATGATGTCAGTGAAGCGATAGACGTGATTGGTTAGCAAGCTTTTGGTCGAGTGATAACTGAGCTTGTTTATGATTAGAAAAGGCGTGTCATGCATAGTTGGCATGTTAGCGCGGGGACAATAAGGACGCAAAAAAAAATTGAGAACACAGCGTCATGTCGCTCTCTTTCCTTTATCCGTTCCTGTTCTTAGCGATACCTCGTCTCCATGAGCAAGCACCGCATACCCCAAAAGTCCGCCTTGCTGCCTCTCGAAAAACGCCTGTCAAACTAAAGTGTTTTCACATCGGCTCCGAATTATGAAAAACAACCAAAACATCTATCATGCCTGCACCCAAATCAGCTGAGCTGAGATCATTCCACTATTCCTGCAATATGCCGCCCGATTTGATACCGTGGCGCCAGCCATAACTCAGAACAAATGGCTTCTCGCTTAGGGCCGCTACAGCCTGTCAGGCATCACACTGATAATGGCTTCGAACTCAAGACTGACTTGCTATATTGCTCTCGCCTTACGTAGTGCCAGACAGAATATTAACTCCGGGAAAGCGTTACGCCCAGTCACGTGTTTTTTTTTTCTTTTTTGTTGTCGTCGTTGTAGTAAATAATGTTCTTTAGAATCTGGGCCAACGTCATAAGCTGACGACGAGTTCGAGTGGGCGAACGGGAGCATAAAATGTTCTTCGAAAGTCCCCGAACGTCTTTATGCTCCTTAGTTTAACAGTGTTCCTTCTTTCTCGCTGTCCTCAGTTGCCGAGAGGGACCGGTGGCGTGCACGCCATGTGCCAACATTTGCCGAACGCTGCGGACGAGAACATATTCGTGGGCACAACGCACAACCTCATCTTGGAGGGCTCCTTCAAGAGGAAGTTCAGGCCCGTCATACAGGTGAGGGCATACTCTCAACAAAAGCCAACACCGCGTTCGCAATCACTGACTGCAATATGCACGATTCGCATTCGAAAGGAGCTATTTACTCATTTCAAGCCACAAGTTAGGCGTCAGTGCTGTATACAACTACAACTCGAAGAATTTCTGTTCTGCAAAGGCCCCAATAAAACACATTCGGCCTTAAGAACACAAGGAATCAGCCACTGGCGGAGGATACTTTTAAGGGCGGAAATGGTGAGATAGTTAAAGAAGAATGAACTATTTTGTAAAAGCAGGAGCTTTATGCTATGCTTTCGTCGTAAAATTGGATTCTGGTCATTCGTACATATAAAAAAAAACCGTCCAGGACAAAATAACAAGCAAGGAAACTCTAAAAAAGCGTCTGGTATCACCTTTTATTCTCATACGGCCGGCGTTTTGTGAGCCCTATTCTTTAGAGTCTATTTTAGGCTCTTTATCCCTTTTCTAGAAATTTTGAAGTAGGAAGGATGTTTTGTACCTTATAAACAACGCAGTCGCCCTTCCATATTTTAAGTGTTTAGGCGTGTAAAGATTTCGCAAAAGGAGCTTTTTGCGTCTTTCGGGCCTTCAATGCTGCCTGACTTCCTAAAGCAAGCGCCGCATTGGGTCGTGCCCCATGACTGCAGCCCTACCACTACTCTTCAGCACCTTCTTCTGCACCTCAAACTCTACCCAACATTGCGAGCATAACAGTGCAATCTAATCTTGCTTCCCCTTACATTGCGGTCATACTCTCAAACTTCGCACCCATGCGAGCATCTCGCGGGAATCTAGTGGGACTGTTCCATGGAAACAATATTTTGCCTACAGCAAGCTGTGACTTGCTTGCTTGTAGTAGACTAAATCTGCTAGAATTCCTTTTAGCAAGTTCAGTTTCTCATTCATCGTAAACATTTTCAGCCCATAGAGTTGGTTAGTCCTGATGACTCTCATCTCAAGCTATAACCATAAATGCCAGCTGTGTGAACACACTTCGCTGAATATTCACGAACAGATGGGATGCGATATCATTCCTAAATACCGCTAAATGCATGCTTACACTTGTGAATGACCGTATCTTTTAATTCATGCAGTTGACGTTAAGCTTACCTTCATGTATTTATTCAGAGTCACTGCCGCGAAGCTGTCACCGTCGTCGTGTCGCCTTCCGAGAACGTCTTCTTCACCGTGGGCCGGGACAGGGCCGTCTGCCGCTGGAACGTGACCAACCTCGTCTGGATGACGCCCGTCGAAGTACGCTTGCATCTCAATGCACCATAACCCATTTCCACAATTTCTTTCATATGCGTTCGCGACAGTTTCTTCTTCTGCAAGACAGCGTGCATCTAAAATTAGGTGTAAAAAAGGGAGTAGTCCGGATAAATGATGCGGAAAATGTTTAGACTGTCCGAGCAAAAGAATTGCTGCAGATGAACACACTGAGAAGTGTGGGGAAAAATGAATTCCTGGGAGCAATGTAGATAAGAAAATTCGGCGTCAGAGAGTGGGTACGGATGAAGTAGCGTGGGAGTGGTTGGACGGGTACGCGGGTGGGCATTCGTGCTGCATTGCCCATCTATGGGATGATGATGATGATGATTATGATGATGATGATGATGATGATGATGATGATTGTTAGGGGAATGATGGTGACGATGACGAGGTAGTGTTATGGGGAAGGTACTGATCGTGACGGGGAGGATAAGAACAGTGCTGTTGTTGCGGAAGTTGTAGTTTTAAATGAATATTTTGCAAGGAGGGTTAAGATCATTCTAGTCATTGCTATCTCCTCACCTTGCTTTCTCACCAGTCCGAGTGCCTGTCCGCATCGATGCACCCACGTGGAGCAGCGCTGGCCGTGGGGTGCGCCAACGGCCGCGTGTCGGTGCTGGCCACCGACACGGGAGCGCTACTCACATCGGTCAGCGTCACACACAGCGCGCTCAACGCACTCGCCTACTCGCCCGGTGAGGCCAACACCTCGTTTGTCTTAAGTGTTTATATTGGTCATTTCGAGTGTTTCTTTTTTAATTTTCTCTCAGAAGGATAAAACCCTGTGCACTTGGCAGGAAGCAAGCAACCATTTATTTTATGCTGTACCGGCTTTGTAGGCGCAAGAGCGCAATATAACTGCCCGATCTGAGGTCGATAGCGCGGACAGCTAGGTCGATCGCAGTTGCAGAAGCTGTTGATAGTGAATCGCAAGCCGTTACCGGTAGTATATATTTCCACCTTGGTTAGCAGCTTTTTTTGTTTGTTCCTTGGTATGACAAAATACCGTTAGCTGCCTCAGCACCTTTCTGTCCTGTCTTAGGCTGTACATTTATAGCCTTCGCTGTATATCCTACCATGCTGGTGCAAAGAATAATGAGAATGAGTGGCGTACTTTTCTAAAAAAAAGAAAGCCGAAACCGTTTGTAGTGTTGCGACGTCAAAAAATAATTTTGCTTGCGACGAAGTTTGCGTCGATGGAGATAAAGAGCGAATAGGTAGTATACCCTCTAGGTACAGTGCGCCATGTCAGCATGTGAAACAAGAAATGCTTCTTGACTTTTCGGACTGCTTAGCACCTACGCAAACTATTGCTTTGCTTTGTAGTGAGCCAAGAGAAAATAAAAGTGCCCATCATTACGTGCCGTTAACGTAGAGGGCAAGTGAAGCAAGGTCGGTGATTTGGTGCAACAACTTGAAGAACGAGAGTGAATAAAAGAAATTGCAAACTTAATGTTCCGCAGAGTGATCGTAATAATTTATGCTGGACTAATGGAAGATACACAAACCTACAGCAGAACAATGTTGATTTTGATTTGTGTCCGTCCACTTAGTGTCTGTCTTTCAGTCCTTATTTGTCTGGGGAACTTGGTAAGCTCTGCGAGAACTGCACGAGATAAACATGCGCATGGCTGCTTTTGTTGGCCTATACAGTGGTTGTGCGTTGCGGAAAATGAAGTTGGTGTAATGAAATTGCAGGATTAAGTTTCTAAGTTTAAGTTTAAGGTTAAACTGAACACTGTTTAAGTATTCAGTAAGCTAGTTCAAACAAGCACGCGGCAAGCGGGCAATCGTTCAAAGTTTCCGCCCGCACAGCAAACAAAGCTGGTATAATCCTTCCGTTGGTCAAGGCTCATAATAAAGCCTTGAAACATTCAGAGAGACACTCAAGACTGCTTACGTGTGGAATTCAAAAGCATTTTACTGGTGTCCTTAAACCAGGAGTGGTAGGATCCATTACAGACGTTCAACAGCGAGCTGCAATCATATTGAGAAGGCGGAAGACAGTTGGCTTTCCTTGCCTTTGCTACATCTGCAGAACCAGCGTTATCCGCGGCTGGCGTCACCCATTCTCTTCATGTGCCGTCACATGAACCTGTCACGTGAGATGACGTCATAGCCGCACGCGCTAGCCTCCCCAGGCAACGTGTAAACTAGCGTCGTGGCAACGCATGCGGTTCCTTCTTTAAAGTTCCCCGTTCAATACCATAAGAACTCGAATACAGCCAAGTTTCTTTTCAAAATAATTGAATTACTTTACCTTAATTATTCCACGAACGCAGTTTGGTACAAAGTCTGAGATTTTGTATGTGTTTTCTTATTCTTTACAGCCGCGGCCGTTTTCCTTGCCCTACAAAACACTACAACAGCATTTTTCTCACAACGCGGCAACTATTGTTCTCGTATTAAAACTATGGTTTCTAACCAGGGGTACGTGAAGGTTAGCTTGAAGCGCGATGGCAGAAAGGGAGATTTTGCTTGTTGCCCTTCGCCCTGCCAAATCAGTCTGGCATGGACCACTGCCACCGCACAAGCATTTTTGTCTAATGAACGTTGAAGGAAACCGAACGACTAACGAACTCACGGCACACTTTTAAAGAAGCCTCTCAAATTAGATCATTTTTGAAGTAAAACCACTCACACTAGGTTTCCTTTTTCTTGTAACGTTTAGATGGACTGGTGATGGCGGTTGGAGCCAACGATGGTTTCATCCACTTACTCCTCGTTCAAGACCAGGGGCAGACAAATCGGAAAGGCGAAGTCATCAGGGTGCGTATCCACCATTATTCAATTGTCCTTATTGATTCTTTATTCCCACTGTTATCGAATTACCTACTTCCGCCATGACGTCACTTACTACCACACCCTTTCTAGGATAATTCGAAAATGCGAGCAGCAACACTACCTTGACCTAAAGGCAAACATGGGGTGAAACTCTCGTGATTTTCGCTATTTTTCAAACCTTGCCAAATGGTGATTTCGCGTGTTCTGTGCCGCTTTTATTTTGTTTCCGTTCAATGGAAAAGTGTGTCGTCACAAACCATGGTAAATTATAGGGTTAACACATTTTGTAGCAGGAGAAGAAATAAGCTTTATTTTTATAATAGTACTGGAGTCATGGCAATTGGGAGTCTTCTCAGTCCAGAAGTCCCTGGGTGGTCACTGCCACGCGAGCTCTTTCAACCGGCCAAATCTGACCGCCGGGGTCCAAGCTGGCTAGCATGCCTTCCCCCTGCTCGTTGTTGGGGTGGGGGTGGGGGGAGGGATGGTGTGTGGGAGCACGCCCAGACATTATGGTAGAGTGTGCAGGGTTGGGGAGAGTACTTGCAGGTGTACTATTTTAGTTTATTTTGTCTTGTACTAATGGTATTCGAACTAATCACTACCACTATGTTCCTCCTTGTGAGCGAATTAATAAGGCACCGCAGTTAAATGCATGCAAATTGTCTGAAGATCAACTTTTGTAAATAGTGCACAGCAAAATTGTAGCAGAGTGTCCCGCATTTTTTCAGGTGCTACTTCTTTGTCTTGTATACCAACTGTCGAAGCTTCGCTACGCGTCGCCTAAAAAGTAATTATCACTGTGGCGAAAGCGACCTGGCCTTAGTAACACAACCAACAAATGCGTGCATTTTGCAACGTAGCTGCTACAAGCATTGTTTCTTCGAAATTTGCTGGTTGCTGCTTTTCTACCAGCATGTGCTACATCGCAATGACAAGTCATTCATGTGTGCTTGCTGCTTCTTTTTTTTCTGCGATTGTTCGGGTCTAATACGGGCTATCGGCCTCTATGCTTTTTCCGGTAATCACGCGGTATTATATATTGAAGTGTCAATAGATTATACCGTATGAATAAATGGATTAGTGAAGCTTAATACGATGAAGTGTATGCTATCCTTGTGGCCTTGTGTTTGCTGCTTCTTTCTTTTGTGGTTGTTCGGGTCCATTACGGGCTATCGAGATCTAAGCTTTTGCCGGTAATCCGGGAGCTTCACCAGACACGGTATTATATATTGAAGTTTCAGTAGATTATACCGTATGAATAGATAGATTAGTGAAGCTTAATACGATGAAGTGTATGCTATCCTTGTAGCCTTCAACGGCTACCATAGTATATACAGAATTCAGTGAAGTATCAATTATTATCAGCGCCCATTGCGGGATTTATAAGCTTATTTGTCCGAAGAACATACTATAGCATCATACATTTACGGGCATAAAATCTGCGAGTCATGCTAACGAAGCGTTATAAGATATTTTACTTTTCAACTAAAGAACCTCTTAATCAAACTTTCGAGCTTCAAGGATTGATTGATTGATTGATTGATTGATTGATTGATTGATTGATTGATTGATTGATTGATTGATTGATTGATTGATTGATTGATTGATTGATTGATTGATTGATTGATTGATTGATTGATTGATTGATTGTGGGGTTTAACGCGCCGACGCAACGCAGGCGATGAAGCATGCTGCAGTGGAGGGCTCCGGTTTAATTTTGATCACGTGAAGATCTTTACGTGCGCCGAAATCTCGAGTATACGGCGCTTTTGCTTTTCACCTCCATCAGAAAAGCGGCCGCCGCGGCCGAGAATCGAACCAGCCTCCTCGGGCTCAGCAGCACAACGCCATCAAGCTTCAAGGCAATCTTTAAGCTTGCTAGATATTGACTGACGTAAAAAAAAGTTATGAAAAGAAAACAATTAATGTGCTACGTGTCCTAAAGATGTGCAAAGCGCAGGCTAACTCTCTAAAGACACGTAAATCAGAATCAGGAAATATTGCAACGCGGTCACGTGTGGAGGAAGGTTTTTGCACTTAATAAAGGTAATTATAATGACCACATTATCCAAACGGAGCTATCATAATTAACAGACGTCAGGAACAGCGAAGTTGGAGTACGTGGGTCATCGAGAACAGGCGTACAAAAAATCGCTGCGTTTACTTCGCATGCGTGCAGATTAGAGCGCGTTCCTTACTAGAACTATTGAGAAAGTTGTCGATCCGACCAGAATTATCTAGGGTATTGACGAGCGCGTTACACTCTTTTTCTATCAAACAAGATTACCGAGCGTTGTGTTACGCTCCAGTTTTACCACATGGTAGCATTGCCGTGCGTGGCCAGGCAGTGGCAACAAAACGTAAACAAGCACCACAGTATGCTCCGCAGCAATGTACGACTGCAGTGGAGAGGCAGGGATGGAGGAGGAGGGGGAACATTTATTTCTTTGTTTAGCGAAATGAGGAGGGAAAAGGCGAGTTGGTGGTGGTCGCAGTCCAGGCCTGCCTTCACGCGTCCTCAAAAAATCCTTTTCTCTAAAACGAAAATAACACCCAAAAGCCGGGCTTGCATTTTCCTGTAGAGGATACTTCTCCGCAAAAAGACTGCAAAGGCAAAGAAGCCCAACGCTTTCACTCGGTGAAGAAAATTTAATGTGCCCAAAACTGTTGGAGGGAAGCTGTTAGGCTCTCGTTGGTCGTAAAATTTCGTGTCGTAAACAAAAAACCCAGGCAGGACCCAACAGTTCTCGCCAAAGACGCCAAGCGCATGTGTCAGGGTAAGCAGGCGTGCAGCACAGAGCTCGGTATTCGAGTAAAAAAACAACAAAACAAGCATTGATACCGCATGATGGATGATAAAGCGCCGGTGAACAATGGGAATCCCCTTTCTACGCCACGTGTCCTGGTAAAGCTTAGGTTTGCAGCTCCTCTTGAAAGGGGAGGGTGGTTGACTTCATTTAAGGGCTATTGTATGCGTCAGGCTAGGCAGGACCCATCAGTTCTCACCCAAGACGCCGAGTGCATGCGTCAAGACCCAGCATTTCCCTCCAGAGAAGCCGAGTGCGGGCGACATGGCCGCCAAAACAACCAGGAACATTTCACACCCTCCCCCGTGAGCATCTGTAGTGGTTTACAACAACTTCACTGGACATCCACTTTCGCAGGGCGGGATGGCACCCATTTTTTTCTTTTGTCTTTCACCATCAGATGACGACCATGAGCCTGTATGCCTTCAAGGCTCATGGGTCTTCTCCACCTCTGGGGCAGGGCTGAGCAAATAGGCCTTTCATTGCTCTTGTGTCGCGATGGCTGGCCTTTGCGGTCTGGGTAGTTTCCGCGGTCATGGCCATATTATGTGAGGTAGTGTAGCTCGCTCGGAGCACCAAGTACATTGGTCAGTGTAGTACATGTATTTATGTGCCCATGGCGGAAGGGAGGGTGCCAGGAGCCCTAGCCCAAGAAAGCACAAAAGGGAGATCACTCTTAGATAAAAATAAAGAGGAAACACGTAAACTGGGGCTTACACAACAAGAAGGCAAAAACAAATAGCGAGAGCAAAAAGGCTTGTTCAGTTGCTGTTTTTATGTGAATCAAGCGAACATTAAAAAAGATAGACAGAACGCGCGGCAATATTATCAGGTGAGCAAAGAAGAATCCATGAGGTAGATTAACCCCGAATGCTTAAAGATCGAAAGCAATACTTTCCTGTGACCCGGTTCCCTGATGTGCCCGATAATAAATTGTTTCCAACCCCACCATTACAACAAACCAAGTCAAGGTAGATCACCTGGGACACTTTCCTACACAAACCTCTAGATTAACGTTAAAAAGCACGAAGTCGCGAACTTTACCGCCAAAACCATCGGAACAATGCGATAGGTATGCATGTTTTGGGGGTTTACGGAGTATCTGCCTGTAAACACTGTTCCTGTGGAGTCGATTAGTTATGTCTAGATAAGTAAAAAAAGAAGCATTGGCCTGCTTCAGACAGGTGCCGATATTCCCCGTACTTCCTCGGGATGATAATGAGACCAAGTGTTGTGAATGAAAATTGCGAAGTCGTATGAGCAGAATCAATCTAAGCAAAAGCGATGTCATCGATGACATTGTTAATAAAAGGGACGTCACTGAAACTGGAATTATCAGTAGTGTCATTAGTCCCTTCGCAATATCAGAGGAGCGAATCGTCATGCAAGTGCTGTCACGCATGTGGCATCAGAAGCAGAAAATTTTCGTTTCTTCGAAGGAGATTAAAGGACAAGCAAGGAGACCAATTGTATGAATTCAACCTACTTTGAAGACCCTGGAATAGAAAAAACAATTGTTCACGCTAACAGAACAAATGCGGTAGCGCTTTACTTCAATGCCGTGGAATTAAAGTAAAACACAAGGAAGCAAGATCCTGAAAGCAGGTGTTTAATAAAAGTGTACCCCAACAATGTCCCCGTCAGCGAGGCAGATTTTATATCTTACTAAACGCACTGAATTCTTTTCAAACACTTCGGAAGGAATTGTAGACACTTCGGGTTTAATAGATTGCTCTCCCTCCTTAAAGTTTATTCATGCAGGTGATGCTTCTTTTTTTTACCGTCGCGTAGGGTAGAGACTCGCTGGTGAACATCGACTGGTCAGCCGACAGCCGCCTACTACAAGTTGTCACGAGTGATGGACAGTACCAGGAGCTGCTTTGCTGTAAGCGTTTCTTGTATTTTCTTGGACTACTGCGGCGTCTAGTTGCGACCGTAAGGAAACCAAGGACGTGCAAAGTCTCCAAATTGTCGACGTAAACAATTCTCCCCCACTGCGGTGGGCGCCATCGTGCGTTAACCTCAGTACGATCTTTTACTGCGTAGCTTTATTAGGCTACTTTCCCATAGATTCTCCGTGTCCGTGGCCCGAAACTCCCAGCACACAAAGAGAAAAACGAAAACACGTCTGGGCTCGTATGGGAATTAAACAGGTGTCTCCAGATAAGAAGCCGAGTGCTTTACCACGGCGCTATACCGGCAAGTTGCCGGAGCCCGTTGGCAGAACGAGAGTTAATCTACTCCGCGCCGTGTGACAAGTGAACGGGACGGGACATAAGCAGAACAAGTGCACCCCAGCCACAGGTAGCTCTGATTTTGGAAAATCTGACGCTTGACGTGTGGACAACCGGATTGTTGAAGTGAAGTGTTCATGGTTGAGCAGAAAATCATACCTTCGTCAGAAAATCATCATGTAATGCCTTCGGGCCTTTAAGGTGGAAATAAATGAAATGAAATTTGAGCCAAAATAAGCAGCTAAAGTGAACACAGAGACGCAAACATGATGTAGAAGTAAAGAAAAATATTTGATAAGTATCTCTCGGCTAACTTCAGTCCTTTTGTTCCTGGAGCTCAAAACGTTCGGTGCCCTAAGGGGGCAAAGCAAACCAGTAAGGCATGTGATGACACTTAATGCTCTAGATGTCGCTGGGCGAAAAATATGTCGCTTCCCAGGCGCGTGATGGTGGCCTTTCTTTTCAGTATGCGCAGTTTCAACATGTTATTTTAACGTGAGGAACGGCCGGATCCTTCTACAGCGGCCGAGCTGTGTTTATCTAGGAATAAACGTATACAGTTTGCAGTTCTCTGTGTAGTTATACAGCTCCAACCGACAACCCTGCGGCGCACGTGCATCAAATTTACAACATCCAGTAACGTGTTAGCAGATGCGAGTTCGCCGATCAGTGTGTATCATAGGGGCAACCGTGCCGTTGTGACCGTCGTTATTAAGTGACAATGACTTTACAGCTCCTCTGGTCACCCCCGTTCGCAGGGCTGAATGGCCTTGAACTTTTTCGAAGATAAGTGTTTTTTTTTTTTCGATTTCTTAAACGTGTGCCTTACTTATACTTCAAAGAGCACTTGTAGGAACACCCCAACTCTCCGAAGTAAAAATGTTCCTGCAAATTTGAGAGACAATTTTGCTCCTGTCAAAGTCATTACTCCCCAAAAGTCGGCCCAAATCTTCATGGTTTTAAATGTGTCTGCACTTTGTTAAATGTGTGGAAATAGGGGACAGCCTTTATAATTGCTTGCAATCACAGGGATTTATGAAAACTTTCGATCCAATGCGCGTTTCATTGCGAAAGCATTACATGACTCACTGAACGAAAAGCCGGCTTCCCTAAACGCGGAACATTAATTCTCGTTGTCCGCGATGAGTTTTATTACGCCTGCCTAGGAAATAAAACCCAGAGCAAGGACACGTGCCTCCGTTTCTAGGCAACACCTGGGCATCGACACATTTCAGTGCATGCCGAGTTTCGCAGTCGACCGATGTCTGCTACCCTCGCCCAGCGGCGCATTAGTCCCAAGCGTGCATTTACGCGAATAACGAATCATCACTCAACGTCTCCTCCTAGAGATCGCCGAATTCACAGATTTAAATAAAGGCAAACTTGGTAATGTGATTCGATTACGTCTGTGTCCACTCTACATATACAAGGGCAAACTTTATTCGAAGCCAAACACGCCAGATCCCTCAACAAAAATCATGCACCCCTCCATCTAACGACGACGATGGTTGAACGCGAAGCTTTCTCGTCATGGATTCTTTGGTTGATCAATCCCACACTGCGAGTATCTGCTACTCTAGAGGTACGCACCACTTTTCTAGAATACCCACAGCAACCCTGGGGTGGGCACTCCGTATCCCTAACAAATAGGTTTGGAGTGTACGGCGCGAATCGGTACCTGCTTCTTGGCCTGCCCTTCAACCATGTCGAAATGGAGCAACCGGATAAACGGCGGCTTCAAAACGCGAGGCACCCGGGTTCGATTCTGGATATATGGAATTATGGGAATACGGAGTTCATACGGAGTATGATGCCCCCAAGCGCCCCTAAAGTAAATATTACTTTAATAAACAGGGGAATCATATTCGTTCACACAATAAGAACGTTTGGCACAGATTTCGTGTTTTTATCTTCAATAATAAGCAAATCACGCTCCTTATGTTTTCCGTATACTCCGTATATACGTAAGTCATACGGACAATGATTCGGCGGTTCTAGTAAACGTACAGACATAAAATCGGTTTTAAATTTTTCGATATGTATGCAGTATTTTATTTTCATGTGTTTCTAAAAAAATATTCCTTGTTTTGTGGCAGCGTTGTATCATTCAAGGAAAGTACTCCATATTCCCATATTTCCGTATATACAGAACCTTTGAGGAGGGTTCGCCCACGATAATTCATCAACATCATCAGATAAAGTTGGCTTTCCTGCAGGGCGTAATGGCCTACAACGGCATCAGTGAGGGCACTAAAGCTTCGCTTTAAATCGCAACTGCATTCGCATTCACCTCATCATAAAATGGCAGAGGTGCCTTTTGAGGTGCCTTTTTTTATTTTTAAATGGCAGAGGTGCTTTTCTTTTATTTTTATGACTTTACATTTAAATTTAAATAACCTTAAAGTCAAGTAAGGTACTGCGCTTGACTGCCCATTTTGTTTGTTCTAGTTCACACGCACCCCGCATGTCATGTCTTTTTTCAAACTCCCTCCTCTATTTCTTCCCCCTCCTCTTTCTCTCTCTGTACCTCCCTAGGGGATGTAAATAGTCTGAAGGCCAAATCACCTACAGTCACTAAAGTTGACTGGTACCAACTCACGTGCACGCTGAACCCAGACATTGTCGGTGAGTACCTTCGCTTCACTAAATTTTCGCATCAGTAAAACCTCGCGCACAATTTTCGCTGTACCTGTAAAGCACAAAACAGGGAACAGTAACTAAGGTTTACCGGTTCGGACAACCACTCTACAAATTTGATAGGATGCAGGTGTGGGGCGCTTCTGTTTTACCTGTAAAGAATGACAGGGACAGTGTCTACGTTCCTGCTCCAGCTAAATAACGCTATTTTCTTATCACATTTTGCCCATATGGCCACAATAATATTCCATGTGCCCTCGAGGGAGGCCGGACACGTATACTAATCGGTTTATTGGTTTATTGTGATACGCTGGTAAAACATAAACCCAGGTTAATTTAAAGTACTGGCATTGGGAAATATTCTACATATGCCTCAATCAAATTCTTTTTGCAGTTTTTAAACTCGCTTGATTCGATCTCACCAAACTAAGAGCAAGATCGCTTGCTCTTCTGCATGCATGACATTCTCTGTTGTTGTTCGGCGTTCCAGGTCTTCTGAAGACGCCATCTGCATCTTCCAGAAACCTTCAACCGCATTGTCATGGCCGCCTTGCTTCAGCTCCATACCTTTTTTTTCAATGTTCAGTCATCGGTTTTTCTGCGGAAAGGGTTAAGCAAATTATGTTCGGCTTTTCTTCGGAAAGGATTGGGCAAATTTTGTGCGGCCCAGTCGTTAGCACATCCGTCTGCCCCACGTGAGATTGGGATTTGACTATAAAAAGAGCGCGTATGTGCGTACACACGTGCGTGAAGGGGTGTGGGAAGCGTGTGTGCTGGCGCTGTCGTAAAACAATTGGCCGACGAATACTCAAACTGAAGGTAAAAAATACAGCGCAGGTGGGCTGGTACTGGGAGGACTTGGCAATACTATGACCCACTTCTTAATGCCTTGATTGCAGCGCTGAAACCTGAGAACACTGCGCTTGTGCCGATTGGCGGCGAGTGTCTGCTACCCGGTCTTACCCGTCGGTGTCTTAAACCTTCGACGCCTCCGCGATTAATTCCCGTGTGTGATCAGAACGTGATTGAAATTGTACTGAAAAGTAATTGAAATACATGTACTGCCACCAGCCAACGCGTTCTTTTGCTAACTCCTTATCACAATGGCATCAACGTGTTCCCATAACTGGTGCCCTCGTCCGCTACAGAGTTGAGGTGGTTGAGGATCTGTCCGTGACCATTTCCTTGCGGTGTGGACTCTGCGCAATATCATAGATGGCGTTGCTGCCCGCCTGGCTAGGGCCACACTACAGTCTCACACGCTCGCACTTGCCGTTCTAGCATCTGTGAGTCGGCGCGCAATGATATCTTGGCACGCTGGCGCGCCGCACGACAGGACTGAGTGGTCCACTAGCAAGATCTAACCTGACGCGGTGCCAGTAGCCGCACTGTTGAACCACGGTGCCCTAATTATAGGCATGAGGAGCGGAAGGTACAGTTTTCTGGTTCATTACATACAGAAACATGACTGCTTGACCAAGAGATTCAGATCCACATATATTTTCCCCCCTTTTCGATCTTGTAAAACAACAACCGTCCCGCGGCTCAAAGAGTGCATCAAGAATTTCAGGGCAACGCCAAGCTCAGAAATTTCATGTCAACCTGGCTGTGTTTTAGAGCCAGTCCTTCGCCGCAGCCTAGACCAACGTTGGCCTAGCCCACAGCATCGTCGAGAGGCCTTGTAGAAACAGCCGCATGTGCTTTGTTTCCAGGAATCTGGGACAATGAACACCTGACGGACGTGGTGAACCTGACCTGCCATCGTTCACACAACAAGGCCGTCGTGGCGGTCGGCGACCGCGCGGGCTTCCTGAGAATCTTCAGGTTCCCCTGCACAAACACCAAGGTGAGCGGGATGAACTCCAACGCATTCCATTCATTGCGTGCCTGTACTTTAATACCCCCTTGACTTGTAATTCTTATCACTTGGGTATTTCTGCATTGCACTGGCGTAGACGGGTGATGAACAAACACTTCCATCGAGGAAGAGCCCTTTTTATGGCCGTGCTTGCTACTTCGTATGCCATCCACCCAATACACTCGGATGATATCTTATATGCAGCACCACCGAACTATTCCCAGCATGATTAAAACGCACCTTGCTTTTGTGAGCCCGCTACCAGCTGCTGAACAAAATTACGACAGAGTCTAGTCATGTCCTAATTCTAAATACAGAAGTTTTGTATTGCTCTCCAACGCTGTTTTCCCGCCGTTTTCTTCTAGAGTGCACATAGCCGGGACACAGGTTTGTTTACAGAATGATCACTGTGGTTCTTTTATTTGTTTCATAGTGCTCACCGCACAGAATACGCCAACATCGGTCATTACAGTGCCTGGAGCGATAAAAAGTAACTCTAAGTCTCTGCTTTGGTTTGTTCTTGTCGTTTTATCTAGAGAGGGTTGCCGTTATAGATGTGAACTCTTAAGGTTTACAAACGCGTGAAATTAAGGGTGGTTAAAGAACACTGGAACAAGAACAAGCAGCAGTCTTAAAATGAATTCAACTCGTCTATTTGGCGTAGCAATATAATCAGCCCAAGGTCCTGATAATCTGGAGTAGAGCGACCAAAACCGAATGGACCAGTAAAACATAAATGGTTCTGGCTAAATCCAAGGTACGTCAGCGGAGCAGAACTGCAGCATTCCGCAGTGTGCGCCGTGCCTTACGTGTTTTGAAACTTCTATCAAATTTCCATCTTTTCTGACACTGCCAGAGGAGCTTCCGTTTGGGAGAGACAATTTCAGTGTTGTTGCTTCTTTTGTTTCTAAGGCGCCTTTTGTTTCTACATCGACTGCAGAAAAGTGAGAGGTGGTGCAGTGAATGAGAAATTTTGTTGCGCATAGATAACGGCGTCTGCGCGTGCGTTCGCAGGCGGGGTTCACCGAGCAGAAAATAAGCACGTCTCCCGTGACGTGCGTCCGCTTCCTACACAGCGACAAGTACCTGGTCACCCTGCTGGCCCAGGCTGGCTTCTTCGTGGTCTGGAAGATGGTCTCCAACCGACCCCGCCCCGAGCCTAATCGCGCCGTCACGTGAACACCCGCTGCATCGCTGCTGACAGTCGTGTGAAGCGGGTCTGATATTTACACCCGCCTTATACCCGGTCCCAGGAATCCTCGTTGCTCGTTCTTGATGCACCGAGATGCGCACCTGGATGATCTCACCTAAGCGGACGAAGCGAAATAACGGGAGAAGGCCGCTTTTGACACACAAGCCAGCGCCACCAATATGCGAAAGTAGACGAACCTCTGGTTTCTGTTGTTTTTAGTTTTTGTTATAAGGAGTGCGTACTTTAATTAACAAGGTTTTTGTCTTTCAATTTGTGGTATAGGACGCCGCACCTACCCGCAGAAACGGTTTCTTATACTGGTATGAAACAGCGCATACAGACGACAAACAGGGAAAGAAATGCAAGCGATGGGCACTCTCGCAACTGCTATTTTATTTTAAGGAACAGAAGCATAAAAGCTACGTTCACAATCGGGCGGAGTAGAAACAAGTGTTCAGGCATCAGGGAGAAGCAGGTTAAAAGGCACGAGATATTAGAACGTGACTAAGACGCATGAAGGGACACTTTTTTCCCGCATCGTAGGCTGTCTGATAAGTTTGAATGATATGCGTGCCCACATTCTTGTGTATACCTTGCGATATGACTCTTTGCACTGTTCTATACCAAGATGAACTCCTACCAAGTCGCCAAGATTTCTATATCGTTTCAATACATCGGCACAGTTGCTTTTTTTCTATTATTCCTTGAACAAGCGTGCAGTTCTGAATATGCAGGGCAATCCGCGGAACTTCATCTAGGGCTGCAAAGGAAAGAAAACACCTTATACAGAAGCATAAACAAGTTATTTATTTAGTTATAGCTTTTCGGCCTTATACCGTTATTCTAAATTTTAGACTAATGAAGTTAGTAGTAATTGTGCAAAGAGTGGCAAAGAGTGAGTAAGCGAAACGTACGTAGAAAAAAATTCTAGGTCACCAAGCTAAAGAATTAATATTATTTGCAGCATTGCATTTATAACCGAATTTTATCATTTATTTATTTCTGCACCTCTGAAATAGTTGTCTTCTCTTTTTTGTGCGGCTCGTTTGAAATACGAGAGAACGCTATCCTTTCGCGCAACTTCCACCAATACTTCATATTATTTCCTTGGTCAGCTGTCTCAACTTTCCATTCAGGAAATATAATTATATCTCCTCGCCCGATAACGGGGGAATTGTTTTGTTTTAAGCAGCTAATAACCACCGTAGTTAAAGTAGGAATATTTATTATACGTCCTTAGTAGTCATAAACGATCGAGCATTACATTATTTACAATATTGCCAGGAAATCTGATTGCACTTTTGTGTAAGTTTTGACCCACTGGAGTTGAGACACAATGCATTGAGGTATCAGCTCTAATAACAAATATCGGAAACAGCCAGTAGAAAATTTGAATGTATGCAAAATAACACGGTTTTTCTTTGTTTCAATAATTACGTGATTATAGTCGCCCCCCTAGTAATTAGCTTAAACACTTCCCGACTATTACACAACTTTAGTAACGCAAATTGAAATGTGGGACACGTGAGTTGCTAAGATAACCACGACGTGATAGAGGAGCGAAGGTGGAAAAATGGACGCTGCAGCAGGCAGCAACAAGACATAAGGAAACAATCAGTCGATATACTAAGTTTAGGGACTTTTGCTGCTTTCAAACGCTTGTGCCAAGGGTGTGAACATGTATAACGACGAGCTATCAGACTTGCTCTGCCGGCACCGTACCAGCATAACATCGACCCTCGTTAAAGGCACGTCAAGTTCGCAGCGTAATAAAAATAGCAGTGCAAAAAGTAAATCTGAAACAGTGGGCACTGAGGAACGCCAGAAAATGTTGACTGCAAAACCGCGCCCTTCTTCACGCACGGATAACGATACAGTTAAACCTGGATGTAACGAAATTCTATTTCATCTCCCCATTTCCGCCTTCATTGAAGCCGTTTGCGACCTGTATGCAACTACGGGGTTGTGACGGTTAACCTGGAGGTAACGAATTCGCTACACTGATGAGTCAATGTTTTTGCCCTTTTTCTGAAAAATCGACTGGCGAAATGCGCTAATTTAGCGAATTTCGCCCGCACCGCAATCTCCCGTTTGTTTCCACACGTGAGTGCGGTGTCCGTTAGGTGCTAGGCCTGCCTGTCGGCGTGTCGCCTCCACTGATATCTGTGGAATGGGTTCGTTGGTGATCAGTTCTACTGCCTGAAAACTAAAAGATTTGCCTTTTCGAGACAAGCTCGCCATCTTAAATGCCGTCTCCGCCAGCGAGAAAGAACACCGTCACCATCCGGACAGTGTCCCAGCTGGTATCACCTCAACAATTTTGAGTGCAGAAAAGAGCATGAAGTTCGCGAAAAGGCTCCCTTTCAACTTAAGTTTGGTTCTTGAAACGCATTAAGGCACTGAAAAGTATCAAAAAGCAAAAGTGATACTTGGTTACGTTTGTGAATCCTGGGGCCGTGTAGTAGCAGCAGGCGCCAATCCCGCAGTTTTTCAGTGTGAAATATATCCTTGAACAAGGGTGAGTTCAGTATCACTGCTGTCTATCATATCGGCTTCCTTTCTCCTTTTTTCATGCCAGCCCTAACTCGAAACCTGCATGTCACGAAAACTTGGATTTAACGAAAAAATGCGAATTCTTGTCAACTTCGTTATGTCCCGGTTTAACTGTATACAGAAGCCTCAAATGTTGGATTGTGACCATCGCAAGATGCGAATTAACGCCAAGTTGCATCAAAATACCAGGAGGGGTCATATATGTACAATGACTGGTAGGGGCGTCTTCCTGGTCTAGCGAACCAAACATCTGGGGTGGGGGTATGAAGCGGAGATTGCAGGCTGCGGATGATCGCGTTCCTTATGAGTGGCGGAATGGAAGTGAACGGGACGGCTTCATCTATTCTGTAATCCCGTCCGTCTCCGACTTTAATGCGAGAGGGAACTCAAAGGATTGAGCGTTTTTCTGCGTCTCAACAGCGAATTTTATCAGACGTGGGAACGCGGAGTGACGTAGGTTGTAGATAACGCTTAATGTAAATAGGCTTCGGCTACATAACTTCACAGACTCGCGTGTAATGCGGAGGATTTAATAAAGGCCTCCGGCAACACGTCACTTGTGGCAAAAGCAATAACTTCCAACGTAAAAGTCTTTCACAATTGTTTGCTTATAGGTGCATATGTAGATTCTATTGGCGCTTGAGGTCACTCTATGAGCGCCGTAGTTGAGGCGACAAAGATATACTGTCGAGTGTTATGCATATTTTATTTACTTCCTGGAGCACTAATATGTCATCACAGTATCACCGGAAGTGAATTTGCAGCATTTAGATGTTGACCATGCGTTCTTCCCGTGGGCCTCATAGTTGTTTTTTGCTGTTGTTGTTGTTGCCTTGTTTGTTTGTTGTTTCACATATATAAATAATGCAGGTATAAGGCCAACCGCCACATTATTGAGAGGTTCTTCGCCACATCAGTAGTGGGGTCTACCGTATACAGGTTACAGTAAGAGACAACAACAGTTACAAATGATTGAGAGAAATGTTTAAAGCAAGTTATGGTGTCTGTTGATGGGGAGAGCTGCAAGAACTTTGTACTGAATCTTCATCGACTAAGACACCACCTTCTCCTCAGAGTGAAACTGCGCTGTTAAAGAAGGCACACCCCAACGTGATAACAAACAAACCATGCCCATTATGCATTAACTATTTCAAGGTACTCTTAACAGCTTTGTTCTTTTGTTTCCGAGACAGAAGACAGCGAATGTATTTGGGCGTTGTCCTCCCGGTGTATACGGGGTTTGATTCTGTTTCGCATTTCTTGATAACATTTGGGCTTTGAATGTGAGTTTTTAAGTATTTGTAAGGGCTTTTTTAAGAGGCATGCCATTTTTTTCATCGCTCACGAAATAATGCGAAGGTTCATAAACTTTCCCAATGTTTCAGGTCGCCCAGCAAAAATGCCTAGAGTTCTCTTCTCTTGCCGTAACGGTGCATTTACCCACAGCTTTTGCCTGTACGGTTATTTCCTGATAGTGATTTTTTGTGTGTCTTTCTCTACATAGATTACCTTCTGTTGTTTATACGTAGGCGAGCATTGGCTCGGAACATGTGTACAGAAAGCGAGCCATATCGTGTATAGATAGCTACAACTTTTACTGTAGTACCAAACTTTGAATAAATCATCTTCAATCGAAAATCTCCATTAAACCGAATGTCCTGCTGTCAGTGTGCTACATGAAAAACTTGGGGGTGTGCAAGGTGGGTGTGCATTTCATCTGATTGATTGATTGATTGATTGATTGATTGATTGATTGATTGATTGATTGATTGATTGATTGATTGATTGATTGATTGATTGATTGATTGATTGATTGATTGATTGATTTTGCCATGTTTTACGGCGAGTTCACCACGAACCGCGCTGCTCAGTGCTTTAGTCCAAATGGCTGACTTTCGTTTTCGACGAGCTCGCAGAACAGCTCGCATTGTCGCGACATACCACCACTTCAGTGTTTTTAACCATATTAATGCAGAGCATTGTTGGCATGTTTGTTGCGGTTATAAATACTTTTCTGAGTGGAACGGGCCCGAATGGCCAGCCGGCAACCAGGAATTTTGGACTAAGGATGTCTCTCACTGGGTGGAGGCCCTAATAACATCATCCTGCTCACAAGTATATTAAATGTTTGTCTCTCCCTTTCTGGCCTATCAGAATTAGCTTCAAATACGTCATAGCGGCTGAGGCTGGCGTAAAAAGCGCTTCGTTTTGCCCATAAAACCTCACCAGTGGGTTGTTGCTCACGGAGACAAAAAAAAAAAAAACTGTCAACCAGCCTACGAAATAGCCGTAAGGCTTAATCGATTGTCTGGCTGTTTAGAAGGCTCGCTTGCAAATTCAACACAGCTACTTCTAAAGTCAAACTAAATGCTAAACTGCGAGGCATGAAACTAAAACGTTATTCTGCTGCTCCACGGATGCCGGTTTATATTTTCATTGCACTCGAAAAGAAAAAAATAGAACGCATGGGAGATACAATACTTCAAAACGAAGAAGTTTCTGCGGATTGAGCCCCAATGGAATGAAGAAAAAACAGGAAAGGGACCAAAAACAGTACAAGTGCTCTATTGTTCGCGGAATTACCATATCGCCCGGCAACAATCAGTGATTAATGACTCCATTTTGCGTCATTTAAAAGAGGACGCAAGTAACGGTCGGATAAAGGGGAATGAAACGGGGAAAGATGGACGTTATCACCTTGATTCTATTTTTGCAATCCAAGCACGGTACTTAATCACGTGCTTTGCTTGTGTTTTTAACGCTTTTCACCCAAAAATACGGCAAAGCCAGATAATGTTTCTGGTTACGGAACATTCAAGCCACGAGCTGCGACATGCGAGAATACGAAATGAATCTGCGATAAGGTTATGAGCCTTGAAATACACTGTCCAGGTTCCTGAAATCTGCTCATAGTCACCGCTACGTCAAAAAGCCAAATTTAATGGGCGAGACTTTTTGGGCGTGATATAAGCACAAAAGCCAGCATATCTGAGGACGAACTAAAGAACTAAGGCCGACCCTTAGCTGAGTCAGTAAAGAGGCTTGAGTCAGGCCTGAAATATATTGAGAAATTCCTGAAAAAAATATTTTAGCCCTTTTCACTCTCTGAGGGGCGGGATTTTATTAAAAATCCCAGCCATATTGAGCTCCTACAGCATTACATTAATCTATTCCCAAAACTTCAAAGCTCTAGGACCATTAGTTAGGCAGAGCGTTAATATACCCTGATAGGCCTGTTTACTCTTTTAGGGTCGTAACTTTTAGCAATCCTTCTGACCTTTTGGTGGCGTCTAGAGCAAAATCCTTAAATTTGTTTTGTGCATTTGTATGTCTAACATTTGGCAGCAAACACAATTCCATGTATCGAAGGGCCGGACATGTATGGGGGAATCGCTAAAAACACCGAATTCGCTCCCGAATTCCGATTCATTCCGTAGGGGTTGGTTAGGGCAAACTGCTTTTTACACATTCTAACCTGTTACAAAAGTCACCAAAAACAGTTCTATATATAAGCGAGCGAGCGGGATAATTTGAAATCTCTGAAAACCAATTTTTTTTTTACTTTTACTACCTTAGTGGAGTCATTCCCAAAAATAAGCTTTTTACTTTTACTCCCTTAGAGGAGTCATTACCAAAAAATCACCCTTAGAGAACTGCTGTACTATAGTAGAAATCTACTCTCGAAGTTCGAAACCTTCATGTCCAGAAGCATCGGCTGGGCGTCGATAGGTCGCTCAGTTGATCGGTGAATCCGTCAGTCAGTCAGCAAGTCAAGCCAGCCATCCAGCCAGCCCCAGCCACACGGGCACAAATAGATACCAATACTGCCGCGTAGAGTGCATATTCTGCGACGGTTTAACTTCGTGAATGGGCGAGGGTTACTGATTGACTCCTCACAGCTAGAAAGAGGGAGGCTAATAGAAGGGTGAAGATAGGTTATTTCGCGACATACTAATTGTTACGCACCATCACGTACATTAAAGGGGCCATGAATACAAAATGCAAGTTTGAGTAAATAAAAAGGCAAATTGATTTGTCCAGATAACAATAATACCAATTCTATTCCAAACTTCAAGCAAACAATCTAACTATAAAAAAGCCTAAAAAGCAGTGGCGACACTCCAGCAAGTTTCTGACGATTTCTCTATGACGTCACAAAATCTTCTCTGCGACTGGCGGCCCCCGACCACCGCCACAGCCATAAAACATGGCTGGGCTATTGTAGTGGTGTCTCCAGTTCCGTTTGATGGTATCAATTGAATGCTAACTGGTAGTTACGGCACTTATAACTATGTTACGTCACATTACGTCACCCTTACCCGTAACACGTCACTGTAGCGAGAAATTTGTGAGATTTTCCGTATTTATTGCGCTTGTCCGCTTAAGAAAACGTCTTTCATGGCTGGGATGGAGCTGAGGGAGTTACCAAAGGCCAACTCCTTCGAATTGCACAAGGTTGTATTTGGATTTCATGGTTCCTTTAAACATCGCCCTTGTATGCGCGCAACAACTTTTCAGCGATTATTCGTTCCTGCTTCAACCCGCACAAGACAGCCAATCTTATCACTCTCTGTTTCGTGTGTCGTGGAACGTACACGACTTCTCTGAAACCATTCCGACTCTGCCTCGGGTTTCGGCGGAGACGAAAGCTTTGAAAGAGAAGGTATGAAGAACTCGTTGGTGTGTGCAACCAAGACAGCCGTTTCCTCGCAGTTCCTTTCTGCCTTTTCTCCTCACCGCCCGGCCCCCGGAGAGCGACGCCGTGTACGCAACACACCCACTCGCGCCTGGCCCCATTAAATTCGCGGAATGTTTCCAAAGCACGTATCATCGTCCCCCTCGGCAGACGCCGTTGTACCGGCGTGATTGATGTCGGGCCGCGCAGACTTTCGCCGGGTGCGGGACGAGAGACAAATGGCAAACATAATCGTCCGCTGCCCTCTTGCGCCTGGGAGACTGGCCGACGAGCTTGTATCCGACTCCCTTTTCCTCCTCCCTCCATAATGCTGACTTTCCTTGCTCGTTTCCTTCTTTCTGTCCATTTCTCTCTGTTCTATCCCTTCTTTCATCGCACTCGTGCCTAATTCGGTTCAAGCTCGACCCTTCCACTAGCGTTGTTGCTTTATTCTTTTTTGAAGGAAGAGGAGGGGTGTTGCGTGCATCTTGCAGCGTGAGGTCCACACGTCAATGCTTTGCTCTTTTTCCTGTATTTCCCTCGCGTTCTTTTCGCTGCGTGGAGGATTTTGTTGGGGCGAGCACTTCGGAGAGCTCCCTGTCTGGGTCGGGATTGCGCACCGCACTTAGCACGCGAGGCAGTATACGAGGCAACGACAGCCGACTGAGATGTATAGTTTCCGAACGCGGCCATGTTGCAACCAAGGTCGCTTGATCATCATTAACGCGCTGACGTTGGAGCACGCGTGCTGCTCTGGGCGTTCCCGACCCGCAAGTGCCGTGCAGCGGAACGCGCCCACGCACCCAACGACCTCCCTGCCTTGGCAGTGCATGACGTTGGGGTTGTGTATGAAACAGGAGGCGGTATTTAGCAGCCTTGCGCTAACGAATTTTTTATCTTTTTTTAAAACGGCAAGATTTACGACAAGAAATATGAGGACGGCACAACAGAAGCTAGATCTGTCTTCCCGTCGCTCGTCGATTTTTTGCGCTGTTACGTTTTATAATTCTGTGCACCGGAACTTCGCAAAGACGTATGAGAGATCTAGGAGACATTTAGCAGGCGTCTCAGTCTGACCAGACATCAACTGCCTGCAATCAGGATGAGCGTTTTTTGCCCACCATTTCCACCGGTGTGACAACTAGGGAGCTGATTACACTTCTGCACGAAATGGAAAGAATTTGTGCATAAAAAGTGCAGACCTCCCCGCGCTATATTGGTCGCAGGTGCAAAAGAACAGGTAAAATACGATGAATGCTTCAAGAATAAGAGTTGGCGCCCTTCTTTCTAGCCCTTATGGCTTTAAACGCGTCCGTTTTAAAACAACTTCCGTGCATGGAGAGGTCTCAAAAGAGTGGTTTTGATCATTATGAGTCACCAAATACGCATCACAGCAGTACTTTGTGATAAGAAGTTTTTTACATAAGTGATGATGTCGCTTTCAAAACCGCGTTGCTGTAGTCGCCCGTTTAGTAATGGAGTGCTAGTAGCTTTAGTTAAAGGAAGTAACGGCCTATTCATATTGGGAACAAATTTAGTATATAAAAATGCGCACCGCTTTTTTAAGCACAACCCTTGCTGGTATGGAGCTCTGCCGGCTCCGGAAACTAACCATCATCTCGGATACCTAAGAGGTTAAACTGGAACAGGTGTAACCATTAGGAAGGCTCTTAGGGACACAAACAGCACTCCCCCACCAGAAAAGGATCAGTCCTTACCTGGTGCAGTAGGTGGCCCCCAACTCCAATGATTGCATATTTTTCGTTTGAGTGGCAGACGTAGCTTACTTTTCATTATTTTTAGAGTGCTTGCCCAATGCTCTCTAACCCATACCTATTCTGCGCCGGATTTCTCCCTCGTGATTGAGGTCAGCACTAACCATGTGTCCGAGGTAGTTATTTTCTGTTACTTCTTCTGGCGTTTCGTTTCCTAAACTGAAGAGGTGCTTTCGGCGTGCTTATTCCTCATTATTTTAGATTTATTCATATTTATTTTTAGCACCACAGCCATCCTTTGAGACTGAGGTTCCTCAAGAATTTTTTGCAGGTTTTATGCAGTCTCGCTCAGCAAGACTTAGGAACAGGAAACGAACTTCCTGGATCATATGGAACAAACTCGAGTAGATGATATCAAAATTCAAGTAAAGAAAAAGAAATGAACTTAGGTTGCCCATGTAGTGAGACGAACCGATAACCGGAGGACAATTATGGTAGCAGAATGGATACCGAGAGATGGGTCTATAAGAAGGGGGAGGCCAATAACACGATGGAGAAAGGAAATTGGTGAATTCGATGGCCAACAATGGACTCGAGCAACGCCGTACAGGAGTGGTTGGAAGTCATTGGGAGAGGACTTCGCCCTGCAGTGGACCTGAGTGGGCTGTTGTTGTTGTTGTTGTTGATGATGATGATGATGATTATGATGATTATGATACCATGATTGACCAACCCAACTCTAGGCCTTCAGTCCTAAGTAGCTGTAGAGCACCTGGCCACGGCAGCGGTCAGAACAGCGATAGAGCAGAGGGTGTCAAGAATCTCTGGGTTTGGACATGCCGCCTTTTGGAACTTGAACCTGGCAACGTTCAACGCGCGAGCTCTGTCTAATGAGGGAAGCGTACCTGCACAATTAGGAGAGCTCTCAGACATTAAGTGTAACATTATAGGGTTAAGCGGACTTAGAAGAATGCGTCAGAAAATTTCGTCATGAAACTTACTAGCGGGCATTATCTGTGCTACCGAAGACATCAACAAATGTGAGATCGCAGGGTGGGATTCTTAATTTCCAGAGAAATCACAAGAATTCATTAACTAAAGAGTCGCAGTGGTGGTGATCAAGCTAAACAAGCGATACGGGCTAAAGATAGTAGAAGCCAATGCGCCAATAATGAAGCTACAATGATGAAGCCACAGACAGTTTCTACGACGGCGATTAATCAGCAATGAAGAAAAGAACAGCACAGTTCACGATTGTGATGCGAGGCTCACGAAAGTAGGCGAGAAGCAAATTGGAGAAAATTCAGTGGGAAACTTCGGAATAGGAAGACTCGCAACAGTCGAGGAAATAGACTGGTGGGATTTTCGGAGAAAAATAACTATAGGTCATTTAACACATTCTTCTGTAAACCAAAGAATAGGATATTGACAGGCAAATGTCCTAACAGTAAAACAAAACACAAACTGGACTTCATTTTAGGAGATAAACTAGGTGCTGTGCAGGACAGGAAGGTTCTATCCAAGATTCGAAGCAACGATCATAGGATACTTAGGTGCAAAGAATGCTAAAACTCAAAAGAGAAACGAGGAGGCTTGTGAGAAGTAACAAACCCAGCATGGAGTGAGCTAATACGGATGACTTTAAAATAACACTTCAAAACTAAGTCGCTCTTATAACCGATGAGTACGAGGATAGTGCAGACATGCTAAATCACTACCCAACAACGCCAATCACACATCAGCAGCAGCTGTGTGAGAAGTAGCTTGTAGGAAGAAAACCGGATAACTAACTCAGAAAACGAGTTAAATAACTGCGAAACGTAAGAACACGACACGTTCTAGTAGGGCGGCCGGCTCAACTTGAATATCCGAGCTGTCGAAATTGATTAACAGAAGTAAAACGAACGCCATTCGTGCGTACAACGTGGCAATGACCGAGGAAACGCTGGAAATAGGAGGAAGCTTAAGAGCAACTAAAAAGAAGCTAACTATCGGCAAAAACGGAATGTACGCACTCAGAGACGAGCAGGGGAATATTATAAAGAGCATGGACGAGATAATAAAAGCAGCGGAACTGTTTTACACTAGGCTATGCGCCAGCGACGGTAGACCAGAGGACACTACTAAGGGTACAAGCTTAGCTCGCGATCCCTAACTAGTAACCAAAGATGAAGTAGAAAAGACTCTCAATGGCATGAGGAGAGGAGAAACTGCAGGTGACGACGGCATAACCGTGGATCTTTTAAAGGAAGAAGGAGATATTGTACTGGAAAAAAGCTTGCTGCGCATTATTTTCAGAATGCCTGAACACTCAAAAAGTATCCACAACACGATAAAACGTCATCATAATTCTGATACACAAGTAAGGGGACGCCAAAGGCCTTAAAAGCCACAGGTCCATCAGCCTACTTTCAGTAGTATACAAGCTATTTACAAAGTAATAGTTAACCGAATAACTAAAAGCCTGGACAACCCAGAGAGCAGGCTGAGTTCAGTGAAGGATGCTCAACCATGAATCACACCAATGTCGTCAATGAAGTGATAGAAAAATCCGCAGAGTATAATGAACCTCTTTATACATGACATTGACAGACTTCGAAAAAGTGTTTGATTCAGTAAGCGGCACAGCTGTGCTGGATACAATACCCCCCCGAAAAAAAAAAAAAAGATGACGATGCCTACATAACATTCCTAGACGTCATAAATAATGTAGGATAATCATTAACAACCAAAGCGACAAATTCTCAATACGAAAGGGGTTGTACAACGTGATACGATCTCGCCAAAACTGTTCACAGCATGTCTGGAGGGGGTATCCAGGAAGCTTGACTGAGAAAACACTGGATTAAGGAAAAACGGAGAATACTTGAGCCATTTCAGATTTGCAGACAACGTTGTCTTGCTAAGCGAGTCTGCAGAACACCTGAAAAAATTGTTGAGGAACCGAAATCAAAAAGCAGGGCCGTGGGGCTAAAAATAAATATGAATAAATCTAAAGTAGTGATGAATAAACCTGCGCAAAAGCGCCCTGTTCAGCATATGTAACGAAACGTTAGCACAAGTAGAAGATTATAACTACCTCGGACAGATTGTCTGTGCTGAGCCCAACCACGAGAAAGAGAGCCGGCGCAAAATAGGTATGGGCTAGAGTGCACTCGGCAAACACTCCAAAATAATGAGAAGTAACCTACCTCTATCACTGAAAAGAAGGATATACAATCAATTCACCCTGCCGGTGATTACATATGGAGCGGAAACTTGGCACCTTACTAAACAACTGGAACGCAAACTTACGTCGGCTCAATGGTTCATGGAAATAAGAATGATATGAGTAACATCAACGGAGCAAAAATGAGCTTCCTGGATCAGAGAAAAAACTGGAGTAGAGGATTTCATAGTTCAAATAAAGAAAAAGAAATGGGCTTGGGCTGGCTACGTAGTCACGCGAAATGACAACCGGTGGACCAGCAGGGTAACAGAGCGGAAACCGAGAGACGGGCCTAGAAGAAGGGGTAGGCCAATAACTCGGGGGAGAGACGAAAGAAGGAAATTTGGAAGCACAGAATGCACTCGAGCAGAGCAGGACAGGAGCGGTTGGTTGTCGTGGTTGTGGTTTGCGACGGAAAAAGGAAAGGAAATTCACGGGGGATATTTTGAGCTCGGCAGGGAGCTCACCTGCATACAACCCAGAGCAGGGGAAGGGAAGTAGAGGGGGAGTGATAGGTTACAGTAGAAAAAAAAGAGAGAGAGAAAGGTATAAAGAGAGCTGTCAGTCCCAGAAAGCTGTCAATCCGGGCACATTAGGAAATCACTGCACTCCGGGCTACAGCAGCTGCGTAAGGCCAGTCGTCTCCACGAAATGAAGCACATAAGAGAAGACTTCCCGTTGGGTTGCCGCAGGCCCCTTCGGGAACAGAAGGTCCTCCTTGCCGGCGCTGGGAAGGCCTCGGCGCTAGAGCGCTCGGTGGAGCTCTGCTCTCGGCCCCGCGTGGTGGGGGCAGAAGCAGAGTAGGTGCTCGATCGTCTCCAGTTCGGAACAGTCCGCACATGTAGGGGAGTCCTTGCGCCCGTGTCGGTGCAGACGCTCCGCCACATTGCAGCAGTTGAGCCGCATGCGGAGAAGCAGGCAGCGCGCGTCCCTGCTGATGAGTGCGGGCAACGGTCTGGGCGCCAGGCCGCTCACGACCCGAAGGTCGGGGTGCATCGTCTGCATCATGCGGGCCAGGGCAGTGCGGGCCTCGTCGACCGCGGTGACGTCTTGGGAGACTGGGGGGCACTCCTGTTGGGCCTGCCTGGCGCGGGAGTCGGAGTCTTCGTTGAGCCGGATGCCACTGTGGCCCGACAGCCGGTGGAGCCGCAGGTCGCAGCCTCGGGAGGCCACAGTGCGCAGCTTGGTTGCAAGGGAGCGCTCCGGGTAGCCGCTGCTGTTGGTGGGTTGATCGGCCGCGTGCAGCCGCAGCAGGGCAGTCCTGGAGTCCGTGAGGATGACCGCCCCGGGATGGTGATGGGGCCCCCTCTCGAGGAGGAGGTCGGCGGCCCGGTGCAGCGCTGGCAGCTCCGCCCGTGTGGAGAAAAACTGGGGGGAAGGGCAGGCGGCAGCTCCGGCTGGCTCCTAGCTCACGCACCACGCACGCAGCCGCCCTTTCGCACGTGCTGTGCTTGACGGAGCCATCCGTGAAGAGATGCAGGTAGCTGCTCAGCTCATCCTGCAGCAGGGCGGCCGCCTCGTGGCAGATGGCCTGGGGTGGTGTGGTCCGCTTTTTGCGGACGCCGCGGAGGGTCGTGGTGATCTGCAGGGCTTCCCCGGTGTGTGGTGGTGGCGGCTCCAGACGGGGTCGGTTCGAAACCTCGATGCCCTCTTAAAAGATAGTGAGCAGCGCTCCCATGTGCGAGTTGGGCCGGCTACGGAACCTCTGCAGGAGCGGAGCCCCGTCGCGTACGGTCAGCAGGCGCTGGATGTGCCGCAGCCCCGTCTGCAAGGCCCGCATCTCGATGGGCCAGGTGCCCGCCTCGGTGTAAGTGCCCGCCACCGGCGACGTGGAGGGGAGGCCCAGGCAGAGGCGGATGGCGCGGCGTTGGTCGATCTCCTGCTCCTGCCAGCGTCGTGGTCCCAGGTAGGTGAGTGGAAGCGCGTACAGCACAGCTGCGGAGGCCATGCCGTGGAACACGCGCTGCGCCACTTGGTGTGAGCAGCCATTGCCTCGTGACAGAAGCTGCCGCACCCCTTGGAATATCCGTCCGCTGCGTGCCCTGAAGGGCTTGACCGCTGGCAGCCATGTGAGCCGGCAGTCAATGAGCAGCCCCAGGTACTTCACGGTCAGCCCCAAGGGGAGAGGCCGCCCGTTGAGTGTGATGGGCGGTGTTGCCCGTCGAGCCCTGCATCCTCCCGGGTGCAGCATAAGGGCCTGCGTTTTGGCCTCCGAGAGCTGCAGGCAACGGCTCTCGAGGATGACTGCAACTGCGCCCAGAGCCTCCTGGAGGCACGCCTTGACTATGTGGCAGTCTTTTGTGGGGCCATGGGTCCAGAGTGCCACGTCGTCAGCGTACACCGCCACCTCCACTGGGTATCGCAAGCCTGGAGGGATGCAGTCGGGGAGAGGAGCCAGCACAAAGTTGGAAAGGAACGGACTCAGGACTCAGCACGCTTCCCTGGGGCACCCCGGAGCGGACGTCTCGAGGACTGCTGGTCACCCGGCCGACCTTCACCGGCAGGATCCGGTCACGCAGGAACGCCCGGATGTAGCCTCCTAGGCGCCCCACAACGCCCAAGCCGTCCAGGGCCTCCAGGATGGCCCCGTGGACAACCGTGTCGAATGCCGACCGCATGTCCAGCAGGAGCCGGAAGGCCACCCCCTTGTCGTGGCGGGCCTGTTCCAGCATGGAGATGACGTCCCCCAGGGAGTCAGCCGTTCAGCGGTGCCGCCTGAAGCCGCTTTGCTGCTCCCGGAAGACGCCGCTGTGGTCCGCAACCCACTCTAGACGGGCCAGGGCCACATTCTCCATGACCTTCCCAGCAGCCGACGTCAGGGACACGGGCCGGTAGGACTCTGGCTCCGTCGGGGGCTTGCCGACCTTGAGAATTGGCGAGATGAGCCCCACGAGCCAGGGTGGCGGGAGGACACCAGGCTGCCAGACCCGATTGAACAGTCGCAGAAGCGGCTCTAACTAAGTCACGTCCAGGTTCCGCAGCATCTGGCACGTAACCCTGTCCATACCAGGAGCGCTCCGCCGTTTGGGGCATCGATTCAGGGCGGCTTGCAGCTCACGGAGCGTGATGTCCGCGGAGCCGAGGTACACCACTTTCTGGCGCCGCGTCGGGTGAAGCCGCAGGAGGTTGATGTGAGAGGCCCTCGTCCTGCAGTGGACCTGGTAGAATTATGATGATGATGATGATGACAAAGACAACAACAACAACGACGACGACGATGATGATGATCATGATCATGATTATGATGATGATGATGGTGATGGTGATTGTGGTGGTGGTGCTGCTGCTGCTGCTGCTGATGATGATGAGTTGATGCGGCTGTGTACCCTGCTGCATGCTAATTTGAAGATATGCGTGTGACATTATTTGACATTTTGTGGGAGTTCTTTTTTAAAGCATAATTCAGGATAAAACTATAAAGTAGGCTGGTGTGCATCCAACTGAACTTTTTTTTTCTTTCCTGGAACCAATTTAGTGGCTATGTATAATATTTTTACATTTGTGTTGGAGTATGTTTTTTTTATGAAAAGCAAGGCTAAACCTTCCTCTAATGCGGGAGGTTAAGATTAAGCCACTTTTTGGCCTAAATACAAATCTCTGCTTCACTAAAACAGGTAGATTAAGTTTAAGCGCTTCTTAAGAACAATGTTGGGATTCCCATTTTACGCGGCGATTTTGCACCGTTTCCACGAGGCTTGCCATTTCGATGGCGCTCCTTAGCTGTACGACGCAATTTTCTCTCGAATAAGCCATCTCAATCGTCTGAATTGTGGTCGCAGTGTGGCCCTGCCCCGTTTGACACAACCAGTAGCCCAAGATTGGTTTACAAACGCTTTACGGCGCAATTATTTCCGCCTGCTCGACTGAAAAGCGTCACCTCAAAATCAGCTTTGAGTGATCGCTTCTCAGGCTATAGGTGTGCATGTGAATGAAAGCATACAGCCGAGCCTCCCGAACGAACAGTGCGGGTTGAGCTCTTCGCGCTGCAGCCAATCGGGTGCGAGCACAGACGCTCCAGGCATGCCTAAAGCAGGCTTACCAGCCTCTTTTCTAACGCGGTCATGATGACAAAATGCAAGTTTGTTTCATTACAAAGACTGCTTTCTTCCGATAACAATCGCACTAATTTTATCGCAAACTTCAAAGAATTAATCGAGATATTAAAGAAAACAGACGAAGAAGCGGGGACAGGCACTTTCCCACGAAGCCTTCATGATGTGACAAAATCTTGTTTCTGCCATTACGCGGCCACGTACCTAAGCCACCGCCAAGAAACATGGCGGATATTGCAGCGGGGCGTCTAGTTCTGTTTTATCGCATCACTCGACTGTTAACGTGCAGTTAACACACTGGGCCTCCTCGTTTATCAATCCCGGATCTTCCGCGGAGTGCCCGAGACGCGATCCGGCGCTCGATTTTCCTGTGTATTCCTATGTGAGTTCCGGTCCGAACGCAGTCCTCGGACTCCCGCGGACCGTGCAGGACTGGTAAATCGAGGATGCCCACTGATAACTACGCTTTTAGTGGGCCTCCTCGATTTAGCAGTCCTGGATGGTCCGCGGGCAGTCCGAGGACTGCGTTCGGAATGGAAGCCCCATAGGAATACATGGGAAAATCGAGCGCCGGATCACGTCTCGGGCAGACCGCGGACGATCCGGGACAGATGATCGAGGAAGCCCAGTGATGGCTTATATTGCGTCACTGGGGCTCTTCGATTTACAGTCTCGGACTCACCGCGGATAGTCCGCGAGTAGTCCGAGGATTCCCCGAAGCCATAGGAATACATGGGAAAATCGAATGCCGGACTGCTTCTCGGGGAGTCCGCAGTCAGTCCGAGACTGTAAATCGAAGAGCCCCACTGCTGCGCATATCACGTCACTGTAGCACGAAATTTGAACGTTTTCAATATTATCTGCTCTCTTTTTTGGTTGAAAAACGTCCCTCGGGGCTGGAACGGACATTGACAATGACATTTACAATGAAATTGTTTTAATAAGTAGTTCAGTGCAGTTTTACAAAAACAGGGTTTTACAGGAGGAGGTCCCATGGAAAAAATTCGACAGGGTGACCTCCCTTTCCGAAGGATATAAGTCATTTGTTAAAGGTTGGTTCTTTCGAATTGAACAATATTGTATTTTGTTTGCAAAGCTCCTTTAAGAGGCTGATTCCCCATGAGGTGTATTGGAACGGAGGTACAGCTAGTTAAATTTCGCCTCTCCATCTTCTTGGCGAACTGATGGAGGCGAAATAGTGATGTTCTTTTGATGCGCGAGCCGAGAGGACCATCTCGACTCGCTCCGATGACCGACGACCGATGCTTGGAGCGGGTGAGGGATGAGGACTGCCTTCCTTGCTAGATATTAGGTTTATTTACATTATTTACAAAACTCGAACTTTACATCAGGTCAGAGTGACGGTTACATTGTCACTCTGACAGCAGCAGCCTGTTCGGCCGAGATCTATACTAAAACTAGATCCCCTCTCGACCGACCCTCGACAAAACTCAACACTCCGGTTTTGATACGAAAAACCCCGCCTCCAAGAAGGGGGCGTACAAGAAAGAGAGAAAAAAACCTTTCAAACAATTAATAGAAACCATTCATTGGCCACAGGAACCAGCCAATTACACTCATGTCCCCACCTGCGGTCACGTGACCCAACCCTCTCTCTTATGCACTGAAAGTGCGTTTCCTACGCACGCTGTTGCACCCGGCCAGAAAATACAGGACATCTGCGGCCTTAAGTGAACCATCCATTACGTTAGGCGGGCGGCATCCGCACAAACAACAGCCAAGCCCAGGGCCCGGAGCGGTCCCCGCGCGACTGACCTCCCTCCGCGCGACGCCTCCCACGACGTGGGGCGTCTGCACGCGCGGCGTGACAATGAGGGTTGCTAATTCCCTCCCAGACTAAAGGGGCGCCGCCGGCCACCTGAACAGACCACGGGGAGAGACGCTGCCAGCCGAGGCGACCATCGTCGAGGCGAACGACCCGTCGACGAAGAGCGCCCGCCGCCGGAGTCGAAGATTTTCCAAACTTACACCGCGCGCGCTTTCAACACTAAGAGATACGATCGTCTGGCCGCCCGTCAGCTTGTTATGCCGAATGACCCTGCCACCCTCGACGCGACAGAGGCACTCAGGCTAATCGCCCCCATCCTTTGACACACAAAAGGACGGGCACAACAGCTCTCCGCGGCTCCGAACTTGGCGTCCGCGCGGCTACATGAAAGGGACACTGAATAGCCGCAACCAGCGTACGCGACGCCGAACATGAGCCACCGGCGGCTTTCCTTAATTAAATGAGGAGCCCGAACATAACACCTCCGCACTAAGAATGTTGTCCGTACACTAGCTGTACGTACAACATTAACTCTCACTGCACGTTATGTCTTACTGCAGAGCCAGAACTAAAAAAAACACTCAAGCCGTTACGCGAGTACAATACAAAGTACAATACAGTACAACAATACAAAATTAACCCGGTACGCACCAACCCAACCAGCACAAAGCGCCGGCCAACTGCACCAAAAACGGATACAACACGGCATACTCAGTGCCTTGGCCTAGCCATGGCTTGCGCAACATCAAACAATAAACGAAAGCGCTCAGCTACAAGGCCCGTTAGAACAAACTCGCGGCACCCTCTACCATTAAAGGCAACAAACCCCACGAAGGGTATACATGTTTAAACTTGACAACTGAATGAATGACACCATCCATTCTTAGACGTTAAGCGCATGCCGGAACATTCTTTCAATCTAAGGAAAGAAAAAAAAAAACACCCGAACAAACCCAAACGTACCAAACGAGGCTACTCCTGTACCAATAACAAAACGTTAAAAGAAAGTTCTCTTCACGCACTCGCGGACGCCGGTTCTTTCGGGATGCGACGCAGATTGTTCGTCCCTGTTGCGGTTCACCTGCTGTCCACATTCGATGTACTGAAAGTTCATTTCTCAGTACTTCAAACACCAGTTCGCACACAAGCGCCACAAGGGGGCCCTACCTGCACATTCCATGGCCCACCATGACCACATGCCAACGAGCGCAAATAAAGAAAGGCACTCGCCATTGTACCCAGAGGTAAACTCCCTACCGTGCTGTAACAGCGGCTCTACTCCTCAGGAAGACAGCGTTAAGATCGCCAGGCTGCGCTTCTCGCAAATCACACGACTTACGACAGCTGAACGCAACCAACACATGCACAATAAAAAAAACTAAAACCAAGGGGGAGAACTACAGTACAGGGACAACTAAGAATAACGCTCGTCGGAGCGAACCCTACCAATAAAAAAAAACAGCAGAAAAAAACCGCAAAACGCTAACCACTAAGTGTGCGGCAAACAACACTGAACCGTCCCTGTCTCGCACTGCACACTATTCAGCGCTAACGCCCCTTTCCGCGGCGGCACACACCGACCGTCGCACGGAAGCTGATTCCGTGTTGTGCGCCACCAGCTGATCCTACACGAACCCTGGTTCGGCTCGCGGTGTCCTCTGCTCCCGGGAGAGAAGGAACACCCTACCCGGCGGTAACGCGTACGACGATGTCGCACCTGCGGCGCCACACCTGCCCCCGCGTTCCGCGTTCTTGGGCCCGTCTGAATTGCCCTACGCGCAAGACGCCTCGGATCCCCTGCGCATTCATGCTTCCCGCACGCAAGCTCCACAATTAGGCGCGCCTTGCATGGCCCCTGCACTTCCTGTGACTCCTCTGAGATTAGCATGCTTTCTGCAGCTTCTCCCGATCTGTGCAGTGGCTCATCCACGCGGGGCTCCTCGCGGTCGGCCGCGGAATCTATGTCAGCGCATGGGGCGGTGCTACTCTCGACACCTCCCTGCGCGGCCACGGCAACATTGCCCGCCGCCACAGAAAGAATCGCTGCAGCTAAGACATTTGTCTCACGCGATTCCAAGATCTCATCTGCAACAGTGGGAACGCCAACGTGTTGCCCAACAACTGGGGTGGCTTCGGCCACCTCCACGACATTCCCACTCTCCTTCTCCCGTGGCGCTCGAAGCGCCCACGAGGGAACAAACACCGTGAAAAGATTGGCGTCCTCTTCGAGTTCGCCGATCCTGCGGAGCTTCGCTTTCTCGTAAGCGATCTCCGCCCTCCCTTGGGCTAGTTGAGCACTGAGCTCCTCAGCCGTCCATACGGACGGGCTATCCGCATCCGCGCCCCGGCTACCCGCTAGCCTAGCTTTTTCCAAAGCGTGCTGGGCATTTTTGAGAGCTAATTCAGCTCTCAACTCCTCGATCTCGAGCACAATGGCACTAACCTTCCGGTCGGTGCCGCGACATCCCGTTAGCATAGTGGCCATGGTGAACCCGGAGAAAACAAATCAGGGCCCACCTGTGCCCGCTCCGGGTTCGGCCGGGTCGCAGTGTCGCTGGTGCAGCAGCTCGTGGACCCGATGCGCCGCTCTCGCCGCTGGGATGGGGCCGTGCTCCCTGGGCCGAAGCCCACGAGGCCTCCCGCTGAGGTGTCGCCCCGTTCAACCGCGGCTTACGCCGCCCTGGGCCAGAGCCCACGAGGCCTCCCGCTGAGGTGTCGCCCCGTTCAACCGCGGCTTACGCCGCCCTGGGCCAGAGCCCACGAGGCCTCCCGCTGAGGTGTCGCCCCGTTGAACCGCGGCTTTCGCCGCCCTGGGCCAGAGCCCACGAGGCCTCCCGCTGAGGTGTCGCCCCGTTCAACCGCGGCTTACGCCGCCCTGGGCCAGAGCCCACGAGGCCTCCCGCTGAGGTGTCGCCCCGTTCAACCGCGGCTTACGCCGCCCTGGGCCGGAGCCCACGAGGCCTCCCGCTGAGGTGTCGCCCCGTTGAACCGCGGCTTACGCCGCCCTGGGCCGGAGCCCGCGAGGCCTCCCACTGAGGTGTCGCCCCGTTGCCGTTGAATCGCGGCTGCTGCCGCACTGAGCCGGAACTCACGAGGCCTCCCGCTGAGGTGTCGCCCCGTCGATGCTTGGAGTTGGGCTCGTTGTTGGTCGGAGCCGAACCTTGCGTTGAAGCAGTCTCTTCGCAATGCCCCACCAGCTCCAGCCGATGGTCGTGGTCATCCTGTCGGCTGCGCCAGTTAAATTTCGCCTCTCCATCTTCTTGGCGAACTGATGGAGGCGAAATAGTGATGTTCTTTTGATGCGCGAGCCGAGAGGACCATCTCGACTCGCTCCGATGACCGACGACCGATGCTTGGAGCGGGTGAGGGATGAGGACTGCCTTCCTTGCTAGATATTAGGTTTATTTACATTATTTACAAAACTCGAACTTTACATCAGGTCAGAGTGACGGTTACATTGTCACTCTGACAGCAGCAGCCTGTTCGGCCGAGATCTATACTAAAACTAGATCCCCTCTCGACCGACCCTCGACAAAACTCAACACTCCGGTTTTGATACGAAAAACCCCGCCTCCAAGAAGGGGGCGTACAAGAAAGAGAGAAAAAAACCTTTCAAACAATTAATAGAAACCATTCATTGGCCACAGGAACCAGCCAATTACACTCATGTCCCCACCTGCGGTCACGTGACCCAACCCTCTCTCTTATGCACTGAAAGTGCGTTTCCTACGCATGCTGTTGCACCCGGCCAGAAAATACAGGACATCTGCGGCCTTAAGTGAACCATCCATTACGTTAGGCGGGCGGCATCCGCACAAACAACAGCCAAGCCCAGGGCCCGGAGCGGTCCCCGCGCGACTGACCTCCCTCCGCGCGACGCCTCCCACGACGTGGGGCGTCTGCACGCGCGGCGTGACAATGAGGGTTGCTAATTCCCTCCCAGACTAAAGGGGCGCCGCCGGCCACCTGAACAGACCACGGGGAGAGACGCTGCCAGCCGAGGCGACCATCGTCGAGGCGAACGACCCGTCGACGAAGAGCGCCCGCCGCCGGAGTCGAAGATTTTCCAAACTTACACCGCGCGCGCTTTCAACACTAAGAGATACGATCGTCTGGCCGCCCGTCAGCTTGTTATGCCGAATGACCCTGCCACCCTCGACGCGACAGAGGCACTCAGGCTAATCGCCCCCATCCTTTGACACACAAAAGGACGGGCACAACAGCTCTCCGCGGCTCCGAACTTGGCGTCCGCGCGGCTACATGAAAGGGACACTGAATAGCCGCAACCAGCGTACGCGACGCCGAACATGAGCCACCGGCGGCTTTCCTTAATTAAATGAGGAGCCCGAACATAACACAGCTCAAGAATTCTTCACATTTAATAATCTCTTTTACATCGGTGATGGACGAAAATCGGGTTTAAGAGTTTGCCCATGAAGGCCTCGAATGCATAAAAAATTGATGCCTGTTCAGCGTGTTTTGTAACAACGCTGCAAATCAACTCAAACATATTTCCCTCACGTAGTAGGCCGGAGATGGCAGATTCTAGAAACTGCTCGTGGTCTTGCTTCCGCCTCGAAGACCGTGCTCACCGGATGCATTGTTCACGTCTTCCGGACTCCGATCCTCAACCCGGGGGTTTTTGTTTTGTTTGTTTTTGTTCGCATTTATTCGAAAGAATTCTTACACAAGTACTGTCTCGGCTGGCAAGGCTAAATGCAAATAAATTCAAGCCGAGGTCATGCTACCCTTGCAAGGCATAGCAAAATCAAGCAAACCAACATAGCAGAAATCAAGCGAACAATAGGCACAATAGTAACAATATTCTGAGATAACAATCGCGTTTGGCAAACACAATTTAAACTCCTTACACAATACCGCAATACAAAACGCGCACCATGGTTTAGTCGCCCTCCCTCTATGGGAAACTGAAAAAGGAAATTAAAGAAGTAAAAGAAACATTGTTTCCTAGCGAGCATCGCAAACATATTTTTCTCCCCGGGTCAGATTCTGCGTTACCTCCTTCTTTGACCCCCTCTTCGGCCTAGTCTCTCCCCGATACACAAGCGAGGAACAGATCACGTTTTTGTTGGCGTCCCGTACAACCTCTGAGGGAATGGTGGAAACAGCGTGGAGCTTTCCAATCTAGAAACGGTATAAGGTCGACTTAAAGAAGGGGGAAGGCATACGCTCGCATATGCGAAATATATGCCCGGACTACCCGGTATATCTTTCGGAAAAATCTGAACGAAGCGGTTTGGATAAGAGGCTTCGGAGTTCGAGAGATACATAAATTCTAAAGAAGGGCAGGGAAGTGGGAGGAGTTCGGACGATACATCTAGAGCTGAACCCCGGCTTCCAATTTTATCGTTATAAGCATCGAGCTGCAAAGAATGTAAGGCTGCATAAATAATGTGTTATTCGATTCAGTGATCTCTTTGAGAGCTTCTACTCGGCCGCATTTGTTACTGCCTGTTCGTCCTTTGCTCTCCCAACGTTTCGTTCTGCGCGCGGCATTTTTCTCGCGAGGAGGAACGGCTGTATTACGTTCAGAACGGGAGAAGCTAGAGCTTTCTCTTTAGGAAGCTCCAAAAATACTCCCAGCACGAAAAAAGTTCAGCAGAAGCTTTTTTTTTAACTTTAATGCCGCGTGTCATATGCCAAAATTCATGCCGGTCCGGAGAGGCAGATGTTCAAAAAGTGCGCTTAATAATTTTAGCACCGGATGTGTCACCCATTCGCTCTAATGGTTCCATCTTCCTCGCGATATGGGGACAACGCTTGGAAGCAAGCGAAGATAATTCCTATTCTCTACAGTTCACAACCGAGAGCTTTCGCTAAGTACGCCCCAGCGCATGAGCCTCTCACGGCTTAAGAATTCCGATTTCCGATGTATCTTTAAAAAATTGGGAACGCCCTGAAGTCGTTCAAATTGTTCACTTACGACCACCCGCTGAACACTGCAAATGTAGTGTTTGTTTTTGCCTGTTTCATGCAGTGTTCATCATTCACATTGATTGGAGAAATAGCACAGGCCAGAAACGTTTTTCGCGTTTATGTTTTGCTTAGCTGTCTTGTGCGTAATCGCCTTGTTAGTACTGTGTTACCACACTTATTTTATCATGTTGTGTAGTACGCCAGTATTCGTGGCCATTGCGTGTTTTCATTGCGCCGTCACCACTCTTATAGTAAGTCAGAGTGAGGGTTTTCTCCGCAAACATCAAACTCCTTTCGGGTACTTCTTTTACCGAAAGAAAACTTTACCAGCAAGCTCAGATTTCAAAAAAAAAACCCATACGAGAGGCAAGAAGCACTATTCACCGAGGAGGAAGACGAGGAGGAGGAGGAAACGTTTACAGTCAAACCTCGATATACCGAACACGGGTATATCGAATTATTGACTATATCGAACACTTTCTAGAACTCGCGGAAAATAACATGCATTTTTAATTTTTTATTTCGAACTGGGACGGACATGAAATGGGTATATCGAACTCCGCCACCCCAGACTGCCCAGACCGCTCGCGCTCTGTTGACAGGCGGTGAGCTATCCCGCAGTACCCTCGAGGATAGCGGTGGCGCGATGGGCGTTCCCGACTGCTGCGCATCGGTTCCACCGAAGCAGAATTCGACGGTGCAAAAGAATGCGAGCTTGAAGAAACCTGGGGCCAAATGGAGCGCTTTGTTGGTGCTGAGCCACGAAGCATGCGCATTGGTGGAGTTGAACGACGGTGGAGTTGACGGATGTGGAGATCCTAGCGGATGCTGAGCGCACGAACGAAGACGCTGCCGAGGTTGTACCCGCAAGCGCTGGTAGTGCTCCGCTCCCGACTTCGACCGATGCTTCAGCTGTTTTGGCCCTACCGCACCGCTACGGCGCTGTAGAAGGCATCGGCCTGTTGCTTGTGGAACGTTTGGACTACGTTGAGGAAGTCGTGTATAACACGCCAGGCTACACTACTGCAGTACTTTAAGCCAAAAGAATAAATACTTTGAAGCACCCAGTGAGTGTTTACTGCACGATTCGTTCATTTATTGATTTGTACCAGTTTCTGACGCGTTTTTTACGTGATTTTATATACCGAATTCTGGTTATATCGAACTATTTCACGGGCACCGCGCTGTTCTATATATCGAGGTTTCACTGTATTCAGAAAAAAGGGAGAGGGGAGGGGGAGAGAAAGAGTTAGGAGCGGTGGGTAGCCATCCTATTCCGGTAGGCCGCGCAGGGTCGCCGCCGCCTTCGCCCGAGAGATCAGGACTTCCTGGTCCTCGACCTGGCAACTGCGCAACGCGCTCTCCCATCGCTCTACAGAAGGGGGATCGGGTGGTTGGGGGTTCAGTGGGCACATCCAGACAAGGTGCAGGGTCGTGTTGGGAGTGTCGCAGCGTGAGCAGTTGGGTGCATAGCAGGTGGGGGAGATGCGGTGGAGGGCGACGTGGTTGTGGTATGTGTTAGTTTGAAGTCTTCGCCAGATGCGGGCGTCGGGAACGGAGAGCGAAGGGTGAGGAGGGGGATAAGTGCACCGGGGGGCCCTGCAGTGGTACAGGATGTCGGTGTACGTTTGTTGGAGAGGGGTCAGAGCAGGGGGACCATGGTCTAGGTTGGGGCGGCAGGCCTCGTCTGGGAGGGCCCGGGTAAGAAGATCGCGGGCCGTGGCGTGAGCTACTTCGTTCCCAGGGAGGGATGTGTGGCTCGGTGTCCACACGATGCGGGTTAACGGTAGAGTGCGGCGTTGGGACAGGATGTGGAGTGCCAGGGTGGAAACTCTGCCTTGAGCGCAGCGGCGGCAGGCAGCTTGAGAGTCCGTGAGCACCGTGACAGTTGGAGTCGTAGCGTGAGCGATGGCGAGGGCTATAGCGGCTTCTTCTGCCGTGCTCGTTGATGCTGTCTGCAGGCTGGAAGCAACGAGGGTGGTGGCGTCGGAGCGCACTACGGCACCGAGGAGCGAAAAATGTTTTTACAATATGTATATAAAAACAACCCCGTCATTTTCGCGTGGCTAAGGTGCATATAATGATAGGATCACGTTCCATTGCCAAATTATTCCACCAGAAACGTTCAGCACGTAAGATACACCAGACCACACTGCTACATTTTCCTATTACGGCGTTAGCTATTGGTATGAAGTTTCAAAGCCGTCCGGTCGGACCAGCCGACCGGATGAGTTGGCTGTCAGGCTGGAAGTCAATGGGAGAGACTTTTGTCCTGCAATGGACTTACGATAAAAATAAAAATAAAGATAAATTTTATTTTACACGAAAAGGGCTGAGGAAAAAAAAAGCTACCAAATCAGTTTGACAGGCCCACCAGCCCCGTGGGCACATGGCAGCAGTGGGCACCAGAACATGTAGTTGGCTGAGTGCCAAAAGGCGCCAGCAACCTTGCTTACAGTGGGATAACTGCAGCCACTTCGACCTTCCGGCAGAAGCTTTTGTTCCGTGTTGAGTTGCATCCGCTTGGTCCATTTCCTCAGTCCACGTCAAGCTTCGCTGTCACTACGCGTTACGCCGAGAGCTACGCAACCACCCGCTCTCTGCTCAGCAGGTGCGCACATTGCGAATTTATACATTGTCAGTATCCAGCATGGGGCTCATCACCAGTGGCTCAATAACCGATAATGATATCTTCTTTCACAAGCTGTTGAATACGTTCTCCGATCACTTTCTACGGAACACAAGCTAACTACAAAGAATCAGCATTAAATTAATTCCGTATACTTGCATAACGTCTCAATTACACTCTGAACGACGTGATCCCCCGCTACACCCCCCCTCCCCCATTCATCTTGGTTAGGACGCTGCACAGCCATGTGCAACTTTATCATATTGTTGCGGAGCAAAGAAAAGACCTATTTACAAGTAATATACAGAGAATAATCTACTTACAGATAATTTACAAGGCATAATCAGGCAGGCAGCTAGGTCGTTCGGCTCCGGAACTCGCTAGTCCGCCAGCGCACCTTCATTTTCCTCGACGGCTAGCTAGACTGCCCACACACAATCGCACATATCCACTTTGGGGGGGATTGCACCCTTTGCATATCGAGTGTTTCGACAGTAAATGGTTATCTCAGTTTTTTTCTAATGACCGCCATGTGGCGATATCATTCTTCGTGGCCCGATGTGGCTGAAAACCGACATTTCTACATTTTCAACGGCTGCTAGCCCGTCATACCATCGCGTACCTCCCTATCCCGTCACCAGAACCGCCAGGCCCCCCTTCTCGAGGTTCGGGCACGTCCGTGACGCCTTTGATTGCGCTGATCATGCTCGGCAGATACCTTCCGCCCGGTTGTCCTCACAGCAAAGCTCTCAGAGAACGATTTACGACCACCGATACCGTTCGACTGACTTCGCTTTTGGATCCCTCGTTCTTCTCTAGGCTCGTACTCACCGAATGGGGCTTTCAGAAACTTTTTGTCTCGGTACTACGGTTCTTATCGCGTCATACGTCGAGTGACCTATGAGATCCCCCCGCCTGCTCCGGCGTCGTCGAGACATGTCTCCTATCTTAACATTGAACACGTCGCACGCCTAAAGCCGTACAGATTGGCGGACGTCGATTTATTTCAGCGCCGATCGAGAGGGCGTTTGTGCCGCCGGAGGATGGGTCCAGAAACAGAGACAGAGGAATGTCCGCGTTAATGGATAATAATAGGCACTGGAAGATGCGAAAAAAGCTATCGAACGTGGAACTTAGAAAGGTAAAGGGGGCTTGGAATTGCGGGGGCTGTTGGGAATTTCAGTAATTGTGTTTTTCTTGTAAATATGGTAAAGACATCTTTCTACTACCTCCTTACCTCCTCATAATATTGTTTTTACGTTGCATGCGCCATTGATGCATGGTCGGAGGCGGCCACTGTTTTGCAATGGTGGGTAACGGAGCTATGTGACACCTTAGCCCTAGACTTAGAGCGGTATACAATTTCTTTTTGTTTTGTTGGTTTTATTTTGGTAGATTTTTGTCTACCTTATTCAGACCGAACGGTTCTTGCACCTTAGATATTTTCTGGCGCAACCATATTCCTTCTTGCGACTTTTCCATTATATGAGTTCACAAGTGAGTGAGCGGATGAGTGAGTGAGTGAGTGAGTGAGTGAGTGAGTGAGTGAGTGAGTGAGTGAGTGAGTGAGTGAGTGAGTGAGTGAGTGAGTGAGTGAGTGAGTGAGTGAGTGAGTGAGTGAGTGAGTGAGTGAGTGAATCACGAACCACTTTCTCGTCCCACCCTTGTGACGTCACAATTACTGGTTCTGGCGATTGGCGACCACCGCCGAGAGCCACTCCAAAAGAACACACAACTGCTAACGTAGTGGTGGCTCTATACTCCGTTCCATACGAAACGTGCAAGCATGGAGGAAAGAATACTTTTCTTTTCTCCATGCGTGCAAGGCTTCCAAGACCGGAGAGCGTAATTGCGCGCTTCTTACGACGTAAAAAGTAGGGCACAAGGCTGTTCAAAGCGATAATATTGCAGATACTGTAAACTTGATTGTCATAATTACGATTTCGATTGTCGTATCTGAACAGAGGAAGTTTACGTACGTTCACGGCTGCAATATTTGATATTTTGTTTTCAGTACTTGTTACAACGGGAGGTAAAAGTTGGCGCCACGGGTACAAGCGGAATGCTGTGAAACGAGCGCGTCAAAGGTCGCCAGGTCTGGCGATTTGTCGCCAAACTCGACTTCGAGGCTCGTGGGGACGGGAATTCCAGTGTGGCGACCTGGATAGTTTCTGGCTCTTTTGAACACTGGTGATTTTATATATTTCCGGGCCCTGCCGACGCCCAACTTTCCACAAAAAGGGGCTTATATTTTAGCCGTCGAGACAAGGCAAACAAACAGAACAACACAGTTTTAGGCAAGTGACGGTGATCTGGCAAAGTCTAGAATAGGCCCTAATGAATCAGTCGCTCAAACACACCACAATACCGCGCTACTTACCAGAACAAATAGAAATCTGCCTTGCCCTTTTTTAACATCTTGCACCTAATGTCCTACGAATAACGCCAAAGCCTTCGAGCAACGCGGCATGTTTAGCGTGCAATGGTTCAGTAGCTTACGGGAGCTTAAGATTTCATGCAGAGTGGTGGGAAGTGTGTGTGACGAAGTAGAATAGGCATAGAAATGTAAAAATGGAGGGAAAGTGGTAAAAAATGGTGCTCAGCGAACGCTCGCTCTAAGTCATTCATTATCTCTGAATGTTTTACCTAAACGTGCATATTTTAATTTTTTTTTTTTTGTAGACAGTATGCTCAACCGCTGTCGCTTTGCCCGGAAAATTAATACGATTTGTGATACGGTTTTCTACGTTTCGGAATTCCGGCGTTTTTTGCGCGAAGGTAATCAAAAAGTACTTACTAGCATCGCTTGCTGAAAACAGCGACTTCTACGACTTTTTTTGAAACATTAACTTTAAGGTGGCGACTTTTTTTGGCTACTTGCGGCAATGTCCCGGAGACTATTTTTTCTGAGAACCTGGCAACCCTGAGCGCGTCTGAACTTAGAGCAGACGACTCGAACGGTGGTTTCGCAACTGCGGCCTTGCTCTTTAGCCGTGTTTAGGCAGCATTAATTTCCCCGCGGTTTTGTTATTTTACTTTTATTATTGCTTAAAAAAATTCTTCTCAAAAAAGATTCCAGGCTGCATTTCGAACCTTGGTCATTCAAATGCGTTTTAGCCAGGACGCGAGGCGGAGCGATACAGTTTGTTTACTTTTTGCTATGAACTACTTCCGTCGCTTCAACTGCGTTGCACGCTTTGTATGAAACAGAATATAGTTCCCTGTGATCGTACCACCTCAATGGTAATAATTAATTAATCCACTGATAACTTTTATTATTTCCACTCTTACGCCCCTGATGAAGTTGTGGAGCGCGAAATTTGCGAATTTCTCTATATCCCCCCCCCCCTTTTTTTGTTGAAACATCTTTAAGGGCTGGAATGCTCTTGAGTGATTTACGGAATGCTACTTCTTTCAAATCTAACAATGTTGTATTTTATATTCACGGTACCTTTAAAGCATATAGTGCAACGTTTTCATTTTTATATTTTATTTTATTGATTGATTTATTTAAACAATACTGCGGGTCACGAATAGGCCTAAGCAGGAGTGGTGGTGTTACATTGTGTTAAGACCAGTTACACAATTTCTAGGGGGTAAAAAAAAAACGTGTAAACAAGGCAGTACAAACTTATTCGGAACATATGTGCGAATGTTTTTTTTTTTTTTAGAAATCAAGCATTTCATCAATACATTTCATCATACTACTGGAAGAGAGAGAGAGAGAAGAAACATTTATTAGAGCAGACGGTGGTGGTTGAGCCGTCACTCGGTGGGGTGGGTTCACCTCAGTCCAGGTACCCTTGGGCCTTGGCTGCAGCCCTGGCCCGGGTGACCAGAAAGATCTGGTCAGCGTGACAGGAGCTGGTCAGCAGGCCCTCCCACTGCTCTGGGGAAGGTCTGGGATTGGGGGTAAGCGATGGGGTGTTTTGACAGGCCCACACCATGTGGTAGGTAGTATTAAGAGAGGGGCAGATTTGGCAGGTGAGGGTGTATTGGGTAGGGGAGATAGCGTGGAGGATGGGGGCGTTGTAAGAAAGAATTTTAAGGGGTAGATCGTTCCAGCTGGTTACAGTCCTGGGAAAAAACGAATACTTAGTGGGACGGAGTGAGTAAGGCCGATACATCAAGCCGTAAACTTCGTTGTGCTAAATGAAAAAGAAATTTTAGCCTGGCAATCTTTCTTCGTGATTCCAGTGTTGGAATTTCATTAATTTTTATTAGAATCGTTGGGTAGTCAATACGGCGGTATCGATTGTATACAAAAATGGACTGCTAATTTTTGAATTTTTTCAAGATTATTAATTACTTTTTTTTTATTATGTGGGTCCCAAACTACGCATGCGTATTCTAAACTTGGTCAACTTGCCATGATTTGATAATGCCTTACTCAGGTGTGAATCCTACATGATTTCATGCCAAACGAGTGTCGATCATCGTTATCAGCGCCACCACCAGCTGCGCGAGTCAGCGCTTGTGTTTCACGTGGTTCCTCGTATTTTTACCCCGCGTTCGCGCTGTTCGCATCATGTGTCAATAACAGTTCTCTCCCATGTCTTCAAAAGCTCTGCTCAAAGCCGAACGTCGGCGCCCCTCGAGTGCCGTTGAAACGGTGCCTTGGGACGTCAGTTCAAGTGTACGCGTCGAAACACAACTGCCGCCGCTCCGAGCAGCGTTCTACCTCATTCGTGTTTTGCGCCATATTCAAATGGACGAATAGGAAAATATCGCGCAAGCGGGCAGGGTGGGAAGGGGCACTCCAAGGCCGGGAAGGCGTTTCAGAACGCGGACGGGCGTAAACAAGAAACACTGACGGCGCATACCCATCTCGTCGAAGCGCACGTAATACGGGGGGGCCCGTGGGCGCACGGTCGGCCGTTGCGAGAGTGGAAGACGCTTTCCATCGAGACCGAGTCGCTTCTTGGAAATATCGCGTCGCTGGAGGAGGAACGCGTGCACGCTCCATTCCTCCGTTGTCGTCCCGTGGCAGCAATATCTCCCCCTAACTCTTCCTTCACTCCTTGTTGAATTTGATACATCTTTACGAACTTTTTTTCTGGTTGTTGTCAGCTGTTTGTTCCTTGTTTCCGCTGGTTGCCGCGGCATTTCCGCTTTCCGTCGCCTTTCCCTTTTTCTTTCTTTCTAGTGCGTTTTCTTTTCTTTTTTTTGTTTTTTTTTTTTTTGCACACGCTTGTCACCGGGCGGATGCTACTGCTTGTTGAATTGATGTTCGGTGTATCATTTCAAGAACCGTATTTTGCCTCCCAGACTTTCCCTTTATGCACGAGCTATTCCAGCAAGGTTTCAATTCTCCCGCGTCGAGGAGGGCGCATTGGGGGAAACAATCTGTAAGCCTGCCAGGATAACGTGCGCGTCCAAAGCTGCAGCATTTTCCAAGCGGCTATATTGTTTTATCGCTCGCGCTAATGCCTTCCAAGAGGGTATTAGGCTTGGAACGGGCCGGTATTATTTTTCTCCGCAGCGTCCCTTCTAACCTTCCAAAAAAGCCGCACTTTGCATCTCAGATCTTCTCAATGTGGCTTTCGTCTTACCATGTGCTTCACTTTGGGGTACTTCCGTCAGAACCGTATATCGGTTTTATTTTGGTGGGTGCTAGGGATCGGGACACAGTATCTGAAGCTACTTACTGGATAATAGGATAATTTATTTGTTTCAACAGCGTTTTAAAACTACTAGTCTCGTTGTTACCCGTTCCAGAATTCCTGACTGTGACTTGAACACATCGAAATGTTTCTGGAGATGTGGTTTGGCATTTCCACCTAGCTCTTTTTGAAATCCGCGCTCTTTCGTATCCGTACAAAGATGTACGGTTGCGAAATGTAAACTGATACGGCGAACAAGAGAGAACAAAGAGCTCCCATTCATAAAAGGTAGTGCAGCGTTACCCGAAGAAGTGTCATTACCATTTTATCTTACGAATATTTGCCTGAATTTTTTCCCTCGTAATTCTGTATACATTTCCAGCTTCTTTTTTTTTGCCCCCTATTGCATGCTTTTTTTTCACCCTGCAGGCAACTAACTAGGCTACAACTTCAGGAGCTCTGATCGTCTAATAAGCAATAAGGCAAGCTTTACGAGGCAAGAAGCATCCTTAACTTACCACCAAATAATGGCAAGTTTATGAGTTCTGCTACGCTTTCTTTTTCTAAAATGAGAAGCGATCTCTAATCTCGTAACATTCATCCCACTCTTTTTTTTTCGGGGGGGGGGGGGGGGGGATTTATATATGCTATACGCGATACATACCGTGGGTGCGCATGTTCCATACTTCTAGTGAAACAGTAGAAATGGAGCAAGAAAAGGAATGAAGATGAGCGGTAACTTCCAATCAATAAAGTCTCTCTCTCTCTCTCTCTCTCTCTACATATATATATATATATATATATATATATATATATATATATTGTAGTGCGAAAGACGAGCAAGTGGCGCGCAGTCACCATGCGAACACTAACGAACAACTGATTTGCTACGCGGCCACAACAGTCAGCATTGTCCTTGTGATTGGCGTATGCCCGCTCCAGGGGATTGACCACCTGGTTTGTAAAGACGACAGCGAGGCAACAAGGTCAGCCACCGCAGAGGCAGCTTCATCGGCATGAAGCTCGTGAAGTGCTCGAGACATTCTGCCGGCTGGGCCACCGATCCGTTTGCCACTTCTGAGTGCCCCTCCTTCCTTCCGCTAACAAGGCAATAAACCCGCCTTACAATATATATATATCTTTCTCTCTTTCTCTCTCTCTCTCCAACAAAGTTTATGTCGGAGAGCGTGTACATTATACCCCCGAACGGCGAAGAACACTCAAAATACACCATTCAAAGTCCACACACTCGCCGTGCGCGAACACCTTATAGCCTCGTGAATATTAACTCTTTTTCACAAAGCCGAAGGAAGTGGGTGTTGACGCATTCAGGCCTCAATCTACAAATCTTTTCCGCCTCATCGATCTCACGCGTCGGCCTACTTTTGGTTGTACCTTACGGAAGCCTTTCTTGAAAAAAATTCCCCGCATTTCCCCGAGGGGAAGAATGTGAAAGTGCGAATGCACGAGTTGAATTTGCGCGGTTCGGTAATGTTCGCGAAAGAGAGATCACACACACACACAGAACTACAGAGAAAGAAAGATGCATTTATTCACAGACACCTATTTGTGTTGTCGTTGTACTTGATTGCTAGAGCGGATCTCAGCTTTGAAGTTTCGTGTCAGTACTCCTTTAAGCGGGTGCATTAGCCCTTCTCACGCCCGATTCTTGGCCAATCCCCCACGTGGGTATGTGCCATGTCAGCGGCCAGGCAGCGCGCGCCCATCTCCCCCCGTTGCCAAGGAAGACGAGGAGATTCCTGGCCAATCCCCCACGTGGGTATGTGCCATGTCAGCGGCCAGGCAGCGCGCGCCCATCTCCCCCCGTTGCCAAGGAAGACGAGGAGCGCGCGCACCCGCTGCTGTTGCTATGCGGACGGCGGCGGACGCTTCAGGCTCGCTTAAGAAGTGCATTCGCACTTAAAAAGCGGCTTTCAACCACACGCGCTGCAATGCAAGGCCAGGAAACCATCACGACCATTTTTAACGTTGGAAGCATGTTCCGGCAGCCTATCATTAGTACAGCGCCCTGTCTGTCCTACCTACTGCTTAGCACATAAAAGAGGATCTGATAGAAAACATTTCCTCGCAATTAACTACGGCATTTTTGTGCTTCTCAGAACAGCCCCGGTTTGTGTATGTGTATAAAAGTTTTATACTCTACAGGTTGGCCAGTCTTGTCTAGGCTGAAAAAAAAACTATTTTTACACTGGTACGCACTCCGATCTTTTTTCAAGAACAAACCAATACCCGAATCAGCCATTGTCGTAAACCTAATTAATGGTGCTGCTGCACAAGAGACACGACCATTGCTTTTATTAGTATCTTGCACCTGCTTGCATTGAATGTGCGTCCCATGACCTTGCTGCTCGTTTTTAATCTTCATTGTATCGTTCTACACAAACGTCTATAAAGCAGTTGGTCAATGTGATGTACGCGCACTTTCTACAGCTACAGACTGTTAATTCGTTGGTGTCATAAACATTGGCTCATTTCTTCTGAGCTTTCCTAGCCTTCAGAACAGTCCAAAGCCAATTTAAAGGGACACTGAAGTGAATTTGTCAAGCTCCCGTTTTTGCTTGCACTGCGTAGACTGGCTCAAATTAGCACACTTTTCATCGTTTATCCGGTCGACAAATCGGTAATTATTTTATAAAGCGCGAAAGAAGAAAAACTACCATGCGTGGTTTGCGGCGGCCGCACCGACTTAAAGCTGTGACGTTGGGAGGAGCGGGCACCATGATTGGACGATGCCCAAGGTGAGCAACCAAACAAGTTTCGGTTTCGGTTTCGGTTCTGTAAAACACAACTGGTGGCTTTGTTGGATGGGCATTCTCAATAACTCAGTAATCATCGTACCGCGCTTCTGCCATGTTGTCAGCTGTAAAAAATGCATAAAGATAAGCCTCCCAGGACGGCTTGGAATCGTAGCATTCACTAGCCGAGGCCTACGCAGTGCATGGACGCCCTCCGCGTACCCGCAGACGCCCAAATGTCATGCGCTTTTCCCCCATATTTGGAGCTTGCCTCACTCATGCCTGTACCGTAAAAAGCGTGTTCGCACCAGGCCAAGGGTCTCTTCATTCTGCCCTGTGCCCACTGCCTGCAAGCAGTCGGTGCTTATGGCAACAGCACGCTAACGAGAACTCGTTAGCGCGCCAGTGCCAGCCTGCGCGCGTTCTGTGAAGTAGTTCGTGGAGCCATGAACGTTGCGGCCCAAAAAAAGGTGAACTCAATGTAGAAAACATGGGCAGAAAACGAAAAAGTTGACTTACAAAAAAAAAAAAAGCACGTACCTGCGGGGACTCGAACTCGTGACTTGCAAATTCCTTGTGGCAACATACCTAGCGCCCCAGACCACTCAACCACGGAACTTTTTTTTTTCTTTATTACATGGGAAAATACGCTCAGACGTTGCAGTACGAGGAATACAAGCAAACAAAAGAATACCCTGAAGTTATGAGAAGCAAATATACATCAAAATTCAGGCAAACACACACAAGCGTTCACAAGAGGGAACCAGTCAGGTGGTTGGTCAAGCGAACTATACACACTATGTACAAATGCCACAGTTTCTCGGAAATAAGACTTAGTTGATCTTGGTGGCTCAGCATGCCTATCACATAAGCGGCATCGCCACAGACTGTACAAACCAATCAACACGAACATGTCATAAGGTGGCTCACCAGGATAGTCGAATGGCAAAAATCGGATAGAGAAAGGCGTAATATCCATGTCTTTTTTGAGCGTTCGCTGTAGAATGTCCCAGAAAAAGACAGCATCTCTGCAGTCTACAAAGCAGTGATAAATTGTCTCTGGTCGAGTACAGAGCCGACAGTCTGTCGACCAAGCTATAAACAGACCCCGATCTTTCATCCAAGTTTTAACAGGGAGCGCGCCAGTGTGTAATTTAAAGAACAATGTTTTAACACCTGGCGGAACACACATTTTACACACTCTATTGAGGACATCCTGGTACGCACACTGTAGGTACAGAACACGATATAAAGGTGTGGGGAAAAGCCCAGAAACCAGGGCATCAGAAATAGACTCGCGCGTAGCAGTAAATATGTACTCAAGGCTAAACCGAGCCTGTAAGAAGCGAATTGTGTCAACCACATCTTTGAGGAAACCTCGCGGGCTTCGGGCTGCGTCCACAGACAGCGAAGACACCACAATATCAGGGAGAAAATGTGCAAGACGTATTTGCAGTACAGCTTTCAAAAAAGGATGTTGAACATCTCGAAAGTAGAATAAACGAGAAAGAAGCTGCCAAAGAAACAGATGAACAAGGCCAAGTCCCCCTCGCACAACCGGAAGAAAAAGTTTATCTCGACGCATTGGCTCACTACGCGAACACCAAATGAAGGTTGCAAAAATCCGGTGAAAAGCCTGTATCCTGAGTCGTGAGCAATGTAACACCTGTAGGACATAAAGAAGTCGGGTCACAAGGAACGTGTTACACGCCCGAGCACGAGAAAAGATGGACAGCTGCCGTCCCCGCCAGTCATTCACTTGGCGCTGTAGCTTCACCGCCTGCTCCGACCAATGCGAGTCAGTTTTGCGAAACTGCGAGAGGGGTACTCCTAAATAAGTTAGGTCTCTATTCCAATTGATTCCGGCGAAACAATCGGGTGTGGTTCCCCATTCTCCTAACCAAAATCCGCAGCTTTTCTCGAAATTCAGGGCCGCACCTGAAACCTCGCAAAATTCTTGTGTAATGGCAAGAGCATTCTCCACGCTGGCCTTGTCAGTACAAAATAAAGCGACATCATCGGCATATGCTAAAATTTTCACTTCGAAGGACGATAGCGTGAACCCTCTAACATTAATGTCCTCTATTATGCGCATGCATAATGGTTCCAGATATAAGCAAAACAGGAGTGGTGATAATGGGCACCCTTGATGAACCGATGAAAGAAGGTGGATTGATTGGGTTAGTCGATTGTTGACTATCACTCTTGCTCCACCGCCCTTGGTAATATAAGGTATATATTGTACAACAAGTTTACACTTTTATTTAGTTTTGGCATTTCAAGCAGCTTAGGTGACTATTTGTTGTATTGCGCTCGTGCAGTAAGCGTCCCCCGAGTTTCCACAATAGCTCACGTCTAGCAATTGCATTTCGTAGACGGAAAAGCGTTCGCAGATGCGTAGTCGTGCTGCTGACCGCTGAGCTTGTTCGCCTAGCGCAAAAAAGTGCTTCCCGCACCCTATTTTTACGCTGTACGGTAAAAATATCAGTTGATTTTATTTCCTTAGTACTTATATTGACTTCGCTGACTCTTCTCCCGCCTTCAAGAGGCCTTATATTTTCCTACTGGCGTACCAGTCAGCGAAGCGTCGCATGTGCGCTTGTGCAGCGCTTGTGTGAAGCGACCTTGACTTGGAGCTAGATACAGTGTACAAACTAACCAAGAAAAGAAACGCCCATTCTTCCATTCACAAACGTGTCCTGGCTTCGTTTCAACTGAGCGAACGAATTGCGACGACCCGTCGGCGGCCGGCGGACGAAACGCTGGGCCGACTGACTCTGTCTGAAGGCCGGAGAGCCGTGCAGTAGCGCAGCCAATTGCGAGCTCGGCTCCTCGCGACGTCACACGAAAACGCCGCAGAAAATGGGCGAGCGTAAAGAGAGGAGGACAGCATTTTCGAATTAATTTTTCTACTAAATAAAATCGCGTAAACGCGCCCAGAATGGTCGTAACATGGCCTGGGGACTCCGGACTACAATTTGCGAAAGTAATCCCGCAATGTTTACATATCACTTCAGTGTCCCTTTAAAGGGGAACATGGGTCTTTGGGACCAAAAAAATTGCCCAAGAAAGCATTTTTAGGTATCACTTTTCTCTTGATTTCCACAGTTTTTCCTCCAAATCATACGTGGAACAGTACCAGGTATTTATAAAAGCCATAGAGTCCCGGTTTCAACAAAGAAATAATTATTTTTCTATAATTCCCCACATTTTCGCCACGAGTGGTATCACTGTCATACAAAATTCTCGAAAGATACATCCCAGCATGTAGTGCAGCTAGGAAGATCATTTCTTTTGCACTCTGAAGCTGACTGAATGTTTAAGCCATGTGATATGGGAAGCAGATTTCGCATTTTGTAATTCCGTAGTTGCTTAAACAGCATTTTTTTAAATTGGTTAGCAGGAGTAGTTCAAGTTAGAATTGATGTAAACGTGTATGTGACTGCAAAGCAAAAAACTGCTTCCCACATTTCATTCTCCACAACTTCTGGCATCCATTCATGCCTTGCTGGTAATCTTTTGTTGGATAGTATTTTTCCTATTATTTTCAAGAACAATCAAGAAAAACTTTTAATTAACTCGGAAACTAGTTACCTCACATCAAAACTAATTAGATATTTCAAACCAGCTAAAAAAACTGAACAAGCCCATGAAGTTTCATCAAAATTGGTTGGAAAGCCAAAAAAAGTTTATAAGACCAGCTTACGTTAGCCAACAACCACACTCAACTGGTGTGTGAAACTTACGGTGCAGGCCCAACTTTAATTACTATGAGAGTATATCGGCGCTCTTGTCTCTGTATTTAAATGGACAGCACAAATGTGGGAGTTCAGCACAAGCGCCCCAGAAAGCTTCCCTTCATGCGGCTGACCCGCATCAGTCGATTCCGTTACGCTGGCTGTACACCCACAGACTGAGAATGTGTTGCATCGCCTGCCTCTGAGCGTGGGGTACGACGCCCGCAGCTTTCAGTTCAAGCTTGGATGGACGTAATTGCCGCTACGTCCGAGATTCCTTGTGCGGGAAAACATTGAATGTGGGCTGTGAGCCTCGAATCGCCACGGGCCAGTGTCAGCAGCAACATCCCGGTTCCGTTTAGTCGGGGGTAGGGGGACTTGAATGCCGCCATTGTCACCCCTATCATATAACAGTGCGAACAAGGTAGTTTACATTCTTTTACGGCCATATTCATTCATTTAAAGTCGTAGTCTCTCTCTCTCTCTCTCTCTCTCTCTCTCTCTCTCTCTCTCTCTCTCTCTCTCTCTCTCTCTTTCTCTCTCTCTCTCTCTGTCGATATATATATATATATATATATATATATATATATATATATAACAGTTAGCAGTCAAGAAAACCTCGGAAAGCAAAGGGGAGGTTGTGGTGGGTCATAGAAAGAGATGAAGAATTTTGTGAATCGAAAAGAAAGTGGTGAAAAAATGCCCGCCGGGTGGGATCCGATCCCACGACCTCCAGAATACCGGTCTGGTGCGATAACCACTACGCTACCGGCGGGGCTGTTTCCCCGGCACTTTCTCGGGTAATTATGTTAAGGTATTTTTTGTTTCCTGCATTCGGGGGTGGTGGCCAGCGCCACTCCGACTACTCGGGGTGAAGGGGACCTTCTTTTTAACCCCCGGGCCGTGACTCGAGTGTCTACGACATGTCGAGAGTGGTCGACCAGCCACTGGTCGGCGACTCTGGCTAGTTTCGGTTTCAAAATTGGGGCGATCCTAGCGGCAGGGTGCTGCGGCGTGGCCCTTCCCTTTCCCTCATCGTTTCTTTCTTTCCACACCACGCATGCTTCCGCGCCTCCTCACGCATGCGCAACAGCTCACCGGCGCCAATATTTTTTTTTTTCTTTCTCTGGGCACGCACGGCGGGCCAGTTATGTGCGTGCGTAAGCGAGCCGGCGTGCGAAGGGCTGCGCGGGTTGCCTAAACGCCTCCACGGGCTGAAAGTTTCGCTGCATTATAAAATATAAACAAATGTATTCTAAATATGGGGCCGCGGGGAAGGAGCGTCACCAGTCCTGCGCAGCTCTGTGGTGCAGCAACACAGGGCGATATAGTTCGGCCAAGTTTCTCGTCTTCTCCAAAAATGACAGGTAAGCAAATTAGCTTTGTACAAGTTATAGTTAATTCCTTAGAAGCCGACCGATTGCAGTCTTCTATTTTTACTTCGCACATGTAACGTGAAGTTAATGAGACATGTCAGTCGTCTTGGAGTGGAAACTAATGTGCAAATATATCCCAGCCTTGCAGGTACACAAAGTTTTAATAGAAGTAAACGCGCATTCGGCGCGCAGACTCTTGCTCGTAAGGTGAATTTGAGGCGGCATTGCCGTTTTGCGATTGCCTTAGTAACTGCTTGAACGGCGATTCAGGATTCTTATCGATGTATTTTTTGTTGTTGTTTCGTGCAGTGGGTTTGAGTCTTGGGTGGGGTCCCAAGTCGAGGACGGTTCGAGACTTCATTGGACGTTTCCTGTGGTGAATCACCTCAAACCCTCCAAAGTTATCACGCTGCACCTGCTCACAAAGAAGGCAAGCTCAACTGTACGCGCTTCTTGTCATTGACTGCGTACCTATTACCACGGCGATTGTTGGCGGGGGGTGGCGTGCCCTAACCAATTTTTCCGGTGCCATCTTGCTCCAAAACGGATATTTGCGGCAAAACTGCTGCCAAACGTTGCTTCAGTGCTCCGAAAAATCTGACGTAAAACCGCGGTGTTCAATGCCAGTCAATTTGCACAGGGAGCAGTGGAAGGCCAAGCCGAAATACATGCGTTTTCTGCAGCTGCCATTGCAAGCGTTTCGCTCATAAAAAAAAAAAAAAAGGTAGCATTGCCGGCTTTGCTGTTCAATCTAACCTGCGCGCCCGCGCCATGTCATCTTATCGCGAGTGGCTTTGCTGTTCCATAGTTTAAAGATAGAATCGATATCGGACAGGATGAGATAAGAGGCGCTGCCCAGACGAGCTAGGGAGTGCGTGTGACAACATAGCCGATATCTGCAAGTAATGAGATCGGTACGTGCGGCTTACAATACAGGAAAACTTTTTTTTCTGCGCGTCCCCCCCCCCCTCATAATCAGACTGTTCACGCGCCATTAAAAGAAAAGAAGGGTGCGCTCGATTTGTGTTGCGATTGTGTTCTGTATTATACGACGTGGTTGCGCATTATTTTTGTACGCAGATATAATCCAGCAATGAGTGGTCAATAGTGCGGTTATTGTGTTGCAACTGTTTTTTCTCGCTGCATTTTGTTGGTGTCAACAAGATTTCTCGGAAGTGTATGGTCGGGTCAACGCTTCCTTTCAGAGTTTGCGTTAACGGGCCCAAAAGGCAGGCGTTGAAGTATACCTGTGCGTGCTTTCTTTTAATTTATAGGTTCCCGTTTACTGTGTCTCTGAATTGAAACGAATTTTTTGAATGTCTAAAGAACATTCCCGTCTCGAGGCGAGCCCAAGAAATAAGTATAAATTGAGTGGAACTTTCAAGTTCTTTCCTTCTCCCGCCGAGGTGTGCGCGAAAAAAATATGTATAGTGATTAGAACTGTCGTAGTTATTCTTGCGTAATCAATTATTGTGTACCTAAATGTGCATCTTGCACATTTTTTTTTCTATTCTGCAATGTTGCATGCCTAAATTTGCATGTCATATTTTTGCTTAGAGTCCAACAGAGTGTACATAAAATGTATGTGCATTATATTTTGTGTAGTGCATGTGTTTTCATGACTTCGAATCAAATATGTCTTCATATGAATTTTAAATAAAAGAAAAGTGAAAAGAATGTTTGTGTAACGCTCCAATTATTATCGCCACAAAGACAACAATTCGACACCAGAAAACACACTATTACCAACATGTTTTCTTCGTTCAATTGTTAAACACGTTACTCCACACACATACCAAACGACGGGCGGCGGCCATTCCGAGGCATCGCCGCCGCTCGTCCAACTTTCGCGCCTGGTGCCATTGCCGAGCGGCCCATGAGCAGCGACCGGCGGCAGGCGCGGAAGTTGGGCGAGCGTCGGTTGCTGCGGCCGGCGCGCGGCGGCCCGAACCGGCTGCCGCGAAAAAATGACGTCATCAGTGTCCGCGACGTCACCAACCTCCTTTCCCCCTCGCCACTCGTTGCCATGACGATAAATGCAACGTTTTTCAGACGCCACGTACCACTAGGGGAGGATTTGGCGCTGTTGGCGCGAATTACGCGGGACCACGGTGGATGCTAGAGAGGCCGCCCCGTGGACCAGCGTTGAACCCTCTTAAGCTCCCTTTGGCACCAAGACTGCCAGAACCGAGGCCCTCGCTAAGCATGTAGCGAATCAGAAAATGGGAAATGAGGGGCTCCGTGAAATAAGACAGAAAATAAGGGTTTGCAGTCAAGAATACCTCGGAAAGCAAAGGGGAGGTCGTGGTGGGTCATAGAAAGAGATGAAGAATTTTTTTAATCGAAAAGAAAGTGGTGAAAAAATGCCCGCCGGGTGGGATCCGAACCCACGACCTCCAGAATACCGGTCTGGTGCGATAACCACTACGCTACCGGCGGGGCTGTTTCCCCAGCACTTTCTCGGGTATTTATGTTAAGGTATTTTTGTGTCCTGCACGTGGGGGTGGTAGCCAGCGCCACTCCGACTACTCGGGGTGAAGGGGACCTTCTTTTTAACCCCCGGGCCGTGACTCGAGTGTCTACGACATGTCGGTTCGGATCCCACCCGGCGGTTTCACCACTTTCTTTTCGATTCAAAAAATTGTTCATCTCTTTCTATGACCCACCACAACCTCCCCTTTGCTTTCCGAGGTTTTCTTGACTGCCAACCCTTATTTTCTGTCTTATTTCACGGAGCCCCTCATTTTCCATTTCCTGATTCGCTATATATATATATATATATATATATATATATATATATATATATATATATATATATATATATATATATATATATATATATATATATATATATATATATATATGTGTGTGTGTGTGTGTGTGTGTGTATACCCACACAGTCGACTCCTGTAAAGACGAACACTTTCGCTCTCCTGTAACGACCTGAATGAAAAAAACATCCGTATAAGCCAAATTTCTAATAATACGAACAAATTTTCACGTTCCCTTCAGGTTCATCTTAACGGGAGTCTACTCTATAACTTTAAGAGAGGGAACGATACAACTTTGAAGACGGTGAGAACACCAGAGAAATAAAGAACTTGAGAGAAGGATGCGGCCTCAGTGTGTTTCCAACGTTTTGACAATTCGACAAGACTTGCCTTCGTCAGGGACGGAGGCAAGCCTTCTGCTTTTTCTGTTTACTCTAATCCGTTGAGGGAATCAATTTTGTTCAAACGTGAAGTGCAGAGTGAAAAAAAATGGCTGCCGCTTAGCTCAGCTAACCTTGGATATGCAAAGCAAAAGCTTGGCTTAGCCTGGTTGAGTCTTGGTTTCGCTTGGTTAATGATTTAGCTGTTCGGTCCCTTGCAACGCTCACAGAAGGAGGCCGGGCGAACGAGGCGAACGCGGTGTTCATTCACGGCGAACGCGCCATTCCTCTTCGCCAAACCCGAGACGAGTCACGTAGCCCGAGACGACCCAGGGGCGCATGCATAGGAGGCTGCGGGGGTGGTCGGCTGCCGATCAGCTGATCGGCCGCAGCGGCGGCGGCTGCCGCCGATCGTGCTGCGCGGAAAGATTGAAAACGGCGGCTTGTGCGCAGCGCCGACAGCGGGCCCTGCGAATCACTCGATGCGCTTCGAGGGTGTGTCGGCGGGGTTGTGTCTGCGGTCAAAAGGTTAACTTGCGGATTTTCCGCGGAACCACTGAACGAAAGCACTAAAGCTTTGCTTTAAAAAAGTAAGGGAGACCTGTCTCTAGGAATTATAAGAAAGGTGATCGCACGCGGCTGTCCATTCGTGACCTCAAACCTCAGGCCATTCTTGCCGCAAAAAAAGTACTCTTAACCTCTTTTGAAACCCGTAACCATGCTCGTACTTCAGTATACTAATGATCCTTCTACGCGCTAATCTCCTACACTATCAACGCTGGACGCTGACGGAAAGGAATGGAACATTCTCTTTGCAAGGGTAGCGCCATCTCGCCTGCTCTCGTCGATAAGCTAACCTGTGATGTTGTTTTACTTTTTCGTCCACAACGAATGGGGGCTTTTCTACAAACTAGAGGACAAACAGCGCGCTTTTATGGACATTAGCAGGTACTGAGAGCGGTTCGACATCGTTAAGCGACTATTTATGTCAAAGAGTATGAACCGAACGTTTGGCGGCACGGTTAGGCGATCGAAAGACACTGCGGGTTAGCGAAACCTATTTGTGTGCGCTCGAACTTGGCCTTCAAGCAGGTTCTCATGTGCGTTTAACGTGTACGGGGAATATTCCGCATTGCTAAATACGAATTTTTAAAAAATTCCACAAGAGAATTCGGTGAGAAGACTGCCTGCCTTGATTCATTATTCAGCGACACTAAGGCCCCTACTTGCATCAGTGTGCTTGAATTTTCTCTTTCCCTCTCGCGCTTCTTCTGTCGCAAAACCGCCTATTCTACTGTTCGTATATCTACACGTACGCTCTATACCGCAGGAACCTCCAGATACATGCCGGTACAGGGCTATCAACGCCAGACTTCCCAGTACAAATCTTGTCGTCTCTCTTAAACTCAGAGGTGAACGACAAGTTGCCTGGGATGCACTTCCTGTGCAGCGGCGTGCCTTTTCACTAAATCTCTCTCTCTGTGTCTGTATCTCTTACCCGCCGCCACTAAGTCGCCACAGAAACCGATCGCTGGCAAACAAAAAGACCATCCGGAGCCGAGAGATGCCGCTGTAAAACAGATTGTCGCATACTGAGAAACCTCTTCGGCAGACTGATAATTGTTAGGAGGGAGTAGTAACAGAGACAGGGAAAGAAAAATTACACCATCTCCCCGAAGGGAACTATGTGGTGATGCAAAGCATGGGGGTTCCGTGTAGGTTCCACACCGGAGCAGAACCGGCGCAGGCGGTGTCGCGAAGCAGACTGAACGCCGCGCAGCGCGCGCACCTGCTTTTATACAGCTGGAATAGAGGAGAATGGAGGAGAGACGTGCATGCACAGTGGGGGTGTGGATGGCGCAACAACAAGGGAGGGACATAGCCCCGACCACGAGATGGCTCCTGGAGCGACAGTGTCGCCGGTGTCTTCCTGGGCCGGCACGAGACGAGCAGGCTTTCCTTTAAGGGCTCCTGGAGCGACAGTGTCGCCGGTGTCTTCCTGAGCCGGCACGAGACGAGCCGAGCGGTGGGGAGGAGAGCGGCGTTATCACAGCTGGTTAAGGCTCCTGGAGCGACAGTGTTGCCGGTGTCTTCCTGAGCCGGCACGACACGAGACGAGGGGCGAGGAGGAGCGGAGAGGAGGAGAGCGGCGTTATCACAGCTGGTTAGGGCTCCTTGAGCGACAGTGTTGCCGGTGTCTTCCTGAGCCGGCACGAGACGAGACGAGCGGCGAGGAGGAGAGCGGCGTTATTACAGCTGGCGTGGAGAGGGGGACGAGGAGAATAGGTGCGGACGCCGGACGACGAGGGACGACGGAGGGTCGACTAAGAGATGCTTTGCATCTAAAAACTTTATTTTAGAAGAGTCTGGGTTATAAAGGTGCTTGCCGGTGACCAGCTTGGAAGTTAGTTCTGTTCGACTCTTCTGAGCCTGCACGCCTGAGCTGCCCAGCACCTCCTTCCAGAGCTCGCCAGGGGGTGTTACTGGGAATGGCTCTTCGGGAAAGTTCCATAGGAGATTAGCGATGCTGTCATGTGTACCACATGCAGGAAAATTTGGTGCAGGGTAGATAGAGTCTGGGGTAAATTGCATGCAGCCTTGCGCGACAGGTGTGTTGTGTTGACGCGGCGCCAATGCTTCAACAGCGCGCAAAACGTCATCTCATGAGGCGCCACAGTCGATCTTTAGAATTAGTGAGTGCCGAGTGGGCAGGCGGGCATCGCCGTCAGGTTAGGCGGTAGTGCGCAGCAGAGTTACTGGATATATATCAGTTGCGAAACTCTCCATAGGCCCCATGTATCGAAAGCCGGTCGTAGGTCGGCCCCTCTGCGCTGGGGCAACCACGGGGCAAGTTGACTAGCCTGTCGTCTGTCGGCAGAAAGTTGAAGTGCTCAAGTGCTTGCGGCTTCTGCTGTAAGTCATAAAAGAGAAAGACCACAAAAACCTAAGTAACTTTTAGTTAATAAATGTCTTCTAATTTAAAAATCAAATATACTTTACAAAAAAAACTCCCACCTCCCCTCGCGGGAACTCCTGTGTAGATGCGACGCATAGGCGGAGCGGCGATGGGACCGCGTTTTATAGCGCGCGCGTAACGTTGAGGGGACTGCGTAAGCCGGTCCCAGTCGATGACGACGTTGGCGTAATTGTAAAGCGGCGTGGACTCTAGGTGTTTGAGCCAAGCGTGGATGTTGCTTCGCCGGAGAACGGCACACCGGTTATATGCGCAGCGCGCCCGAAGGAGAGGAAACCGCGGAAGAGAGAGTACTGCACATGCGCCGGCCCCAGCGCGTCTGCCGCGGCTATGACACAACGTGCCGCGGCTATGACGCAACACAATCCAACACAATCCACTTTAATCCAATCCAATCCAAATCCAATCCAATCCAAGCCAAGCCAAGCCAAGCCAATCCAATCCAATCCAATCCAATCCAATCCAATGCCCCTCGCGAGAGAGTGTTCGCTATCGGAGAGAAGAGGGGGTGAGCGGCGGAGAGCGCAGCTGGCGCGGCGAGGAGAATGGGGGAGGGGTGGACAACGCCGACGACAACGACGACGACGCCGGAGGGACAACGCGAGTGAATCAGATGCTCTGCATATAAAATTGTGATTAAGTGGTAGTTTATTGAAGTTCAGTTTTTGTCCCCTAGGGGCGCGCCAGTATACACTTGCCCCTCGGCTCCGACGGAGCAGGGGGGCGCGCGCCGCCTGGCATCTGAAGCAGAGTTTCGCAACACCCTAATTGAAGAACTCTGGTGCGAAGTTATTTCGCGGTACCTCATGAGGCGCACAATTCAAAATGACAATTGTCTTCCCGGCTGGCAATTCTCAACGTCAGAGGTAATTCATAGATTCATCACTTTGATAAAAAAGGTTTCCTCTTAATTCCACGGTGAATCGCACCACAACCACTAAGCGATCACATGCGCCAATCATCCTCTGCATCCTATGAGAAACCCTCGAAGAAACTTTTTCTGGCTCATCGTACTGTTAGTTTGCTTTAAAGTGACGGTCACTTTAGGAGAGTGGTTTAAGGCTAGAGTTTTGCTTTACTTTTACGAACATTTCGATTTAAGAAGCCCTTATTTCAATATTGGGCAGCTTTAGTTCTCCTATACATATAATCCGTGCGGGCTAGGAGAGCAGTAACTACATGTGAAAGCCGATCTCCCAACCACTTAAGCAGCGACCACGGAAAGATCAATGTCCATGAAACAATCTTGCCGACAACGTTTCCATCATTCTGGAATGGATAGGAGACAGAAGGAGAGCGAATAAAGGGCATAGGGAGAAAAATTAATGAAAAATTGTAGTCACTGTAACCAAACAAAAACTAAAATAAAAAGCAAGGATACCAATTTCTTAAAGCACCCTCAAATGAACAGTTCTCGAGAAAGTTACGTAAGTTGCGCTGCAAGTTACGAAAAACAGCACAAACATACCATTGTGCTTGTTGCAGTGGAAGCAGTACGGTCATGGGTCACATTAGTGCGCTATCATTTTCATGGACCTTGAGTTCCCGCGACTGTTTTATTGTTAATTTTTTGTTTCTTGCGCTTGCCGTAAAATCAACAACTAGCCATCACGTGGATTGTCGCTCTGCAGAATGACAACATTTGCGCAGCGCAAACAAAGCAGCGAAACGACCGCTGACGAGGGGATTGATTTGTCTTTATGGGCAGCACGGTAAACGTACACCGCCGGGGCAGGCTTTGTTACTCATTTTGCTTGTCGGGTAAATTTTATCACCCTGAGCGCGCGGCGTTACCGAGGCACCGAACCTGAATCGAGCCTATCGTATAAACATTGTCATATTTTCACCCTCTATTCCCACCCTTCATATTCTTTCGGGTTAATGATTAGTTTGCGGAGTCGGTTGTAGGAGATTGCGTGTAGGAGGCGGAATTCGCCTCAGCGAGCCCCGCTTGGCATGCATTTACTTCAAATCAGAACATCGCAATTGAGTTAGGGTACGTACTTTAATGAAAATTCGGGCCCCGTGTTAAAAGTAATTAAATGACAAAAAACAACGCGATTGCTGCAATTTCATGAAGGAGGTTGGAGGACGGAAAGTTTTGCCGCGCCTTTATTTTTATACCTTTCCTTCTTCCTTCATTTTTACTTTCTTTCTGCCTTCCTTCCTTTCTTTTTGCTTTCTTTCTTTCTTTCTTTCTTCCCTTCTTTCTCTCCTCCCTTCTTTATTTCTTCCTTTCGTTTTTCCTTATTTTTCTCTGTCTTTCTTCTTTCTTTTTTTCTCTACGATAGTCAGCGGTAGGCAAGTCCTAAACTATACGCGGAGCGCTTTGACAGTCATTGCTTACAAAACATACGACGCAAGTTGTTTGAAAAGTCGTTTCATGATGCACTGGTGCCTCCAGCAGTTTACAAAACTGCAGCTGTATGTAAGCATCACTCGCATTAAAGGGACACTAAAGTTTCAGTAGCTTTTTGTTTATCTGAAAGATCGCACTGCCGTCGTTGTCCTTCGACAAGTTCGAGGGCCAGCGATAACTTGTTTGCTTATTCAAAATCAGTAAGACTGCCCCCCGCCCCTCCTTTTTCCTTCCCGATTCATCTCCATTCTTTGGTGACACCTTTAGTGCGACAAAAATGCCAGGAAATATATCATTGTTTTCAATAAGTGACACTAACACGAGAACTAGACGATATTAAAGCTTCCACAAAGCACGTATTGTTTAAGGTGAACGGCAGTTAAGAAAGGTAAGCTTATGTTAGTAGCAGACAAATCCAGTGTTTTAGAACAGCACCCCAAAAAAGCTGCAGAGGACTTCTACGCTCGTGCCCTAAGCTGTAAAACGCAAAAGCGTTACTTCGAGAGTGTCGGAACAGAGATGGTGCATTCGTGCCCTCCCAGCGTTGAAATTGGACTGAGAAAGCGAGGTTTGCAAAGTGATCTTTTTCACATTCATGAAGAAAGGGCACTCTTTTAACGCGTCTCGCAATGCCGGTGATTGGCCGTTGGATGACTGCGCGCTCTGCCAGTGGCCACCGGATGGCAGCCAGATTGAGTTTGGGTCGGACGTGCCCACCGCATCCGTCATCAGCGGCGACTGAAAACAATGGCTCACCGTCGTGACCACCCACGGCAAGGCTTCCCATTTCCGGCTGCCAGTGATGACGTCCTTCTGCAGTCGTTTGATGAGCACGGCTGATTTCACGGCTGCTCCGTGTGAATGGCGCCCACGAAAAGTCACTCAATCAGCCAAATAAAGCTCTTGCATTTATATTGTTGTTAACGACTGTAACAGTTTACCAAATACTGCCCCATTTAATTAATTAGTAATTAAAACTTATTTGAATGCAGGGTTGCGGTATGCTTAAAATTAAATGTAGTTGTGGTAAGCAGTATACAAAAATAAGCGAACAATACCGTATTCTGGAGTTCACAGCGCAACAAGTAAGCACTTAGGGAAGACGAGACGCACAGGAGCTGGCTTTGAACTAAGCTAATTGCTGCGACGTTTGACATATAAATACAGGAACAAAACAGGAATATGGACACGTAACACGCGAGAACAAATCAATGAAGCTGTCATGACAGTGTCGCCACCATTCCCTTCCAAATTGACATTTGGTGATATATTTCGCCGGTAACGCGAAGGAAGAGAAAGCGACATTTTTTTTTTATCGTATGAGCTTCCATTTCCCTGTCGTGTGTGACTGATTGTGGGGTTTAACGCGCCGACACAACGCAGGTGATGAGGCGCGCCTGGGGATCTTTAACGTGCGCCCAAATCTCGTACACACGGGCGTTTTTGCTTTTCGCCTCCATCAGAAAAGCGGCCGCCGCGGCCGGGAATCGAACCCGCGGCCTCGGGCTCAGCAGCACAACGCCTTAGCCACTGAGCCACCACGGCGGGTCTCTCTCTCGTGTGTGGTTCTTTCTGCCCTTTTGGGAGTGAGTCTCGTCTTTCTTCCGTCCGTTCTTTTTCTTTTCCCTTTTTGCACTGTGAATTCAAAGGGCTGCGCAACAGTGCCGATGAACGCTTTCACTCTTTCCTTCGCGCCTGGAATCACTGCGAAAGCTACAGTTACACCGCTGTAATGACGTAATTCCTGCGGTCGAAGAACGCCAAGACCGGGAAAGGGAGAAAATTCTTTTGAGATAGTTTCTAAATCACCTGGTGGGCACAGGGCAGTAATTTTTGGCCAATGTACTTTGGGACCGCTTATTGTAAGTACTTGATGTGTTTGTTGACTACGTTGTGAAAGCATTTAGTATACAAAAAAAAATCGAAAAAACGCTTTAGGGTCCCATTCAAGAATATGCACAACCGACAAGCCCAAGAATCAACGCGAACAATACACTGCAAAAAGGTGAACGAGGCAGCTGCTGTTCGTACAAAATATAAGAAAAATAATGCGGGGTCATTGGTGGGATGGGCAAGTGAATTCATGTGGTAGAATTATGTTGCTGTGTGGCGAGATTTCGGCGCACGTTAAAGATCCCCAGGCGGTCAAAATTAATCCGGAGCCCCCCACTACGGCGCGCCTCATCGCCTGCGTTGCGTCGGCGCTTTAAACCCTATACAATCAATCAAGAATTATGTTGCTGCTCGAACACATGACCTAGCCACTCACAATTCGGCGCGTTCACGTGCTGTGACATCGGAAACTTTGGAGCGCAGCAATGTAACAACACAAAGAAAAAATGCCTCATATAACACAAGAATGCCACAACAGCGCATGTACTACGTACGCACAGGTCAACAGCTATTCAGTGCATCTTCCGGACACACTTACCTTTACGGGGAATATGATCTCTGCACCACTTGTACCACTAAAACAAGAACTCGATGCACTGCGACACGTCATTACCCGCTGATGGGGCTCTCAAAGCCATTTTGCCCCTATATCCAAGCGCTCACTGTCGCAGCGGCATGGATCTCGACAGAGCGCGCGAGCCGAGCTGTGATGCATTACCAAAAACACCGTTGTGGCGCGGCGATCCCGGCACGGCGCCATAGCTGCGGGATTTGTGCAGATAACGACGCGTCGTACGCTCCCCATAAAGCTATTGAAATCACAGCTCCCCTCACAACGCGGGACCGGGGCCCAAATCCTATGGTGTGCCGGAAAACTTCCAATGGGGTTGATTTCTCGATTGGTCTCTTGTGAATGGCTGCCTACGCGAAACGTCACAAAAAATTGGCCGCGTAGCTGCTCCTTTCGTTGCAAATGTCGTCAAAAGACGATAGTCTTTGTAGACATTTGCCAAGGAAATGCCCCCCTTTGCTTTCCCGCTCACCTCTCATGCTATTCCTGTACGGTCGCGCTCATTCCAAGGTAAACACACTAAAGGTTTGCGCAAGGCGATTTGAATTTACCGCGTTCCACTGCTACAGGCCGGGTTCCTCGATGCCAGCACTGCGGTACGGCGGAGACGCGCATGAATGGAGGCGGCCGACTAGAAGGTTTATAGAGCGGCGTGGCCGTGCTCCACGTGCGTTCCAAGCAGAACGTGGAACCTAGCTAGTGGAACCTTTCGTTGATTTTGCCGCGTGATTTTTCATATGTCGCCAGGAGGCGGCAGCTTTCTGCAGTAGATGTAGAATATCATTTGCTATCGAAAAACCAAGCATCCATGAATTTTTTAATAAATGAACACTGCAAATATCCCTTGTGTACTAATTTCCTGTCTTATTTTGCGTAATGTCTTGTTCTTGTTCAACAAAGTTGACAAGTATGAACATATAAACCGGGCTTAGACGTTTACATGTGGCTGTGAGTATATCAGACTATTGCGCAATATCGATTTTACTTTGGCCGGGTGGCTGAATCGAGTCACAGACAGACAGACGGACAGACAGACATACAGACATAGACAGACATACAGACAGACCAAAATTTCTGGGTTTAAGTAGCCCAAGAAAGGCTATCGTCTTTAAAATTGTGGTTGATTCCTCTTTCATAGGAATCGGTAAAACACGAAAGTGAAAGGTTCCTTAGCAGGAGCAGTCGAATGTTGAAGGAACCTTCTTCATGTGCGAAGGGTTCGCAAACCTGACCCCGCCAGACGGAGTGACGCTGACACGCAAGAAACAGAAAAATACAAGGGGCCATCACTCCCAGAGAGAGAGAGAGGGAGAGAGAAAAGGAAAACTTTATTTGCTCAGAGCCATGGTCGGGCCCTCTAGTCCGGGGTTCCGTTCGCCGACGAGTAGCTCTCTCAGAAGCAGTAAGCAGCGGAGGGTGCCTAAATTCACGCGCGTCCCGGGCCCGTACACGAAGGCGAATTTTAGGGGCCTTGAAGGCACTTGCATTGGGGCTCCAACTGCCGGCGCTCATTAGCGTCATGATGCGTTACTTCGCTTCGCTTCTCCTAGACGGCAGCACCATCTGAATGAGTCATAGGGAAGGATATAAGGCGCGTTCGTAGAGCTATTGATGTCTGAGTTCATAGCCAGTTGGCAGGAGCAGCACCTCGCACCTTCCGTTGCGGTGAGAGAGTTCGCGGGCTCGAAACCCAGCGCCACCGCCTTAAATGCACTTTTCTGGTGACGTAATTTCTGTGACGGATATGACGTCACTGAGATCTTGGTGTACCCGGGCGTAAAACGCTTTCATGTTAAGAAGTTTTCCGGCAGCCCATAGGATTTCACCTCTGCACTGGATGTCACGATGACAGCGTATGAAAGATAAAGAAAATCTTGCAGTGCCTGAGGGCGCTTGGGCATATTTCGACTCCTTTAATACCACACGAAGTCGGCGTATCTTTGAGACTGGCACCTCTCCTACGGATAAAAACGCAGCGCGCATATTGTTATCTACATGTAAAAACCCAGGTGCGTGTGTCGATATCAGCACGGCCAGTCGTAGGTACCGTATAAACCGGATTATAGTTCGACCCCCTACCTTGAGGTGGGAGAAGTTGACAAAAAAAATAATTCAGCACAGAAGCGCATACACAATGTCTATATTTATTTTCGACGCCCGTCCGTCACTGCCACTCACTATGCCTGCCGAAGTCACTCGTCCGAGCTCTCAGAGTCGTCCGAGGATGACTGCTTCACACTGTCATCTCCATGCCGTCAGGCGCGTTGCTGATGGAGCACTTTCTGAACGCTCGTGTAACCATGTCGTCGGGCAGCGACTGCCCAGAGAAGGACACCCAGCTTGACACGGTCGCAGCCGGCCCGTATGGGTCTTTTTGTTGTCGCCGGCTATCCACTCACTGTACAGTTCGCGGAGCCGGTCCGGATGGCCTCCGGAACGATCGTGTGCGAAGTTCCCGGACGAAGTCCGCCACTTTGTTCTCCAACTCGGGGTGCACCGCTTGACGTCCACGGAACGATCGGTTTCGGGGGTTGCACGCGCACAGCTGAGGTTTCTGGCTCCGCCAGTACCGCAGACTTTTCTCCGAAACGCCTGACTGGCGTTGCGCCGCCATATTCCCATTCTGCTCGGCGACTCAATCGCCGCCAGCTTAAACGCCGCGGTGAACTGGCGTCGACTGCCGCCACTAATCTCGGAACAGACACGTAAAGAAATGTACAGTACGTGCGCACGTACAATAGACGAGTAAAAGACGAAAAACTAGAAAAAAGCGAAAGCAAATAAAGGCCTGATAGTGCGAGAGAGCAGTCCGATACGAATGGCGATGGCGACGGACTACGCTTGCACACTGTTGCCAGACAACGATTTAAATTCTGCCAATGACCGCTATATAAGACGAGGGGTGACTTTTGTGCGAATTTTTTTGGAAAAAAACTCGACCTATATTCCGGTTTATACGGTATATAGCGTACTACCTTTTTTTTATTTTTGTCGAGGTGGCTTATACGATGCCCAGCAGCATATGGCTGCTTAGATTCCCATGTTGGCGAAAGGCGATGGACGTACCTCAGCCCCCCCCCCCCCCCCCCCCCAGTACTTAAGCCCACCTTGGGGCTCCTGGGAACGCCCTGTGCAGAAAAAAATTAGGAGCCATTCCACTCTGTGAAGGTATATGACAAGTGAAGCTTGCTAGCACATAGCATGGTTGTGACAACATTTTGACGAGAGGTACGGACAAATGTTATTTCCACCGAGCGTTGACGGCAGTCATATCTAAGAAAGTTTTGTTTCTCAGACACGATGCATACATGGAACCATAGCCATAAATTTTGCCGTGGTCGAACGCGGTTAAACCAAGTTTGTCGCGTGATAATTCGGCTTTGGCAAAGCGGCTGCCAGACAGCCGCTTTCGAAGCAGTAACTAGCCCCCATCTACAATTGCACCACAGGCAACACGTTGACGTTGCTCAAGCCACCGGCGTGAACGCGCAGTGAACTGCGCAGTGAACGCACAGAGGGTGGAGTGAAGTCGAAGATTGTCGAGTGATAGCTCGTGTTTCGCGCCGAGGGCGCAGTGAACCCGCACATTCTTCAATGGCAGGCGCCCTTACTCTTTCCCAAAATTCCCCTCTCCGCTGCCCCTTCACTTCCGGGGAGCGAACCAGCGATAAGACGCATTTATTTTTTTTTTGTATGCACTCACGGACACAGGAAATTTGCCTGAGTAGCCATATATATGCAGCTTCGGTATAAAGGTCGCTCCTCGAGGTAATTCGGCCTACCGGCTGCCTCCAAATCAGGCAACCGATTTTGCGCGTTCGGATACCCTCTCCCGGGATCGTCTCGCCTCTTAAGGATTCAGTTTAAAAACAGTCTCCCGGCAAGCTCAGTCAATCCCGTTTTACCCTTCACAAATTGTGATCCCACAAATCGAAGTGTAGAAAAGTGCATGGGACGGCGACACTCGCTCCCACTTCTTTGTCATTTTCTGGGTAAATAAACTGCAGCTGCTGCGGCTATAGCGGTATATTTGTATTCACGACTTTGTTATATACCGATATACACACACCTGCTTTTTAGGTTAAAACTACCTAACAGTTTAACCTAAGTCCAAAAATGCAGCTATTGTTCCATTTGAAAAGTTTGTACGCATTCCACTATCACGGGAGCAATACCTACAAAATATTACTTGACGAGCGTTCATATTCGTTCCGGCAAAATTAGGAACAAACGAGCAGAAAGTACATCCGAAACGTCGATACCGACGCGTGCAGGTTGCGCGAAATTAGGGTGACAGGCGGTCAATCAATACGACCACTTCGGTTAGAACCGATCGCACACGTCACGTTTTCGCGGCTCGAAGAAAGGCGGAAAGCGTGGCGTCGACGGAAACGAGCACGGAGGAAGGAAAGGGGAGTCACCGCCGTCGCTGTTTCTCGGAACGCTTGTTTGGCGTCGCTGGGCTCGACGTTGGCGCTCTCTCGAGGGCCCGCGGCGGGAGCCCGGGCCGAGTTCAAATGGGGCTCGGAGTGGCTCGTCGATCGCAGATGGCGCCCGCTCGACCAGCGCTGCAGATCGAGCCCGGGTCGCGAGGGGGCGATCACCGGCCGAGGCCGTTCTTCAAATCGGCCTGACTGATCGACGTCGCGCGGTTCACTCGACGCGCTCATCTCGCTAATTGCGTTCGCTTATTCCCTTCGTGTCTGGCGTCAGTTGTCGGTAAATTGTGAAGCAGAGCGCGAGTCTATTTGATTTCCTTTTTCGGGGAGAATCGCGTGGTCGGTTCTTTCCTGTTGTGTTTGTCCGTGGGAAGGCGGTTTACCGCGGTGTGAGCCACGTGACATTCCTCGCTTGTCGTCTGCTACTGGGACGCAGACGACAATGGTGCGGACTGCAGACAATTTTGGTTCTGGTAGCAAGGCGACTTTAGTGAATGTTGCCCTCCAGGTTCTGCTGTTGCACTGTTCTACCTGCGTCGGTGCCCACAAAGGTAAGTTCTTTTGTTCAAGGTGGCTGTTCTGTGTTGTGCATAACTCGGGAATATCTTTCGATGATATTTTTAAAAAATCTAAACGAAAGCTCTGTTTTCGCCGAAGTAAATGAACATGTTTTCTGTACTCTATACATATCTCGGTGATCAATTTGCCGTCCAGTCGGCTCTAAACAAGATGCGTTCTTGGAGAAACGAGGAGGTCGAAACTTAACCTGGATGAATCAGTTCCGCTTTTTGTCCCTAACAAGAAGACACCAGCGAAAAAAATCATGTCTTTTCTGTAACAGAGCTCTTGATAGAGTGAAAGAATATAAGTGCCTTGGTGTCACTCTAGCATATAACTTAGCTAGCATTCCCGTATTTTGAATCTTTCATCTTAAAGCACTCAGCGAACTACGTTTACTCAGACGCAGACGTAAATGTGCTCCGGCAAAAGTGAAATATTTAACTGTTCAGGGTCTGATACTTCCTAAATTCAAATACGCACACATTGTAGGGCTCGTCCCGCAAGAACTAACATCGACGCTTCTGAGAATTGGGCGAAGGGAAATTCGATTCCTCCTTTCCATGCGCAAACGGAATAGCTCTGTTACTGGCATTATGCGATCAAGGGCAGCCTGACTTTACATTCACGACGCAAATTCTTACGCCTAACGTTTTCATACTTGCTTTTGAGCGGCAAAGTTGCTCTGGCCTAACTTGGATAAACATTTATTTACGCCCCATCCAACAGGCTGGCGAGCGACTGGCTAGTGTAATTTTGTACAAAACATAATAAAGTATTTAAATTAGAGATGACTTGAGAGCCGAAAACAAATTTATCATGTCCTTTGTTAACATTACGCTTTAAAAATCTATCAGAAGAGCCATCGTCTGAGTAGTGAACTTCGTTTTGGCCATTTGCATTTTTTTCGAAGTCTAACCGACGTATCCTCCGCGCCAGCACCGTGCGGGAAGCGTCTCTACAGACTAACGGTCTTACGAAAGCTCGCTGCTGTGCTTTCTCTTTTTTTATACCATGTGAATTCGCCGAACGACAAGGCTTAAATCAGATTAACAATGTTGAAAATAATGGGACAAATTCCTTCCGGTGTCGAGAATCACAAATTATTTAAAAGTGCGTCACCGCATTCGCTTAATTTTTTTAGGGCACAGTCTTTCGTGCGCTACCAAACGGTCTGTTTGTATGTCTACCCGGCAGTCGATTCAACAGGACAGCCAAAAAACAGCTATAAATGCTTGAACACAAAGTGTATGTAGAGAAGACTGTTCTAAACCACTAGAACTGCTGGCATAATTATGTCCACTTTATTCTGCGCAACGGAAACATCAGCCATGTTTAAGGCAAAATGCGAGTACATAACCGCGAGACTAGCAGCGTTTTTTTTTTTTATTTCAATAAGAATAATGTTGGATTGGTTTTAACGAGATCAAATAAAAAACAGCGCGTTAAAAACAGTCCCTAAGAGAGGTGAGAAAGAAGCAAAGACTAAAACAGAGAATTTCGGCTCGAGCTGTTCAACGCACTAAGAAAACCAACGGTCCCAACAGATGTCACGCGAGCAGAGAGAACGCGGGAAATTTTAATTCAACTGAGCAAAGCTCCGTTGCAGTCATCATGGCAGAAGCGAGAGAGAAGTGAAAAAGCTTGAGGGTTGAGAGGGGTCGATAAAAAAGGGCGTTACATGCCGAGCAAGCAGATACGTTTCAGTGCTACAAAAGTAAGGAACATTCAAAACGTCGACCGTTTGAATTCTTGTTCCGATAATTCTCCTATATTCTCCTTGAATATAAACCCAGCCAATTCATGAAAATTATGGCCTTTCAAGCAAGAAATGTCGCATTTGCCTATTGTAGTGCAGATCAATAATATTCTGCCAATACAGAATTCAGAGATTTATTGAAATATGTCCTAATTGCTACTGTTCGTGCACACAAAACGCAAATAAAACACTAGGAAGGAAACCTAACATCTCAATAAAAAAAAAACACGCGAAAAAATTCAGTTCCATTCTCCTTTGTGAACGTGGATGATTTAACGGAGCTGTTGGTGGGTTGGTACACCACACATGCGCACGTCGTCGACACGTTCCGACGTTACCTACTGCCCTAACACCGCGGCCGCACGTTCTCGCTGTTGAACGTCACGTGCCGATGTCCCACGAAACCACAAACGATCACTTACCGCAGAAGCGACGCCGAATCGGTTGGCCACACACTCCCGCTCAAACCGGCCCCTTGCCACGGGAAAACGTCCAGCGGGGTGTAGACAAGCCGACGACTTGGGTTTTCCGCCTTGCGGTTTGCGGGGTCGTGACGAGCGTCGCATTTATGCTTGGCATCCGCAGCCTGATTGTCGTCGGTGGTCTCCCTCCGCCGCATTTGCGCTAATACCGCCTATCTCTTTCTCTGTTAACTCGTCTCCTTACACCCCCCCCCCCCCCCTTACGAAGACCCTAATTTTCTACATGCTCTAGGTGTTTTTAAAGACGATAGTCTTTCTTGTGCTACTTAAACCAAGAAATTTTGGTCTGTCTGTCTGTCTGTGACTCCATTCAGCAACCCGGCCAAAGTGAAATAGAAGCTTCGCAGTGGTCTTATATACCCACACCCACATCTAAACGTCCAAGTCCGGTGTTAATGTCCATACTTGTCAACATTGTTGAACAAGAACAGGACATTACGCAAATAGAAGGCAGAAAATCAATACGTAAGTAATATTTGCAGTGTTGCTTTCTTATAAAATTCGTGGATGCTTGGTTTTAGCGATTGCAAATGAAATACTACATCAAATGCAGAAAACCGTCGCCTGCTGTTGCCAGCGCTACCTCCTGGCGGTATTTTAAAAATCTAACGGCAATAGCAACGAAAGGTTCCACTAGACAGGTTGCTCGTTCTGCTTGGAACGCTCGTGGAGTAGAACAACGTGGTTCTATAAATGTTGTAGTGGGGTGCATCGATTCACGCGCGTCTCCTCCGTACGGCAGCGCTGTCATCGAGGCATCCGACTTAGAACAGCGGAACGCGGTAAATTTAAATTGACTTGAGCAATCCTCCAGCGTGTTATCTTGGGATGAACAATACGGGAGAGGAACACAATGAGAGGTGCTCGGCAAAGAGAAGGGAGACCTTTACTAGGGAGGGGCGCCAGTCGACTATCGACATTTGCGACGAAAGGAGAAGATACGCGGCCATTTTTTTATTAAGAGTGGCCTGGCAAAGGTAGGGTGAGGTGGGGTCTACACTCTACCTCCCAAAATATCACGCATCATCTCCGATGAGCCCCAATCATGGCTGACTGATCAACACCTCCTCTTTCTCTTCCATTCTTCCCCTTCCCAAGATAGGGTCACGTGACCTCCCGCATCTCAACAAAAGTTACTCATTTCAATTCTCTGAGTAGGCTTCACTGTTCAATACACATTGTGGAAAACCCAGCTTACAAAGATCAAGATTTCGCTGAAACGCAAATGCATTGCTGGGAACACATTTTTTCCAGGGGCAATATACGTCATATTACATCCAAACATGACACGCCAGAGGCAAACGGGAGCCCGAAGGGAGAGGATGTGCCAAAGGGAGGCGGAAGAGAGCGGCTTTTATCGGTCTACGCACGCGAGAAACAGGGGAGTTAGCTAACTCCCCTGTTTTTACAGGCTCCGCTGTGAAACAGGCTGCGAAGGTTGAAAACACAAACCCGTACGGCTGGCTCAGATGCAAAGCGTTGTACAGAGCACGAGGTTTCGATCCTGGCTCCGGTGGCTGGTCTTCTGTGAAGTCGAAGAGCCAGCACGCATATGTGTCCACATTTCGGCGGACCTTTAAGATGCCATAGTGGTCTAACTTTATCCGTACCATCTCGAGGCGCGGATCACGTTCCATTCTGCTAGATGAGATCAGTCTGGCGAATTAGGGTAAGGCGCTGTATGAGTGAGTTATGCGTCACCAGTCGCTCAGATTAGTGAGGAGCGTATCGAAGGGGAGTGCGTGAGCCGCCTTGTTCGACTGTCTCCGCTCGCTGCGTTATGTGTTGTGCATGTTTATATGTGTATCTGCGGTGCTGCTTGTGTAAACACGTACGAAGCAGCGCCATCGGATGAAAGCCGCGCGAAGAAAGCAAGACAGCAGCGACAGCGGTTACTTTGTTCGACTGTATATGATTTATGCTGTCAGCGTGCGTGCGTGCGCACAGAGCTAGAACTGATTGTGTGCTGTGTGGTCTTGTTGCTAATTCCTATCTGCATAAGCATATTTACCAAAACAAAATTTTTGCTAAACCAAGAAGAAAGGATTTATATCAGTTGAGAGAAGTGCGAAAGAACAGGGCGTCTAAACTTCGCTGAAAGTGCGTCAGATCGTCAAACTTTCAAAACCCACATCTCGAACGAAAAACGAACCCATGCGAGGGTTTCTCACACAATAAGTAAAGGCATCTACGAACGATGTAAATGTATACCTGCACCTGGTTTATAAGACAAATGGGTACTATTTGGCTCCTTCTGCATGATTGATGCGTGCATTGTCTTATCTAGAGCCGTTCCTTTTTCACGATTTTCAAGTGACCGTTTTGACAGAATGGAAGCCCGGCTTCGCGCACGCGTGGTGTGACCAGCGATCTCGCAGAGCTTTTTAAAGACGATAGTCTTTCATGGGCTACTTAAACCCAGAAATTTTGGTCTGTCTGTCCGCCTGTCTGTCTGTCTTTCTGTTACTCGACTCAGCCACCCGGCCAAAGTAAAACAATGCCTGCGCAGTAGTCTTATATAGTCACAGCTAAATCTGCCCGTCTAAGAGCGGTGTAATGTTCATACTTGTCAACATTTTTAACAAGAACAAGATATTACGCAAATATAAGACAACAGATAAATACAGAAGTGATATCTGCACTGTTCCTTTATAAAAAATTATACATGCTTGATTTTTGCGAAATTAAATACTTCATCAACTGCAGAAAAAAAAATTCACTCCGCCATCGCCTGCTGTCTCCCGGGCCACTGAAGCTTCTGGCGCCGTTTTAAAAAATCAATCGGCAACAGTTACGCAAGGTTCCACTAGATAGGTTCCACGTTCTGCTTGCAACGTCTGTGGAGTAGGGAAACGCGGTTCTATAAACGTTGAAGTAGGGCGCCTCGATTCACGCGTGTCTTCGCCGTACGGCAGCGTTGGCATCGAAACACCCGGTTTGGAGCAGCGCAACGCGGTAAATTTAAAATTATTTAAGCAAACCTTTAGCGTCTTTACCTTGGGAGGAGCGCGACGCAAGAGGAACAACATGAGAGGTGAGCGGGAAAGCGAAAGGAGACATTTACTTGACAAAAGTCGATAAAGACTATCGTCTTTTGTCGACATTTGCAACGAAAGGAGCAGATACGCGGGCAATGTTTTGTAGACCAACCGGTCTATGGGGAAGCGCATTAGTTTTTGTACAGAACACCATCGGTCCCACTAAGAATGCTATTTAATAACCAAGAATTATCATGGAGCACCACGCTTTCTTAGGCCCTAAAAAGTGGCTTCGCTAAATGGCTTGTACGTTCACATGCTCCGCTTGGCACGTATTTTAAAGTTGGCTTTTTGCCTAACAAGCCCGCTGTGCACCAAGCCAGACACACATAAGACAGGCATATTGAAGGCGTTAGGACTACTTTAGCTGAAAGGGGAAATAGTTTGATAATATGACACGAATCAGCATAAAAACCAGCGAAGAAAATATAGGCATTGAATAGGTGTATGAACGACATTAGGTGCAAGTGCAACTTCGTTGACGAAATGACCCCGATCAACATATTTCACCGTGGGGCCCCCATCCCTTTTGCAGACCAAAAAGGATCCTCAGCCCACTCATTACTGAGAACCACTGCTCTGCACTGTAGCATGTAATTACATAGGTATATAATAAACTTCGGGGAAGTCTGAATCGAGAAAAGACCAATCACTCGATGTAGAGATGAGATAATGAAATTTGTTGGTAAACAATTGATATGAGCTGTTGGAAGTCAAAGAAAGGAGTCTTCATCCTGCACTGAATATAAAGCATGCTGATAAAGCATGCTGATGCCGATAGGCTTTGGGTGATTACTTGCTCAGAAATTACCCACATTTTCGCAGGCTAGCAATACGCTGAGCCTCGGAGAAAGCAGCCGTATAAAACTCATAGCTTCTACCGTAAAAAGGCCTCAGGTAATATAAAAAGGTACATTGCATGCAGTCCTTACTCTTCGGCCAACCGACACGGCGACCTAAACGTGTACCTCGAACACGCAACAACACGCAGCCGAACGCATGCATGTAGCCTCATGCATACGGTGGCACGCGCGCAAGCCCCTGATTAATGTGCGGTCGTGCGCATTCTTGGAAGCCAGGGAGCAATTAGCGCCTTAAAG